>NC_064931.1:204790428-205098359 GCF_023897955.1 Schistocerca gregaria | reverse complement strand
CACCTGCACGGCGCCAAACACGCATACGACCATCATTGGCACCAAGGCAGAAGCGACTCTCATCGCTGAAGACGACACGTCTCCATTCGTCCCTCCATTCACGCCTGTCGCGACACCACTGGAGGCGGGCTGCACGATGTTGGGGCGTGAGCGGAAGACGGCCTAACGGTGTGCGGGACCGTAGCCCAGCTTCATGGAGACGGTTGCGAATGGTCCTCGCCGATACCCCAGGAGCAACAGTGTCCCTAATTTGCTGGGAAGTGGCGGTGCGATCCCCTATGGCACTGCGTAGGATCCTACGGTCTTGGCGTGCATCCGTGCGTCGCTGCGGTCCGGTCCCAGGTCGACGAGCACGTGCACCTTCCGCCGACCACTGGCGACAACATCGATGTACTGTGGAGACCTCACGCCCCACGTGTTGAGCAATTCGGCGGTACGTCCACCCGGCCTCCCGCATGCCCACTATACGCCTTCGCTCAAAGTCCGTCAACTGCACATACGGTTCACGTCCACGCTGTCGCGGCATGCTACCAGTGTTAAAGACTGCGATGGAGCTCCGTATGCCACGGCAAACTGGCTGACACTGACGGCGGCGGTGCACAAATGCTGCGCAGCTAGCGCCATTCGACGGCCAACACCGCGGTTCCTGGTGTGTCCGCTGTGCCGTGCGTGTGATCACTGCTTGTACAGCCCTCTCGCAGTGTCCGGAGCAAGTATGGTGGGTCTGACACACCGGTGTCAATGTGTTCTTTTTTCCATTTCCAGGAGTGTATATCAACGACCGTAAGCAGCTGAATGTATTAATATATAATTCTAATTTCGTTCTAGACGGCTGCAGGTCAACAGGACAAATGAGTTCTTAGTCATCTTGCACGGTAGCTGTAGAGTTCTTCCTGCAAAGGCGACTTTTTGAACAACGAGCGCCGCTCGCTGTTCAATCTACAGTTTGACTATATCTTCCTATAATTTGCTGTCCAGTTCTCTTATGAAAGTAGAAAAAGTAACTTTACTGAGCTAGTGCTTATTTAGTGGAGCTTGTATGTAAAATACTGAACATTTAGATAAATAATTAGTGAAAAGTGCCTGATTTGCAAGTGTGATGTTGTCATGACCTATGTAGTCAAGTTCTGGTGGGAAAGAGATTGGACTGTGAATAGTGGCATCTTTCTGCCGTCTGCCTGACAGCATATTGTAAAGCCATGTAAACATGTTATAGTTCCTGATGGTGAATTAATGAATGACCAGAAAGCTGCTGCACTTCACTCACCATCAACTGTGTTCGTAGCAGACTGCATAAATGTCGTCCATTCAGAATTTTCTGTGACTTATGGAGTGGGCCACAATGATTGGGGCCACTTACTATACATCCACAGTATATCTTGCAAGATGGGTGCCAATATGTCTGATGGAAAATAACTGATCTTATTTAAATCTAGAACAGTAATCCGCTGTAACGCATTGCTTTACTTATGCTGACAGACTTGAAATTTCACAGCGCCTAGGTGACCTACTTCTTATGTATATGAAGATAGTATCTGTTCTTTCGGATATGTCCGAAAGAACAGATACTATATATATATATATATATATATATATATATATATATATATATATATATATATATATATATATATATATAAGACTCACCAGCCATTTGACCATCTTCTTCTGTTCGGATGCACAAACAGTGCCCAAACTCTTACGGGAATCGGCAAAAAGCCGCTAGTAATGAGTATAATGGGCAGGGGCACTATGAATATAGTGCGAGACAATAATTTGGGAATGTAGGTCTCACGGGAGGCGTGCCAGAGTCGCACTATCCTCTGTGTCCTCAGTGGCTCAGATGAATAGAGTTGCCAGCACGGTAGCTCAGCGTGTTCGGTCAGAGAGCTGGTTGACCTCTGCAATTAAAAAAAAAAACTGAGTGGAAGGCTCAACAAACTAACTTCAACGGATGTCATGTGAAGTCCGCAACGACCGAGCACAAAAAAAAGTAGGGCGTCTGCCACGAAGCAAGAGATCCCGGGTTCGAGTCCCGGTCGGGACACACATTTTCAACTGTCCCAGTTGACTTATATCAACGCCTGTATGTAGCTAGGGGTATTCATTTCATTGTAATGACCTACTTCAGTTACAGAGGAAGCCAATGTGAGCCTCTGGATGTCTTCAGATTTTGAAAGACCTAAGTCTGGGAGATACAATTGATACTCTCAAGCTACCTAAAGTATTCCAGCCATTGGTAGTGGAGATAGTAAAATCGACATTGTGGAATACCTGTTGACAGCATGTTACACTTGGGGCAAGCTCTTCGTTGTGGTAGACAGCTGACAACTGCAAATACTGAGCTTCATTACGTAGTAGCTCTTTTTAACAACTACAAATAAATACTCAGTAAACTGAAAATAACCCCACTATATAAATACGATCTCAGTGCAGTTACTTTGTCTACTCATATGAAAGAACTGGACCGGAAACGCTGGGAATGTATAGTCTATCTGTAAACAGAAAAGAGAGCGGCACTCGTGATGGGGAAAGCCGCATTTCCAGGAAGAAGCTATATGTGCCGTACAGGACGGTTAAGAATCAATTCATCCTCTAGCTATGTAGACGAGTATGCAGTGGTTTACGCACATTATGTCCATATGCGTTTCCTGCGTTAGTACACTCCTGGAAATTGAAATAAGAACACCGTGAATTCATTGTCCCAGGAAGGGGAAACTTTATTGACACATTCCTTCGGTCA
Source organism: Schistocerca gregaria (assembly GCF_023897955.1). Classification (NCBI taxonomy): domain Eukaryota; kingdom Metazoa; phylum Arthropoda; class Insecta; order Orthoptera; family Acrididae; genus Schistocerca; species Schistocerca gregaria. The sequence continues at coordinate 205,095,616 of NC_064931.1, read as the reverse complement.
GATACATCACATGATCACACTGACAGAACCACAGGCACATAGACACAGGCAACAGAGCATGCACAATGTCGGCACTATTACAGTGTATATCCACCTTTCGCAGCAATGCAGGCTGCTATTCTCCCATGGAGACGATCGTAGAGATGCTGGATGTAGTCCTGTGGAACGGCTTGCCATGCCATTTCCACCTGGCGCCTCAGTTGGACCAGCGTTCGTGCTGGACGTGCAGACCGCGTGAGACGACGCTTCATCCAGTCCCAAACATGCTCAATGGGGGACAGATCCGGAGATCTTCCTGGCCAGGGTAGTTGACTTACACCTTCTAGAGCACGTTGAGTGGCACGGGATACATGCGGACGTGCATTGTCCTGTTGGAACAGCAAGTTCCCTTGCCGGTCTAGGAATGGTAGAACGATGGGTTCGATGACGGTTTGGATGTACCGTGCACTATTCAGTGTCCCCTCGACGATCACCAGAGGTGTACGGCCAGTGTAGGAGATCGCTCCCCACACCATGATGCCGGGTGTTGGCCCTGTGTGCCTCGGTCGTATGCAGTCCTGATTGTGGCGCTCACCTGCACGGCGCCAAACACGCATACGACCATCATTGGCACCAAGGCAAAAGCGACTCTCATCGCTGAAGACGACACGTCCTCCATTCGTCCCTCCATTCACGCCTGTCGCGACACCACTGGAGGCGGGCTGCACGATGTTGGGGCGTGAGCGGAAGACGGCCTAACGGTGAGCGGGACCGTAGCCCAGCTTCATGGAGACGGTTGCGAATGGTCCTCGCCGATATCCCAGGAGCAACAGTGTCCCTAATTTGCTGGGAAGTGGCGGTGCGGTCCCCTACGGCACTGCGTAGGATCCTACGGTCTTGGCGTGCATCTGTGCGTCGCTGCGGTCTGGTCCCAGGTCGACGGGCACGTGCACCTTCCGCTGACCACTGGCGATAACATCGATGTACTGTGGAGACCTCACGCCCCACGTGCTGAGCAATTCGGCTGTACGTCCACCCGGCCTCCCGCATGCCCACTATACGCCCTCGCTCAAAGTCCGTCAACTGCACATACGGTTCACGTCCACGCTGTCGCGGAATGCTACCAGTGTTAAAGACTGCGATGGAGCTCCGTATGCCACGGCAAACTGGCTGACACTGACGGCGGCGGTGCACAAATGCTGCGCAGCTAGCGCCATTCGACGGCCAACACCGAGGTTCCTGGTGTGTCCGGTGTGCCGTGCGTGTGATCATTGCTTGTACAGCCCTCTCGCAGTGTCCGGAGCAAGTATGGTGGGTCTGACACACCGGTGTCAATGTGTTCTTTTTTCCATTTCCAGGAGTGTATTATCACTAATCCATATCTGTATTCCATGCAGTGTTAACACACTTTGTGCGAAATAAACACCCTCAAGCACGCCTACAGAGCCGTCCGGAGTGGCCGTGCGGTTCTAGGCGCTACAGTCTGGAGCCGAGCGACCGCTACGGTCGTAGGTTCGAATCCTGCCTTGGGCATGGATGTGTGTTATGTCCTTAGGTTAGTTAGATTTAATTAGTGCTAAGTTCTAGGTGACTGATGACCTCAGCAGTTAAGTCGCATAGTTCTCAGAGACATTTGAACCATTTTGAACCATGCCTGCAGAAAGTGTCGCCAGTGATTCATAAGGCTTGCTGCCGAACGGTCGGTATAACTTTGCGAAGTAGAGAGAATAGGTAACTGTCTAATCGCTTTTCAGTTTGCAGAACTAAGAAGGAGGGAAACCCATGACCAAAATCTGGTGACCTACTTTTCCTCATGCTTCTATCCTCCAACACGGCTTCCCACCATGTTACACCCCCAGAACAAAATTCTCTCTTGACACGGTTGTACTGTACTTATATGTGGTACAAACGTTAAATATTCGTTATTAACACAGGTTATTTAACAATATACATTAATTTTATACCATGGAAACACCATGTGTAATGATTTGCGATTTTTCCATCTCTTGTAACGTGCAATTACTTGTCCTAAAGAAAAAAAAATATTGTGACCTTTGTTGAAGAAAATTTGATATAGTTTAATTTTTGTAGTGGGAAACAGTCACACTAGAAGCCACGGTTTTCAAGTTATTCAAGAAAAACATAAACAAGTGATCTTTAAATTCACTCCTCCCTCCCCCCCTCTCACTCCACCACCACCGCCACGCTCTCATCCCGTGGACCAGAATTAATAGTATATCATTCATTAACATTCTCCATTACAACTGTAAAACAGTTTGCGACGACACGGAATTTTTCCGCTAATTTTCCTTAGTTGACTCGACTACATGTAGTTAGAATACTGTGATCGGATAGATACGGATTACCTCATACTCAGTCTATGAAGTGAAACGAACTGCAAGACGTGGAAACATGTTCCATTATGTGTCGTCGCCGACAAAGTGTGCAGTATAGTATGTTGTAAGGGAACAGTACCCTTAAATGTCTGAATGTAATATTGCACACGTCAACAATGCGCATTAGTGCTCGTAACAAACAGAGTTAGTTGGTGTCTGACTGCGATGAGTCGGCCGCTGTGGTCGAGCGGTTCTAGGCGCTTCAATCCGGAACCACGCGGTTACTACGGTCGCAAGTTCGAATGGTTCAAATGGCTCTGAGCACTATGGGACTTAACATCTATGGTCACCAGTCCCCTAGAACTTAGAACTACTTAAACCTAACTAACCTAAGGACATCACACAACACCCACCCATCACGAGACAGAGAAAATCCCTGACCCCGCCGGGAATCGAACCAGGGAACCCGGTCGTGGGAAGCGAGAGCGCTACCGCACGACCACGAGATGCGGGCGCAGGTTCGAATACTGCCTCGAGCATGGATGAGTGTGATGTCCTTAGGTTAGCTAGGTTGACGTAATTCTAAGTTTAGGGGACTGATGACCTCAGATGTTAAGTCCCATAGTTCTTTGAGCCATCTGAACCATCAGCCATCTGACTACGATTAGCCACGGGAGGCCACGTAGCAAGACAGTTTTTGTTTTAATTTAATGGCACACAGTATCGCTAAATAGTGCCTATTTGGAAAGGTATGATGGAAAGTTATTTAGTATTCATAAAACATAATGTTTAAAGCGAATGACGTGAAATAATTTCGTAGTTTAAGGAACTTACTCATCATAGTCAATGCCTGTTGATCAACAAAGCTCATCACTATAATCCGCAGGAGAAATTTTATAGTATCATCTTAGTTAAAACGAACGTCACATCGTACGCAGAGAATTAGCGGTACTTATGGTCATATTCTTTACAATGTGAGCGAGTTCGAACTGCATAGAATGGTAGGTCTCTGGGAGATGGAACTATCATACAATCACATTTCGACTTGTAAGGTGCATGTTTCTACCACTGTAATGCACGTCTGGAAACAGTTCATAGGGGAATCTCGCTTGCCGCGAAGAGCGAGTTCTGGACAACGTAATATCACCGCGGCACGAGATGCCCTGCTAGTTTCAAATTGCTTTGCCGTGCCGTTACGTTCCCGGTGGATTGGAAAGGCAACGAATTTCATACCGTATGCTTTGCCACAAGTGCAATGAAGCCATATCATTATCAAAGAATTGGAAGTCAATTCAGCACTGCTGTCCTGTGCAATTTCGTGGTCGAGATTGTGCATGTTTATCAATGCCGTTTCAGATCTTTTATGACGTGTCACACCCATTTCCTAGTTGTATAGATGAACGGTGATTGCTTTCCCATTGTAGATCTTTATAGGGGTTGTAACCAGTGAATATAGAACGAAAGGGAAGATGGCGCTAACATTCCGTATGACACATTGTAGTAATGCTTGTTATTTAATCAAGGATCTGGTCGTACATTATATGAATTTCTTCCTGTTACCAGCCAAATACTCGTATTGGCGATAAAAATGGTTCCCACAAGTACTATTATAACCAGTTACTCCCGGATGGGACGATACAACGGTAGCGTTGGTTAGTGACCTCTGCTCCTGACGCGGGTACCAGCATAACTAGACAACGGTAATCTCTGATACACACTGTGTGGGTCGTAGGTCAAATACCCATTACGCTACGTTTCGTCAAAAAAATGATGGTACCTCGAGCGAGTGGCCTTTAAAGTCATACTTATCATGTTTTTCGGCTATTACTGGCCGTATTAAAAGATGTCTTGAGAACACTGCATACTCTTGCCTTCAGGAGCTTTCGGACGCACTTGCTGCAGTTATTGCTCGAACGTTTCTGCAAGTAAGAAATTTACACGCAAGGGAGGCACTGCAAATTATTTGCGCCATTTTTATTCTAGTGGAATAGGTCCAGCCAAATAAAATTTCATGAATAATAACAATCTGCAGCTCATGCTGACGTTGTTCAGATTAAAATGCCTTTCTATTTTATTAACAGTGAAACTGATCAGCTTCGGCTATGTAGCCATTTTCAACTGAGACTGAAATACATTCCAGTCGTTACATAAATAAAATACGTGCAGGAGACTGATGACCATAGATGTTAAGTCCCATAGTGCTCAGAGCCATTTAAACCATTTGAACGTGGAGGACTTCAACGATTATTTGTTTAGTGTTGAGAATAAAAAATAGAAATGCGGACTAACGTAGTATAATTTACCAAACAGAGATTTTGGGTTATAATTTAACCGATCGTCTGCTCATATATTGTTAAAAATAGTGAGTTGCCTATGATATAAGAAAATCAACACCAGTCGATTCATAATTTGATAGGCTTGCAATCGTCCGAGCAGGCAACATGTTTCCAGTTATCAACAGTCCAACGTCGGTGTTGTCGGGCCCAGACAAGGTGTACAGCTTTGTGCCATGCAATCATCAAGGTTACACGAGTGGGCCTTCGGCTCCGTAAGCTCATATCGATGATGTTTCGTTGAATGGTTCGCACGCTGACACATGTTGATGGCCCAGAATTGAAATCTGCAGCAATTTGCAGAAGGGTTGCAGGTCTGTCACGTTGAGCGATTCTCTTCAGTCTTCGTTCGTCCCGTTCTTGCAGGATCTTTTTCTGGCCGCATCGATGTCAGAGATTTGAAGTTTTACCGGATTCCTGATATTCACGGTGCACTAGTGAAACGGTCGTACGGGAAAATCATCACTACCTCGGAGATGCTGTCTCCTATCGCTCGTGCGCCGACTATAACAACACGTTCAAACTCACTTAAATCTTGATAACCTGCCTTTGTAACAGCGGTAACCGATCTAGCAACTGCGCCAGACTTGTCTTATACAGGGTGTTACAAAAAGGTACGGCCAAACTTTCAGGAAACATTCCTCACACACAAATAAAGAAAAGATGTTATGTGGACATGTGTCCGGAAACGCTTAATTCCCATGTAAGAGCTCATTTTAGTTTCGTCAGTATGTACTGTACTTCCTCGATTCACCGCCATGATTTCATACGGGATACTCAACCTGTGCTGCTAGAACATGCGCCTTTACAAGTACGACACAACATGTGGTTCATGCACGATGGAGCTCCTGAACATTTCGGTCGAAGTATTCGTACGCTTCTCGACAGCAGATTCGGTGACCGATGGATTGGTAGAGGCGGACTAATTCCATGGCCTCCACGCTCTCTTGACCTCAACCCTCTTGACATTCATTTATGGGGGCATTTGAAAGCTCTTGTCTACGCAACCCCTGTACCAAATGTAGAGACTCTTCGTGCTCGTATTGTGGAAGGCTGTGATACAATACGCCATTCTCCAGGGCTGCATCAGCGCATCAGGGATTCCATGCGACGGAGGGTGGATGCATGTATCCTCGCTAACGGAGGACATTTTGAACATATTCTGTAACAAAATGTTTGAAGTCACGCTGGTACGTTCTGTTGCTGTGTGTTTTCATTCCACGATTAATGTAATTTGAAGTAATAAAATGAGCTCTAACATGGAAAGTAAGCGTTTCCGGACACATGTCCACATAACATATTTTCTTTCTTTTTGTGTGAGCAATGTTTCCTGAAAGTTTGGCCGTATCTTTTTGTAACACCCTGTATAGGCGTTGCCGAAAGTAGCACCGTATTCTGCCTGTTTACATTTCTCTGTATTTGAATACATATGCCTAAACCAGTTTCTTTGGCGCTTCAGTGTATGTAACAACGTACAGGGTGACGATCATTGAACTACATCAAAAAGACGTAAATTAATTACAAACTACGGCGTGCACACAATTTATTCAACATGTAAACGTCCCTAGAGATATTCAGATTTAGGTTATGACGTGTTCAATAGGCCTGCCATCATTGGCGATGACGTGACGCAGACGAATAGCGAAATCCTGCATGACCCGCTGAACTGTCGGAACATCGATGCAGTTGATGTCCTCCTAAATAGCCGTTTTAGCTCAGGAAAGGTTTTGGGGTTATTGCTGTACACCTTATCTTTAATACAGCCTTACAAAAAGGAATCACTTGTGTTCAGATCCGAAGAATATGGCGGCCAATCGAGGCCAACGCCAGTGGCCTCTGTGTACCCCAAAGCCAGAATGCGGTCCCCAAAGTGCTTAACCAGGACATCAAACACTCTTCTGGTTCGATGGGGTCGAGCTCTGTCTCGCATGAACCACAGATTCCCGAAATCAGGGGCACTTTGGATAATGGGGATAAAATCATCTTCCAGAAACTTCACGTTCAGTTCGGTAGTCACCACGCTGTCAAAAATATCGCACAGATTATTCCGTGACTGTACGTTGCACAGCTTTGCCGCTAAACCAAACCATACAGCGCATACTAATTCCCATCATGCCCCGCGGCCAACCGTGCAGTTTGAGCGTCCTAACGCAAACCGTTCAGACGTTATGACGATTTCATTTCATATAGTTGTACAACTGTCGCCCTGTATCTGCTCTATGATCAGGTTTACGACAAAAAAAATCTCAGTCATGCGAATTTAGAATTAAAAGCGTATGAGATCCTGAAAAACACTTACGAATATGATTCCATGAAACAGGTTAGTAAATGATGTACTTTAGAATAAAAATCTTCACTAGTATTACCGTTTGGACCGGAAAACCATTGTTATTATTTCCAACGAGGGCGACGTTGACACTCACAGTCGATACCTAGTATCGGCCTGCTGATGGAATGTGTCGATGCTAATGTAAAAGTTTAGTATTTCGTCGCCGAACGGTTATCGTCTATTGGAGTAGGTACATCTTGAAGCCATAAATTCGTACATACAATGCACACTCCGGTGGAGTGCTGAAGAAAATGTACGGTGAGGGAAATGTTCTAAACATTCATGGTGGTATCTGTTTGTTCTATATCGTGTCTCCCTACCACATTCGCGCAACGACGCTCTGAGCGTGTTTTTTAGGGAACTGACTCGTTTGAACCTGGGACCTGTTGCTGGTAAGGAGACGCCAGACCACACATGACATGTAGAATTCAGAAGAGTTCAGTGAGACTAGCGATGATGTAACCAAATACTTAATGATCTCAGCGTCAGCTGCTCTGCACTCCCTGTAAAAGAATCGTAATACTAACTAAATTTAGAGGAAGGGGTTCAAGACTTTCCTATTTTTAGTTAGCTGGTAAAATAACGTCGAAAAGGCAGTTAAGTTTACCGTTGGAAATTTTATTCTACTCACAAAACATTGTTTCTAAATTGCACTGTTGATAAAAGGAAGTGTTTTAATACAGGATGGTAAAAACCAACTGCGTTCAACAAAAATGTGAACGAATATTCCCTGAATGGGTTTCCAAGTTCTACAATGGATCGAAGGATGACCTATGCAATATCACATCTATAATCTAGGTTTAAATTAAGTTTCACAAAAGAGCAAACTATCAAAATGGTCTACAGTGACCCTCAATTATCTTTAATTACTTACCTAACTTGTCGTAAATTACAGTGGCTGATGTGGCTTCTCAATAACTATATAACAGAAAAATTATCGCATTTCAGATCTTTACTTCAAGCGGCAAATGTGAACATCGTGAGCTTTAATTTTCGATCGACACTAGTATTACAAAAAAAGGGGGTGCAACAGATGAGACTTCTGCAGTTCTGAGTAAATCTTTATGCGCTGTTATGCGGCATCGCGTGCGTTCATTACCTTGTCGCTGGTTAGGCAGCTTCAGGGGGGCAGCGGCCGGCTCTGCAGCCATCCAGCTCGCCGTCTCGGAACTAACTCTTACTTCTCCTTACTACAATTTACCGAAGTTGGTTTTTAAAAAAAACTAGCTGGCTGTGTTTTCATCTCACCAATCAGGGTCTCAATGTTATTCTTAAGCTCCGCCTACAAAAATTCTATCTATCCAATGAGAAACGCCGGCCGCGGTGGTCTCGCGGTTCTAGGCGCGCAGTCCGGAACCGTGCGTCTGCTACGGTCGCAGGTTCGAATCCTGCCTCGGGCATGGATGTGTGTGATGTCCTTAGGTTAGTTAGGTTTAAGTAGTTCTAAGTTCTAGGGGACTGATGACCACAGCAGTTGAGTCCCATAGTGCTCAGAGCCATTTTTTTGAACCAATGAGAAACGTTATACTTTTCTTGGTGGGGCAATGTTTTGAAAGTTTGCAACCTAACAGAGACGCGAAAAAGTGTCACGCTAAAACCTGCAGCTGGTGTGGTCCTTTTAGCGTTATCGTAAGATCTATACTGTGCTTCTGGAGGGCTCTATTTTTTAACATGGGCTGGGGGGGGGGGGGGGTGGTCCTAATGCATCAGAGACACGAAAAAGTCTCACGCTAAAACCTGCGGGTGGTAGTGGCCCATTTGTGTTATCGTAAGATCAATACTGTTTTCCTAGGGGGCTCTAGCTTTTAACATGGCCTGGGGGGTCCTTGACGTAACAAAGACGCGAAAAAGTCTCACGCTAAAACGTGCGGGTGGTGTGGCCCTAGTGGTTAGCTGGCGACGTGGGTGTCCAGTCCGTCCCTTATCGTAGGGCCTTCTAGCTTAACACGGTTCTGCTCTCGGCTTCTGTTCTCGTTTCTCCCCTCGGAACTGCGTCGGTCTCACGGTGGGAAGGTACAACATGCATTTAGGCATTCTCGTGTTAGTCTGTGGTATTCCATTTGCTCACTCGTTACTCGTATTACTTTGGTTAATTTATTGTCACGATTTATTCGGAGCTATGTGACGTACTACTGGATTTGCTTATCACGTCAGGGTTTTCATGGAAGGTGTTGGATTTGCCTGAAACCTTACAATGTCATAGTTGATTACGTGTTCTGTGGATCATATTTACTCTACTAATTTTACGTTTGTGCTTTACAACGAAGTTAGAGAAGGGCATTTGCAGTCTATCGCCTTTTTAGGATCCGTACCTCAACCGTCAAAACTCGGCCGGCGGGAGTGGATGTGCGCTTCTAGGCACTACAGTCTGGAACCGAGCGATCGCTACGGTCGCAGGTTCGAATCCTGTCTCGGGCATGGATGTGTGTGATGTCCTTAGGTTGGTTAGGTTTAAGTAGTTCTAAGTTCTAGGCGACTGATGACCTCTGAAGTTAAGTCGCATAGTGCTCAGAGCCATTTGAACCAATTTTTGCCATTGTACTCGCTTTTCCTAGCCATGTAGTCCCCTAGAACTTAGAACTACTTAAGCCTAACTAACCTAAGGATATCACACACATACATGCCCGAGGCAGGATTCGAACCTGTGACCGTAGCGGTCGCGCGGTTCCAGACTGTAGCGCCCAGAACCGCTCTGCCACTCCGGCCGGCAAATTAAGTGTCAGATTGTATTCGTAAAGATAAGATTGCGCCGTTTAATGCTGCCACTGAAGTAACTTATGAAAATAATTCTGTCACTGAGACGAAAATACCAGCGCAATCTGTCGGTTCTTTGGTCTACCACGTCGTCACTAAACCAAACATCTGAACAACTAAGCTGAACAGAGCCAGAAAACTTTAAATTGCGATATCTTTTCTTCAGTGATCCGATTTTGTTGAAATAAAGTCTACGCTATGTGATCAAAGTATCCGGACACCTGGCTGAAAGGTCGAGGCGCCCTCCCTCGGTAATGCTGGAATTCAGTATGCCGACAGCTTCCACTCTCGTAGGCATACGTTCAGCCAGGTGCTGGATTTTTTCTTGGGGAATGGCGGCCCATTCCTCACGGAGTGCTTCACTGAGGAGAAGTATCGATGTCGGTCGGTGAGGCCTGGCACGAAGCATGCGTTCCAAAACATCTCAACGGTGTTCAATAAGATTCAGGTCAGGACTCTGTGCAGGCCAGTCCATTACACGGATGTTATTGTCGTGTAACCACTACGCCACAGGCTGTGCATTACGAACAGGTGCTGTATCGGGATGAAAGATGCAATCGCCATCCCCAAATTGCTCTTCAACAGTGGGAAGTAAGAAGGTGCTTAAAATATCAATGTAGACCTGTGTTGTGAAAGTGCCACGCAAAACAGCAAGGGGTGCAAGCTCCCACCATGAAAAACACGACCACACAATAACACCGCCACCTCAAAATTTTACTGTTGGCACTACACACGCTGGCAGATGACGTTCACGGGGCAGTCTCCATATCCACACCCTGCCATCGGATCGCCACATTGTGTACCGTGATTCGTCATTCTACTCAACGTTTTTCCACTGTTCAATCGTCCAATGTTTACGCTCCTTATACCAAGCGAGGCATCGCTTGGCATTTACTGGCGTGATGTGTGGCTTATGAGCAGCCGCTCGACCATGAAATCCGTTTTCTCATCTCCCGCCTAACTCTCGTAGTACTTGCAGTGGATCCTGATGCAGTTTGCAAATCCTGTGTGGTGGTCTGTATAGATATCTGTCTATTACACATTACGACCCTCTTCAACTGTCGGCGGTCTCTGTCAGTCAACAGACGAGGTCGGCTTTTCTGCTGTACGTGTCCCTTCACGTATCCACTTCACTATCACACCGGAAATAGTGGACCAAGGGATGTTTAGCAGTGTGAAAGATCTCGTGTATAGACGTATGACACAAAAAATGGTTCAAATCACATCGGAAATAGTGGACCAAGGGATGTTTAGCAGTGTGAAAGATCTCTATAGACGTATGACACAAAAAATGGTTCAAATGGCTCTGAGCACTATGGGACTTAACATCTATGGTCATCAGTCCCCTAGAATGTAGAACTACTTAAACCTAACTAATCTAAGGACACACAACACCCAGTCATCACGAGGCAGAGAAATGTATGACACAAGAGACACCCAATCACCTGATCACGTTCGAAGTCCGTAAGTTCCGCAGACCGCCCCATTCTGCTCTGTCATGATGTCTAATGACTACCGAGGTCGTTGATATGGAGTACCTGGCAGTAGGTGGCAGCACAATGCACCTAGTATGAAAAACGTATGTTTTGGGTGTGTCTGGATACTTTTGACCACATAGTGTATATGCTGCTCCAAGATACACTCAAGCTACCTGTGAAAACCCCATGAAAATTCGGCGTATTCAGGTAAACACGACGGCTTTACAGTTTCATTGTTAGTATATAGGTGAATGTGTCAATTGAATGAACATAGAATAAATATTTAAAAAACTGATATATATATATATATATATATATATATATATATATATATATATATATATATATATATATTTCATGTTCATTCAATTGACACATTCCACTTCATAACATTCACCTATATACTAACAATGAAACTGTAAAGCCGTCGTGTTTGTTTGCCTGAATACGCCGAATTTTTATGGGGTTTTCACAGGTAGCTTGAGTGTATCTTGGAGCAACATATACACTATGTGATCAAAAGTATCCGGACACGCCCAAAACATACGTTTTTCATACTAGGTGCATTGTGCTGCCACCTACTGCCAGGTACTCCATATCAACGACCTCGGTAGTCATTAGACATCATGACAGAGCAGAATGGGGTGGTCTGCGGAACTTACGGGCTTGTTTGTCTACGTGCTGGACGTTCACCGTTTTTCTTTTATAAGTGACTAATTATTTCAATTGAAGAATCTCTCTATGGTATAGTAGTTGTGAGAATTTTGTTAATATTTCCAAGTAGCTTAATACGATACCTGCTAGGAATGCTTGTGTCAACACCACATGTAATTCTAATTACTTTCTTTTGTGTAATCAGTACTTTCTGTGTGAGTGAGAAGTTACCTCAGAATATTACTCTGTAAGAGGTCAGTGAATAAAAATATGCAAAATATGTAAATTTACTGACCCTAAGTTGACAATTACTCTTACGACAAAAGTAGCCGAACCTAAACGTTTTAGCAAATCAACAACATGATTTTTTTAAGTTTAAGCTTTCAACAGTATGCCCAACTAAACACTTAGAACTTTCTACCCTGTTTATAATTTCTTGTTGGTGTACTAGGTTAATAGAAAATGCTATGACATTTTTGACTGTACAAAATCAGATGCGACATACATATTGTTTTTTTTTCAATTTTAAAGCTATCCAGTATGTGCAAAGCTAGTCAGCGACTTCGACAAAAACATCAGTTGTTATATTCTCCCTTAGTGCGTTTTCGCTCAGTTTTAGAACAATGCTTGTATCATCTGCAAACACGACTAGTTCTGCCACCCGAGTCAAGTAAAATGGTTGACTGTTAGCATATAACAAGAAAAGGAATGGACAATGATTGAAGCCTGTGGGACTTCCGTTGTAATTCCTTCCGATACAGATTAGGTGGCGTCCTTCTTCGTATTACTCGAACAGCCTACGGTAAATTTTCTATATTCTGTTTCTGAAAGAACAAATAAACAAGGCAAGTGCCGATCTATATATCCCATAAAACGTAGCTTCGTTAATCGAATATTTTAACTGACACATAGAATGCCATCTGCGCATCACAGAATATCTCAGATAGTGATAATTAATCATTTTCACATTTTATTAGGTGGTCAGTAAACGTATTAATAGCTGTCTCAAGTAAAAAGACCCCTTTGAAATCCATAGTGCGATTAGCTGATATGGATAACAGCCGTGGTGTAAAGAAAATTCACAAAAAATGTAGGAAACGATGGAAAGAGTGACTCTTGGTGACAGTTATTGACATCTGTGATATCACTATTTTTAGAGAGATATTATCCATTCCATATGAACTTTTAACTTGTAAAGAGCTACAAGTTTCCCTCAAGTCCATAGGATACGGGCAACACCACGATGCATGAAACTGCCTTTAAGAATGAAGTACATGGTGGACTGTATGCCTCGAGCCACTACGGTAGCTCCCAAAGCCCAAAAGGAACCCAGAAAACTAACGTATAAAGAAACTCTAGTGGAAACATCTATGACAACAAAGATTAAAGGAGTAAACCCTGACAGAAGTCATGACAACCTGGAGACACAGAAGTGGCAGCCTCATCAGAGGGCTTACACTCCACAGCAGAGGAACTCAGCTGGGGTACATTTTACCTCGGATAACAGGAGCGCTAACAAAAACGACTACCAGATAAGAAAGAACAACAACAGTTCTGGTATACCCTATGGTGACAAAAGTCATGGCACACTTCCTAATATCGTGTCGGACCTCCTTTTGTCCAGCGTAGTGAAGTAATTTGCAGTGGCATGAACTTAACAAGTCGTTGGAAGTCACCTACTGAAATATTAAGCCATGTTGTCTCTATAACCGTTCGTAATTACGACAAAGTTGCAAGTGGAGGAATCTGTGTATGAATTGACCTATCGATTATGCCTCATAAATGTTCGATAGGATTCCTGTTGGGTGATCTCGGTGGGCAAATCATTTTTTCGAATTGTCCAGAATGTTCTTCAAATCAATCACGAACAGGTGTGGGCCAGTGACATGACATGATTGTTTGGGAACATGAGTCCATGAATGGCTGCAAATGATCTCCAAGAAGCTGGACATAACAATTTCCTGTCAATTATAGGTTCAGTTGGACAAAAGGACCCAGTCCATTTCATACAAACACAGAGCACACCATTAAGGAGCCACTACCAGATTACATAGTGCCTTGTTGACAATTTGGATCCATGGATTCGTGGGGCCTGCACCACACTCCAAGCCTACCATCAGCTCTTACCAACTGCAGTTGGGACTAATCTGACGAGATCACTGTTTCCCAGTCCTCTAGCGTCCAACTGAAATGGTCAAGAGCCCAGGAGAAGCGCTGCAGGTGACCTCGTCGTTCCATTCTCACCTCTAATGGAGGTGGGCAGGCTGTTTGAAGGCATGCATTGCCCTATTCAGAAAGTGGGTGAGGGATGCCCTATCTGTTATATATTTGATTTCATATTTCCTGCGATATTCGGGTTTTGGTTCAAAAATGGTTCAAATGGCTCTGAGCACTATGGGTCCTAACTTCTGAGGTCATCAGTCCCCTATTACTTAGTACTACTTAAACCTAACTGACCTAAGGACATCACACACATCCATGTCCGAGGCAGGATTCCAACCTGCGACCGTAGCGGTCACGCGGTTCCAGACTGTAGCGCCTAGAACCGCTCGGCCGGCCACTCCGGCCGGCTTCGGGTTTTGGGACTAGTTCTATTTTTGCTTCTTGGACTTTCTGGGAGGGATTTGTTTTTTCCGACATGGGAGTAGAGTATGGTGTTGGAGACAGTTCCGGCATTCGTCTTAAAACCGAGGGGAAACCTCCAAAAACCCTGGCTAGAACAGCTGGTGTTGGCGCCGTTTGCTTATTCTTTTTGCGTTTCATTTCTAGAAGCTCTGCGTTGTTGATGTGTCTTCCTGTTTCGCAGTGTATCCGGGATAGTGGGGTCTCTTCCACCTCCTGCTGCTTTGGGCGGCCCTGGTCTGCGCTCTTCAGTCGTCCCCATACGACTGTCAGCCACGCGCTTTGTCTCCTCTCTTGGTGCGGTGGTCGTGGGGCTGGCGAGGCCGCCACTACTCCAGAGCGACCACTTGACTAGGGCCACAATGTATGCTTCAATCTCCTGTAGTATGATTGTTGCCTCGCTGCACCAATCCACCTCAGAATACCACTACTTACGTTTCAGCATGGTGATCATCTCCATGACTTTGTCTAGTTCTTGTTCCGTCTTTTCGACTGGTTGTCCAGCCATTTGTACGTGTGTTGTCTTCTTGGCGGCTCGCGCCGTTTGCGTGACGGCCTCAGCAGTCGCCATTTCGGCTTGTGTGGCTGGCGACTCTGTTGGCAGTCAGTGATGGACGGCCTCTCTGACAAGGAGACAGGCCGCCTGTAACTCGGCGTGTATCGCCGCATCGATGTTGTTGTGAATGTTATCTCTCCTGCTGTGCGCCGCCTTCTGCCACTGCGGCCTCTTGCGTTCCTCTGTGGACGAATGCGGACTGCCTCGGATCTGGCACGGGCAGCCGGTCCACTCCTCCACCGCTCTCACTGGTGATGGGGACCGCCGGTTGCACGGTGGCCAGGCCCTCCCTCGTCGCTTTCGTTGCCTGTTGCAGAGTTGAAGCCGCAGATCTTGGTTAAAATGGTTCAAATGTCTCTGAGCACTATGGGACTTAACATCTGAGTTCATCAGTCCCCTAGACATAGAACTACTTAATCCTAACTAACCTAAAGTCATCGCACACATCCATGCCCGAGGCAGGATTCGAACCTGCGACCGTAGGAGAAGTACGGTTCCGGACTAAAGCGCCTAGAAGCTCTCGGCCACAACAGCCGGCCCTGCAGTTGTAAAAGTTAAAAGTTGTCTGATTCGTCGTTCTCCTCTGTGTCTAGTGGTGTTAAGGCCTGCGAGGGCCTTGTATTCCCTCCAGCTGGCCTTGTGATCCGCCTCAGTGGAACCAAGTTGGCGTGTCTTGTTTTGTCCTTGTGTCAGGACTGCCAGCACACTTTACACAGAC
Source organism: Schistocerca gregaria (assembly GCF_023897955.1). NCBI lineage: Eukaryota > Metazoa > Arthropoda > Insecta > Orthoptera > Acrididae > Schistocerca > Schistocerca gregaria. The sequence continues at coordinate 205,079,857 of NC_064931.1, read as the reverse complement.
CACGCGGTTGCGGCAGTATCTTGCCACGTGCCCCTCTTGCTGACACTTGAAGCATGTGGCTTTGTGTCGTGATCCGCTGGGAGAGGCGTCACTGTTACTGTGAAACCCATGAACTTCTTCAGCTCGTAGATTTCTTCTGCGGTCCGCTTCTGCTCGACCAAAACCGTTTCCACAGCCAAAGACACTGTCAGGACAGGGTTTGGGGCTGATTTGGGGGAGGAGACCGGCTGGTGTGGCCGAGCGGTTCTAGGCGCTTCAGTCTGGAACCACGCGACCGCTACGGTCGCAGTTTCGAGTACTGCCTCGGGCATGGATGTGTGTGATGACCTTAGGTTAGTTAGGTATAAAAATTCTAAGTTCTAGGGGAATGATGACCTCAGATGTTAATTCCCATAGTTCTCAGAGCCATTTGAACCAAAATAGCGAGGACATCGGTTTCATCGAATTAGGGGAGGATGGAGAAGGAAGTCGGCCGTGCCCTTTCAAGGGAACCATCCCTGCATTTGCCTGTAGCGATTTAGTGAAATCACGGAAAACCTAAATCAGGATGGCCGGACGCGGGATTGAACCGTCATCTTCTCGAATGCGAGCCGAGTGTGCTAACTGCTACGCCGCCTCGCTTGGTCCACAGCCGGGATCAAAAGCGGTGGCCTGTTCATGTTCGTTTGATTATATAGCCTTACAGCCACCCTCTCGAAGCCTTGCAGATGAAGCCCTTTCTTCACTGTGTCTACATTGCACCGCCAGGGCAGTCCTCTCACAAGTGCTCTGACTGTGCTCCTTCGTTTCTTCCTCTGCTCCCTCCATGGTGCCGCCTCAGTTGTCGTCGGTGTTGCGATGACGTGTGCGGTTCTAGGCGCTTCAGCCTGGAACCGCGCAACCTCTACGGTCCCAGGTTCGAATCCTGCCTCGGGCATGGATGTGTGTGATGTTCTTATGGTAGTTAGGTTTAAGTAGTTCTAAGTCTAGGGGACGGATGAGCTCAGATGTTAACCAATAGTGCTCAGAGCCATTGAACCATTTGATGACGTGTGGCGCGAGGTAGGGCTTGAGCTTCTTTGCATCACACCCGCATACGCATACGCTCTTTATCTCGACTGCCGCGGCTCGCTCATGCTGGTGGACGAACTCAGCCCAGTCTTCGTCCCGGTATCGGATGTAGACTGGGGGAGTCGGAGCTTTGAGGTCGCAGCAGTTCACGCTGTTCTTGTTGGCGGCATCGGCCGGAACGTCCGCTCCGCGCCGCGGCGAGTCGGTCTCGTTACTACTGAGCTAGTTTCTAACACCAGTTATTGGCTGTCAAGACTGCTGGGCTCTTCAATCGGCGTATTGCGGCCGTTTGACTCTTCAGGTGGACTCGCCGTGACTTCCGAGCTTTTACGCTCGAAGTATCCGGCGGTCTGTGCCGTCGGGGCGGACCAATCTCTATTGTCGGTCTTCTTCCTTCCACTTCGTTTGTCCGTTATGCAACGCGCTGCGCTGAAAAAAAAAAAGAAAAGAGGCGACAATTCTGCTTTACTGGCGCGTGCAACATCGGGCAGTTGTTGTTCCGGGCCCCTTTAAGATAGCGAACGCCTCGGAACACTAAGGGCACGCCACTGATGTCCAAGCGAAACCCTGTCGGACGTCTGCTGCCATAGCCCATTAGCGTCATATTTCGTCACACTGTCCTAACGGATACGATCGTCGTACGTTCCACATTGATTTCCTGCGATTATTTCAATCATCATCATCATCATCATTTAAGACTGATTATGCCTTTCAGCGTTCAGTCTGGAGCATAGCCCCCTTATAAAATTCCTTCATGATCCTCTAGTCTAGAGAGACTTATTAGCACTCGCCCCAGTTATACAGCCGACTTTGCTAGCGATGATTCACTGACTTCTATTTGCCGAGAAGATAGTTCAGCATAACCTTCAGCTACGTCATTTGCTACGACCTAGCAAGGAGCCATTATCAGTTACTATTGATATTGTGAACTATGTACCGTCAAGAGCGACGTTCATCCTTAATGGATTAAAGTTAAGTATTCCACCAGCTACGTCCGTTGTTTCTAAATTCTAATTTCCTTGTCCTGTTCCATACCTCACGCCAGCCTGCGTGAGATAAATCGCGTGCCTTTCGGCCTCCTCTAGTGACACGGTGTTGGCTCTCCTGCCAACAACAAAAGACAATTCTACGCAATCGCCGCTGCTCTCGGTCGTTAAGTGTTGTCTATGGACAGCGGTAATGCCTAAAATCTGGTATTCTCAGCACGCTCTCAGGATATCAGAATATTGAATTCCCTAACGATTTGCGAATTGGTACGCCCCATGCGTCTAGCTCCAACTACCATTCGGCGTTCAACGTCTGTTAATTCCTGTCGTGCGGACATAATCACGTTGGAAACCTTTTCACATGAAACATCTGAGAACAAATGACAGCTCCGCCAATGCATCGTCCTTTTATATTTTAAGTAAGCGATACTACAGCCATCTGTATAAGTGCATATCGCTGTCCCGCGACTTTTGTCACCTCACTGTAAAATATCGTCTTACTCTTCTGACCTCGATTGTTAGGAATATAACCAATGAGACTGAAAATCTTCTAAGAATACCAAAAGAAAAAAAATAGATAATGCTTTAATAGTAGAGAAAAAAGACACTAGGAGAATATCCCTTCATATACAGTGGAATCTCACAAGAAGTTAGATATTCGGTAAAAGTAGCGATCTTAATTAATGAAACAGGGAAAAGTAAGATACTGTCGTACATATGGGTAAGTGAAAGAGTAGTGTCAGTGAGATTTAACGTAGAAAAAGGATGAGACTTCCCGGCAGATTAAAACTGTGTGCCGGACCGAGAGCCGGCCGACGTGCCCGAGCGGTTCTAGGCGCTTCAGTCTGGAACCTCGCGACCGCTACGGTCGCAGGTTCGAATCCTGCCTCGGTCATGGATGTGTGTGATGTCCTTAGGTTATTTAGGTTTAAGTAGTTCTAAGTTCTAGGGGACTGATGACCTCAGCTGTTAAGTCTCATAGTTCTCAGAGCCATTTGAACTATTTGAACCGGACCGAGACTCGAACTCGGGACCTTTGCCTTTCGCGGGCAAGTGCCCTACCAACTGAGCTACCCAAGCACGACTCACGCCCTGTCCTCACAGCTTTACTTCTGCCAGTACCTCGTCTCCTACCTTCCAAAGTTTACAGAAGCTCTCCGCTGCAGAGTGAAAATCTCATTCTGGAAACACCCCCAGGCTGTGGCTAAGCCATGTCTCCGCAATATCCTTTGTTTCAGTTGTGCTAGTTCTGCAATGTTCGCAGGAGAGCTTCTGTAAAGTTTGGAAGGTAGGAGACGAGGTACTGGCAGAAGTAAAGCTATGAGGAGGGGGCGTCAGTTGTGCTTGGGTGGCTCAGTTGGTAGAGCACTAGCCCACGAAAGGCAAAGTTCCAGAGTTCGAGTCTCGGTCCGGCACACTGTTTTAACCCGCAGGAAGTTTTATATCAGAGCACACTCCGCTGCAGAGTGAAAATCTCATTCTAGAAAAAGGATGTCTAAGTGCTGTAAGCACTTAATCCCAAGAACAATGAAGGACTGACGGTACAGAAGATTTTTATGAAACGCTGAAAAAAAGTGAACTATACCAAAAAACCTGCATCATACTTTCTGATGACATGAATGGAACAGTGGGAAGCATCCGAATTGCTAACATTACAGTGAATAATGGAGAAAAGTTGTAAACAGCGGCGCGAAATTCCTGAGAGATTTCGTATTTTTCCATCGGTTTTGTATTGTGAATACGCATATGCAGAAGTTATTCCGCCTGTTCATTCAACAAACAGTAAATGAAACGAAAGAAAAGAATTGAAGCTCAGGGAGAGGAAATAAAACTTTGAGAATTGACGATGTCATTATAATTCTGTTAGAGACAGGAAAGAACGTGGAAGAGCAGTTGGACGAACTGATTAGTGATCTGAAAAGAGATTATGGGATGAAAGTCAACAGAAGCCGAACATGTTAACTGGAGTGTAGTCGAATGGAATCAGTTTGATGCTGAGGGAATCAGATCAGGAAATGAGGTACTAAAACTAATAGCTCAGTTTTGTTATTTGTGCGGTGAGATAACTAATGATTTACGAAGCAGAGAGGTAAAGACTGGAAATGGCAAGAAAACCGTCTCCGAAGAAGAGAAATTCGTTAACTTGTAATAAAAATTTAAGATTTAGGAAATCTTTTCTAAAGGTATTTTGCTGGTGCGCAGCCTTGTACGGAAGTGAAGCGTTGATGATGAACACTTCAGACAAGTTTTTGTATACTGAACAGCACTGTGTTAAACAAACTTTTCACGTGTTGTAATTTTTCCGTAAAGTGAGGTTCAATAGCCGTGAAGTATGTTATAAAATGCATTTTAACCATCAGCTCTCGACATGTGGTGCTACAGAAGAATTCTGCAGGTAAGATAGGTAGATCTCTTAGGTAATGAGGACGTGCCGAGCAGACTTGGTGAGAAAACAAATTTGTGGCATAACTTGACTAAAAGAATAGCTCAGTTGATAGGACACATATAAGACATGAATTAATCATTCATTTAGTATTTGAGGTAAGTGTGGCAGATAAGAATTGTAGAGGGAGACCAAGAGGTACATTCAGTGAGCAGGATCAAATGGCTGTAGGCTGTAGCAATTATTTGGAGATGAAGAGTGTTGTACGGGATAGAACAGGGTGGAGAGCAGCATTAAACCAATCTTCGGACTGTAGACCACAACATTTCACACATATAGGGAGTTGCAAAATACTTGCGTGAAAACAAAACTGCAGGACGGAATACGTAAGAGATAAAGGTGAACTATGTGTACGATTATGTGTGAAATATTTAATTCTGTAGCACGCGTGGACTTGACATTTGCATACGCCGGCAGACACGCTAAAAAGCTCTTCCTAAATCCATGGACTGAATTAGACCAAACTTGGCGCACATACTGCTTACTACCTGGAAAGAAATACTGTACTGTGGGGGTAGGAACCAGCAGCCTCTTATTGCGGTAATGGGGATAACGCGTAGAGAGGAGGAAATTGATCAAGAATGGGAAGGAAGAGGTGGAAAGAAAAGGAAAAGCAGGAGATGGACAGAGAAAGGAAAGAGGAGGAAATGGACAGAGAGAGGGGAAAGGAGACGGCCGGAGTGGCCTAGCGGTTCTAGGCGCTACAGTCTGGAACCTCGCGACCGTTCGGGTCGCAGGTTCGAATCCTGCCTCCATCATGGATGTGTGTGGTGTCCTTAGGTTAGTTAGGTTTAAGTAGTTCTAAGTTCTAGGGGACTGATGACCTCAGAAGTAAAGTCCCATAGTGCTCAGAGCCAGTTGAACCATTTTGGAGAGGGGAAAGGAGGAGGCGGAGCTAAAGGGGGCAAGGAGCAGACAGAGGGGGAAGAAAGAGATGGACTAATAGGAGATTGAAATAAATACATATCCATGCAACGGCGGGTAGTCAGCGAGTATATACAAGGTGAATCGCCTAAAAATTGTACCGCAAATTTTACGAAAATGGAAAGCGCTGTTAATGAGCGGTTTTCATAGAATGGAGTCAGCCATAGTGCTCGTAGTGCTAGTGTTTGTTTTCAATACCGTCCAGAGACAGGTAGTGCTATTTTCCTTGTTTCTACAAGAAGTGGTTAGCAATCACAGTTTAGTCAATAATCAACCGCCTTTAGTGAATTAGCAGTCTAGTTAAAAGCTGATTAACACTCTATAGTAAATTGATTTCTTAGGATGGCTAGGATGTGTGGCTGCTGTGTACGGACGCAGGAGGAGCTGGCCACTCTTCGCGAACAGCTGAGCGTGTTGATGGCCGCGGTCAGCCGTCTTCAGGCTGCTGCCTCGGAGTGTAGCGGCAGTGGGGAGTCTGGTGCGTCGCATGGTGCACCCCAGGTGTTAGAAGCTTCACCCACTGTCCCTGCTGTCGAGACATCTTCGCGGGTACCGGGCGCGGTTGGGCCACCCTCTCCCCAAGGGGAGTGGCGGGTTCAGCGGCGTTCGCGGCGCACGAGGCGGAGGGTCAATGTGGAGGCTGGCCGTGTGGCATCGCCCGCTCTGCCTGTGAGTGGACATGTGGCTGCTCCTTCAGCAAGGTCCGAGCAGGCACACGGGGGGAGGGGTTTGTTAGTTATTGGGAGCTCCAACGTTAGGCGGGTGATGGAGCCCCTTAGGGAAATAGCGGAAAGGTCGGGGAAGAAGGCCAGTGTTCACTCTGTCTGCTTGCCGGGGGGTCTCATCCGAGATGTGGAGGAGGCCCTACCGGCGGCGATAGAGAGCACTGGGTGCACCCGACTGCAAATTGTTGCTCATGTCGGCACCAATGACTCTTGCCGTCTGGGTTCAGAGGTCATCCTCAGTTCGTACAGGCGGTTGGCGGAGTTGGTGAAGGTGGAAAGCCTCGCTCGCGGGGTGGAATCAGAGCTAACTATTTGTAGTATCGTTCCGAGAACCGATCGCGGTCCTCTGGTTTGGAGCCGAGTGGAAGGCTTAAACCAGAGGCTCAGACGATTCTGCGGAGAGCTGGGGTGCAAATTTCTCGACCTCCGCTATCGGGTGGAGAAATGTAGGGTCCCCCTGAATAGGTCAGGCGTGCACTACACGCCGGAAGCGGCTACGAGGGTAGCGGAGTACGTGTGGAGTGCACATGGGGTTTTTTTAGGTTAGAGAATTCCCTCCCTAGGCCCGACAAGACGCCTCCTGAGACGCGGCAAGGAAGGAGTAGGCAAAATGCAACAAGGAATAACAATATTAATGTGCTAATAGTAAACTGCAGAAGCGTCTATAGAAAGGTCCCAGAACTGCTCTCATTAATAAACGGTCACAACGCCCATATAGTACTAGGAACAGAAAGTTGGCTGAAACCAGACGTAAACAGTAATGAAATCCTAAACTCTGATTGGAATGTATACCGCAGAGATAGGCTGGACAGTGAAGGGGGAGGCGTGTTTATAGCGATAAGAAGTGCAATAGTATCAAAGGAAATTGACGGAGATTCGAATTGTGAAATGATGTGGGTGAAGGTCACGGTTAAAGCAGGCTCAGACATGGTAATTGGATGTCTCTATAGGCCCCCGGGCTCAGCAGCTGTTGTGGCTCAGCACCTGAAGAATAATTTGGAAAATATTTCGAGTAGATTTCCCCACCATGTTATAGTTCTGGGTGGAGATTTTAATTTGCCGGATATAGACTGGGAGACTCAAACGTTCATAACGGGTGGCAGGGACAAAGAATCCAGTGAAATATTTTTAAGTGCTTTATCTGAAAACTACCTTGAGCAGTTAAACAGAAAACCGACTCGTGGCGATAATATATTAGACCTTCTGGTGACAAACAGACCCGAACTATTTGAATCAGTTAATGCAGAACAGGGAATCAGCGATCATAAAGCAGTTACTGCGTCGATGATTTCAGCCGTAAATAGAAATATTAAAAAAGGTAGGAAGATTTTTCTGTTTAGCAAAAGTGACAAAAAGCAGATTACAGAGTACCTGACGGCTCAACACAAAAGTTTTGTCTCAAGTGCAGATAGTGTTGAGGATCAGTGGACAAAGTTCAAAACCATGGTACAATATGCGTTAGATGAGTATGTGCCAAGCAAGATCGTAAGAGATGGAAAAGAGCCACCGTGGTACAACAACCGAGTTAGAAAACTGCTGCGGAAGCAAAGGGAACTTCACAGCAAACATAAACATAGCCAAAGCCTTGCAGACAAACAAAAATTACGCGAAGCGAAATGTAGTGTGAGGAGGGCTATGCGAGAGGCTTTCAATGAATTCGAAAGTAACGTTCTATGTACTGACTTGGCAGAAAATCCTAAGAAATTTTGGTCCTATGTCAAAGCGGTAGGTGGATCAAAACAAAATGTCCAGACACTCTGTGACCAAAATGGTACTGAAACAGAGGATGACAGACTAAAGGCCGAATTACTAAATGTCTTCTTCCAAAGCTGTTTCACAGAGGAAGACTGCACTGTGCTTCCTTCTCTAGATTGTCGCACAGTCGACAAAATGGTAGATATCGAAGTAGACGACAGAGGGATAGAGAAACAATTAAAATCGCTCAAAAGAGGAAAGGCCGCTGGTCCTGATGGGATACCAGTTCGATTTTACACAGAGTACGCGAAGGAACTTGCCCCCCTTCTTGCAGCGGTGTACCGTAGGTCTCTAGAAGAGCGAAGCGTTCCAAAGGATTGGAAAAGGGCACAGGTCATCCCCGTTTTCAAGAAGGGACGTCGAACAGATGTGCAGAACTATAGACCTATATCTCTAACGTCGATCAGTTGTAGAATTTTGGAACACGTATTATGTTCGAATATAATGTCTTTTCTGGAGACTAGAAATCTACTCTGTAGGAATCAGCATGGGTTTCGAAAAAGACGATCGTGTGAAACCCAGCTCGCGCTATTCGTCCACGAGACTCAGAGGGCCTTAGACACGGGTTCACAGGTAGATGCCGTGTTTCTTGACTTCCGCAAGGCGTTTGACACAGTTCCCCATAGTCGTTTAATGAACAAAGTAAGAGCATACGGACTATCAGATCAATTGTGTGATTGGATTGAGGAGTTCCTAGATAACAGAACGCAGCACGTCATTCTCAATGGAGAGAAGTCTTCCGAAGTAAGAGTGATTTCAGGTGTGCCGCAGGGGAGTGTCATAGGACCGTTGCTATTCACAATATACATAAATGACCTGGTGGATGACATCGGAAGTTCACTGAGGCTTTTTGCAGATGATGCTGTGGTGTATCGAGAGGTTGCAACAATGGAAAATTGTACTGAAATGCAGGAGGATCTGCAGCGAATTGACGCATGGTGCACGGAATGGCAATTGAATCTCAATGTAGCGAAGTGTAATGTGATGCGAATACATAGAAAGATAGGTCCCTTATCATTTAGCTACAAAATAGCAGGTCAGCAACTGGAAGCAGTTAATTCCATAAATTATCTGGGAGTACGCATTAGGAGTGATTTAAAATGGAATGATCATATAAAGTTGATCGTCGGTAAAGCAGATGCCAGACTGAGATTCATTGGAAGAATCCTAAGGAAATGCAATCCGACAACAAAGGAAGTAGGTTACAGTACGCTTGTTCGCCCAATGCTTGAATACTGCTCAGCAGTGTGGGATCCGCACCAGGTAGGGTTCATAGAAGAGATAGAGAAGATCCAACGGAGAGCAGCGCGCTTCGTTACAGGATCATTTAGTAATTGCGAAAGCGTTACGGAGATGATAGATAAACTCCAGTGGAAGACTCTGCAGGAGAGACGCTCAGTAGCTCGGTACGGGCTTTTGTTGAAGTTTCGAGAACATACCTTCACCGAAGAGTCAAGCAGTATATTGCTCCCTCCTACGTATATCTCGCGAAGAGACCATGAGGATAAAATCAGAGAGATTAGAGCCCACACAGAAGCATACCGACAATCCTTCTTTCCACGTACAATACGAGACTGGAATAGAAGGGAGAACCGATAGAGGTACTCAGGGTACCCTCCGCCACACACCGTCAGGTGGCTTGCGGAGTACGGATGTAGATGTAGATGTAGATGGATTGGTAGTCAGTGTCTCGTATTATTAGACAACCAACAGATTGTAAAAATACTTAGAAAGTGTATTTTTTTCTACAAACATACACTTTTTTAAATGGAACAGTTCCTATTGACGTTAACAGACTAAAAATGGGGTAAATTAGAGTGTTAGTGGTGTTTGTTTCAGAATTCTAATGCCAGTCGTTTACGAGATATTGTGTTTTGACAAGTTTCCACACTGATACTTGTTTGTGCCATTCAACCTGCGTAGTTGCTAGGTACGATGTTTTTATGTTTGCTTACATTGTGCTTTGTGTTACTTGAGTTTACTGCGGCTTGCTAGTCAGTTAGTGTGTGTCAGTCCAAGCAGTATGTCTTGAGTGAGCGATGGGATTTACTAATGCTGAAAAAGCCGACACGCTCATAGTATATAATGAGTGTAGAAAAATGCAGTTCGGTCTCGTACGGTGTATGCAGCAATATATACCAATAGACACCAACCATCTCGACAATTGATTATCAGCCTATTCTGCCAGCTGCGTGAAAGTGGTAGTGGAACAGTCACCTCCTGAGTGTTTGGGACCACCACCAGGTCACATTAAAGGAAGACGTCGAAGCAAATGAGAAGCGTGCTACTAAATTTGTTACTGGTAGATTCGATAACACGCGACTACTTCGGAGATGCTTCATGAATTCATATGGGAAACCCTGGAGGGAAGATGTTATTTTCGTGAAACACTATTGATTAAATTTGGCGAACTGGATGACTGTAGAGCGATTCTACTGCCGCCATCGTACTGTCTCGTAAGGACCAGCAAGACAAGATAAGAGAAATTAGGACTCGTATTGAAGCATATAGAAAATCATTTTTCCCTTGCTCCATGTGCGAGCGGAACAGGAAAGGGGATGTGCAGCTGTGGTACAAGGCGTCTCCCGCCATGCACCGTATGGTGGCTTATGGATTATGTATGTATACCTAGATGTAGGATACAACAGCAGAAATGTAGCTACTCTGCGGGATAATTAAACTAGAGAAATGATAAGATTTATCACTCTGAAGTAGAAAAGGGTATTCATGGAAGACAATAATTTTTCGTATAAAATAAAAAAAAATTGAGCACCTCAAGGCAAGGGTTGGTTTCACTGACGCCCTTTATGCCACCTCCTTTTCGTGCCGATCGTACGTGGCGGTTTTCCTGAAATATTTTCATCGGCCACCCATAAGAAAACAGTGTGATTTCAATAATGGGCATCGCGGTTCTTATCTCCGAGACAGAGGCGTTACGAGAATCGGTGAGATGTGCACAAGGTGGGGTTTGACGACCTTCACATAGTGTAAGACGTCCAATTTAGAGCTCAGAAGTACTATAGTGAAATTTAGGTGCTAATGGCACATCATTAACCCGCCTTATACCTCACCTCACATGGATTCTGAGCGCTGACCGTGTTTTCGCATGTGTTGATACCTTGGTGTTTTGTACTATTACACAGGAGAAAACGAACAGGTTTCAGATAAGTGACCCTTCAGTTCTTTTGCGCAATATGGATATGACAGAGTTAGAGGATGTGCTACGAAAAATGAAAAGCAGGATGGTAACATAAACAGCGAATCGATCAAGACTGCTCCTCCTCTTATTAAATCTGTCTTCATCGACAAATACTGCGAAACGACAGAAATTCCGAACAGCTCGTACATGGTCATAGTAACATTTGTGTTTATTCAAGGAAACTGAAAACAGTGCGGAAATAATAGGGCATTTCTTAACTCAGCACTTAATACAAAATGTTTTCGAAGATAATAAGACAATGACTCGCATTAAGTTTAGAAAGTGTGTTGTTGGAGAATCTAGCTAGGTTCAAGAGGGGTAAGTCCTGTTCAGACATCACATTGGTTATCAGACAAAAACTGAGATGCGTGCAGAATTCAATCGAAACTGTGGTGAACTCGTGAAATTATTGTGACATCAGATACCATGAAAATTACCAATCACGTCGCACCACCCTGGGAGCCGAAAATGTAGTGAACTGTGAATTCTTCTCTCTGCTGTCGGACGTGAAACGACGAGCAGGTGACTGATGCAATTGCTCCACGTTAGAAGCCAACAATTAACTGATATCAGTAACTAAATGAAATCACACACAAAGGGTACAAAATTAAGGGGTTCAAGTATGAATGTAAAAGATTGCTTATATGGTCAAAACATGAAAGAAATTTATTTATTTTCGTGCTGTTTACACAAACCAAAACAAAATTATAAATCTTTGACTGGGCGTAGACACAATTCAGTTATTTAGGGGAAGGAGGAGGGAACGAATCGTCTCACCATTCTTCGTTATCGTTCCTCATATTCTGCTGTCGGCGGCAGGCGCTGCGTCGATACGGCGCGTTGCCTCCAAGCTGTGCTGCACGGGTCGGCTGCCCTCATCAGCAATCGCGGCTTTGCGGCGGGTCGCAGATACCATCTCCACGTTGTCTGCCCGTTGTCAGTTGCTGTGCTATCAGGGCGTCCGAAGGCGGATGTTGGCGATGGGTGGAAGAGCGCCCGAGTCCTCTCGCTTCCGCGGTGTCTCTACGACTCCCTTCTCATCCATCTCTCAGCTCCTCTTCGAAATATTCTTCCTTTCGGCGTTGTAATTAGGGGACGAAATTTGCAATGCAGGCCAAATGACAGATCACCGTTTCATCGCCACGCCCCTCCGTGAGAATTGGAAATGTCCTGTCTGGCTTGGGCTGGCGTGTGCCTCGTAAATTGAAATCTTTTTCATGTTTTCACATACTTAAGATGTTTTCCTGCATTCCGAGGCTGTTGGGAGACCAGCTACACAGCACTTCTTTATGTTTTGGCTCCGACTTAAAATCCGTAATTTATAAGGAATGTCCTCAGTGTCGAGAGGTTCGCCCCCGGTAGCTGAGTGGTCAGTGCGACAAACTGTCAATCCTAAGGGCCCGGGGTCGATTCCCGGCTGGGTTGGAGATTTTCTCCGCTCAGGGAATGGGTGTTGTGTTGTCCTAATCATCATCATTTCATCCAGCGCAAATCGCCGAAGTGGCGTCAAATCGAAAGACTTGCACCAGGCGAGTGGTCTACCCTACGGGAGGCCCTCGTCACACGAAATTATTATTATTACTACTGTCGAGAAAAACATCCTCTTAAGAATACTGGCTTCTTTCACATGCCTCCCTGCGCCAATTACCTACGCGTTTAGCATGCTCCTCCCTGTGCCCGTGGGGTGCTGGATTTGTCGGCCCATCCCCGCTTTCTAAGGCAGGTAAAGTGACTCCGCCGGTCCAGAAGACCTCGGATGCTTTCGTGCGTAAATTCTTGGCGTTCCGTCCTAATGCCGCAGGTGTCCATCAGCTCTTGGTACGCTTCTCATTGTCAGACGGGCCCTCTGCATCGTTACCCTCCTTGAGCGGGGCGAGGACGTGCTTCCGACTATGTGCTTGCAGAATGGCTACAGTGTCTCCCTTCTTGGGGGCTCGCCCCAGGGGTCCGGCCCATTCCTCCTCCACGGCCGCTCGTGGCGACTTGGAGAAAGTGGTTGCGGTTGGACGTATTACAACACAAATCTATTTATTTATTACTTGAAAGCTGGTTGGATGGTTTCTTTGATTTGGTGGAGGGGAGCAAGCAGCGAAGCCATTGGCCACATCAGATTAGGGAAGGAAGTTGGCCGTGCCCTTTCAATGGAACCAACACGGCATTTATCAGGCGAAATTTAGGGAAATCACGGAAAACCTAAATCAGAATGATTGGACGTGGGTTTGAACCATCGTTCTCCCGAATGTGAGTCCAGTATGCTAACCACAGCGCCACCTCGCTTGCAACGTGAAAGTGTATGGTAATGCTAGATAGGAGATGCGTATCAAACTACTTACTGAGAGTAATCCAACAAATCTATGAAGAGTCCGAAGTTGCTATTGCTGGAATGGGATATGTTAAAGAAACGACTAATTTAGGCTTACGACAACGATGCAGTTTCTCTAAAATACTTTTTAACATGTATGTTGATCATATGTTTAGACTATTTCTAAAATAAATAGTGTTTTACACCAGTAGCATTACGTAACGAGATTATCTAATGACAGCAGTCACTGCTGACGAGAAACATCTTGTAGCTGAGAGTAAGGAAAGCCCTTAAAAAGCCATGTATAAATGAAATATTACTGCCAAGAGCTATAAATTAACAAGCTCGATCCAAAAAACAAAAGTAATTACTTATAGAAGTAAATACATGGTCCCAAAGAAAACAGACAAAATTGACATACTGAAGAATTGAAAGATTCAGTTCTGTAGTGGAACCCTATACAGAACGCCGAATAAAAAGATGAAGAAAGAAACCCCAATATCTTTCTACACTTTACAGCACTGAGACTAGGACAATAATAGCTGGAGGTGAACGAAGAATAAGTGGCGCAGAAATGAGGATTTTAAGAAGACCTGCTTGCCATGTAGACTATCTGATATGACTTGGAGTACATGCATCAGTCAAGAATTATAACTTAAAACCATACAGAAACAGATGAAGGAGTACAGAAATAAATGGAGGGATCATGTAACAGGAATGAATAAAAATAGAATTTCTAAAATAATAATGAATTATCGACTATTAGGGTAAAGATAAGTAGCCTGACCATGAAAGAGCCGGATAAATCAAACAATAACTAACCACCAACAACAGGACACTGAAAGAGATGACGTGAGAGGCAAATGCTTAACACCTGAAGAAAGAAGAGATTCCGAACAATCCGATCTTATTTACTTTATTTTTTACTCTTATAATATCATTATGAAGCAAACTGCGTTCATATATCCCTCTATTTTTATAAGATGATGTGGGAGTCTCTGCCAACTAATTTCTCTTCAGTACTGTTTGTTTGGATTTTATCTTATGTCCATCTGTCACCTGATCCCAATAACCACAGGGATTTCCATTGTGAGCTGGAGTGCTCGGTGTTGCCTACAACATAAGTTTTCCCACCAGTGTCCGTAAAGTAACAACTTCATTAACAAAAGAAATTTTTGAGGAGCTTTGTTTTTCTTTCTGGATTGTCTACTAGGGATAAGGAGTTTCGCTTAGCTTGCTACGATTTTCAGTACAATGTTTGAAAAATACTTGACGCCATCGCTATCGACATTGTATAGTCTCCAAGTGAAGGAAGATATGGGGAATACCGAATACAGATATTTTCTACACAGGTAAAAATTATTGAAAAGTTCGCAGACTGACGGCTGTACTTATCAGGGGAGCATCTGTCATAGTCTTATCCACTTTGGCATGGATACTCTGGTCAACTGAAAATAATCATTGAGGTGGGTTTATTTGAGGAAATATGAATACTGATAACGAAAATGAGTATTAATTAACAGGTTAAATGCCACGAAGAGGTCGGCGGTCACAGAAAAGCGTCACATCTAAAGCCGTGTATCAGGCCTGCTGGTGTAACATCTATGCTAAGCGTGCGGCAGTCAACGTGTTAATACACATATCAAAAAAGTTTTACATCACCTCGGTTCCGAGAGTTCCCGAGTTCAAAATGGCTCTGAGCACTATGGGACTTAACATCTATGACCATCAGTCCCCTAGAACTTAGAACTACTTAAACCTAACTAACCTAAGGACATCACACAACACCCAGTCATCACGAGGCAGAGGAAATCTCTGACTCCGCCGGGAGTCTGTACAGAAAATTGGAATGGATACCAACATAAACATTATTTCCGCCCTTTTAATTGTTCATGAAAACCACACATTGCATGTTGTACCACCACACAGCGAGACCTTCTGAGGTGGTGGTCCAGATTGATATACACACCGGTACCCTTAATACCCAGTACCACGTCCTCTTGTAGTGATGCATGCCTGTATTCGTCATTATGTACTATCCACAAGTTCATCTTGGTACTGTTGGTCCAAATTGTCCCACTCTTCAACGGCAATTCGGCGTAGATCCGTCACAGTAGTTGGTGGGTCACGTCGTCCTTAAACAGCCCTTTTGAATCTATCCCAGGCATGTTCGATAACATTCATGTCTGGAGACATGCTGGCCACTCTAGGCGAGCGATGTCGTTATCCCGCAGGAAGTCATTCACAGGATGTGCACGATATGGTCGCGAATTGTCGTCCATGACGACGAATGCCTTGCCAAAATGGTGCCGATATGGTTGCACTATCGGTCGGAGGATGGCATTCACGTATCTTACAGCCGTTACGTCGCCTACCATGACCACCAGCGACGTACGTCGCCCCCACATAATGCCACGCTAAAACAGCAGGGAACGTCCACCTTGCTGGACAGTGTGCCTACGTTGTTCAACCTGACTGTGTTGCTTCCAAACACGTCTCCGGCGACTGTTTGGTTGAAGACATATGGGACACCCATCGGTGAAGAGAACGTGATGCCAATGCTGAGCGGTCCATTCGGTATGTTGCTGGGCCCACTGTACCGCGCTGCATGGTGTCGTGGCAAAGATGGACCTCACCAAGACGTCAGGAGTGAAATTGCGCATCATGCAGCCTATTGAGCACAGTTTGAGTCGTAACACGACGTCCTGTGGCTGCAAGAAAAGCATTATTCAAGTCGGGGGCGTTGCTGTCGGCCATAATCCGAGACAGCGGTCATCCACTGCCCTTTGGCGGCCTGAGCTAGGCATGCCATGAACAGATCCTATTTCTCTGTATCTTCTCTATGTCCGAACAATATCGCTTTGGTTCACTCCGAGACGCCTGGACACTTCTCTTGTTGAGAGCACTTCCTGGCACAAAGTAACAATGCGGATGCGGATGCGGTCGAACGGCGGTATTGACCGTCTAGGCATGGTTGAACTACAAACAACACGAGCCTTGTACCTCCTTCCTGGTGAAATGACTGGAACTGATCAACTGTCGGACCTCCTCCGTCTAATAGGCGCTGCTCATGCATGGTTGTTTACATCTTTGGCCGGGCTTTGTGACATCTCTGAACACTCAAAGGGACTCTGTCTGTGATATCGTATCCACAGCCAACGCCTATCTTCAGGAGTTCTGGGAACCGGGGTGCTGCAAAAAGTTTTTTGATGTGTGTATATAGATTGCAATTAGAGATATTTCTTCACTCTGCAAATGTTAGTTCTTTAACTTTCTCCAAAATGTTTCCACAGTCAGTGAATGAACTTACACGCATGGAATAAACTTGTTTATTCATTTTAAAATTATCTATACGTGTAACTATTGTGCTGTAAATTTAGCTAAACTGCAGCGCATCATCAAATGATGGATTTTCAGTTTGAGGATGTAATCCACTAATAGTTCTCTGAGCTTAAAAATATCTGTTTGTTAGGTTTCGTTTGAATAGACTGTAGCAACTTGTCCTTGGGTTCTGAACTCAGTATATTACGACTTTGAAATAATTGGTCACAGTTCTTATGCCTTAATCTATCTCTTGACGTTGAGAAACATATTGGCAACCCACATTAGTAGGACTACTAGTACCATTTTTAATCCTATGCTTATACAACAGGAAAAATCTGCGCTATGCGACATCATAAGTGGTATATCCTTAATAAACTGAACACCTGCAAAAAATGTAATAGTCAAAAAACGTGTAATGAATCGAAACTCGGCGGATTTGTACAACAATGTCCCAGCAACAGTGGGCCGTTATTTCATTTTCAGGAAAGACATAGCACAGCGCAGTGACAGATAAACATTTTTGAAGCTCTTGAGAGTCAGGATATCGACTAAATGGATGATTTACATATTTGCCTGTCATGATTGTCACATAGGAATACTGAAATGCTGTAAGGCAATCATGTTGCAGAGAAGAAAGCACCATCTCAGACTATGCGTAGATA
Source organism: Schistocerca gregaria (assembly GCF_023897955.1). Lineage (NCBI taxonomy): Eukaryota > Metazoa > Arthropoda > Insecta > Orthoptera > Acrididae > Schistocerca > Schistocerca gregaria. Next base: position 205,062,487 of record NC_064931.1, on the reverse strand, counting down.
CACACGTTATAGTTCAATAACTATCGACAAACTCAGAGGTTTAGGAGGAGCGTTTATCCGGGGTTTTGTCCCGTATCCTCATTTCATATATATTTAACATATTTGTACATATATTATAGCTACAGCTCAAGCGAATTTCACAACGCAATTTCATTTTCACGCAGCTGTATGCTTATGACGTCTTATCTCCTGAACTATACGTAGCACAACCATATAATTTTGCTGGTACATTCAGTGGTATATGTGAATGTTGTCTGCAAATTGTGTCGCGAATGCAGTTGGTACTAAAGAAGTAATAATTTATATGTGTGGTGTCTCTTCTTTTTTTTTGGTTAAATATCAGTAAGCTTCTGATACAGGCATGTCTGAAAGAAGAGATACTTTTCATGATCCCGCAGCCTTATGTACACATAACGAAATTGAAATTTTAATCTAAGTCGCAATCGGGTATCGAAATAAATTCTATGGTGACAAGTGAAAATTTATGCTGAACCCGGATTTTCCGATTTATGCGAGCAATTACCTTAACAGCTTTGGCTTGCTGATGACACTTCCCGTCCACCCCAAATTCCAACTTTCACACATTGCAGATGAAGTGTCCTCTGTCCATTTTACCCTTTCTACACGCAGCCTCACACCAATTCTCGCAAGAATTCAGACGAAGAGTGAATCTGCTCTGAAAGGTCATTAATTTCCGTCGAAATGCATATATTTATATGTGTGGCGCCTTTTCTTTCGGATATGACGTTACGTTTTCTCATGCATAAAAGAATCATTCGGGAATTTTGGTGGAGTTGTTTAAGAAAAGAGTTGACGACCTGACTTATAAACTAAAAATTGTAATTGTGACCTGCAGGAAATTTGGGAATTTCGGGAAAATGCTGCACGAAGAGTTTTTAAAATGTCATTCTTGCTCACGTGGGATAAGAAAAATGTATTGGTGGGGAGGGCAGACTGGTCAGATATTTAACGATCAAATCCCTGTAGACAAAAGAAAAGCATTCACCTCAACTGAAAAGCTATCCCACGCAAATGTACTCCATTTTGTCAACCCTGTTACGTTTATTTTTATAGACAGGTTAAATTTTCACGAAAAAAATTCGCATGGAGACACTATTCCATAAAAATACAGTCTTTGATTCCGCATCGATTTAGTGCACCTGCTTTCACAGGAATGATCAAATATGTGGTTCTCATCGAAGTTAATCGGAGTAATAACAACCATTTTGAGTTTAAATTAACTGTCCAGAATGAAATTTTCACTCTGCAGCTGAGTGTACGCTGATTTTGAAACTTTCTGGAAGATTAAAACTGTGTGCCGGACCGAGACTCGAACTCGGGACCTTTGCCTTTCGCGGCTAAGTGCTCTACCAGAGTAGCTCAGTTGGTAGAGCACTTGTCCGCGAAAGGCAAAGGTTCCGAGTTCGAGTCTCGGTCCGGCACACAGTTTTAATATGCCAGAAAGTTTTCAATGAACTGTGTTCTCCGCTATCGCTTGTGAAAAATCCATGTGCCTATAAGGCAGTAGCTATCATTAAATTTGTTTGGTGGTCTACGAATTTGAGTTTCGGTTGTTTCTGCTACAAATACCATCTGGAATTCAGTTCTAGCATAGCAAGCGATGCAAACAATAATGGTTAAGACAATTCTGTAATCTGTTTCGTGAGAAACGCAATACATATTTGAATAAATTGTAGTGTAACGACTGATTTGTTAAGGAGACTACTATGGAGAAAATATCTATTTTCGAATAATTTTGCATGACTTACAGTATTTGATGATATTCTGTACAATGAAATTGAAAAAAAAAGTGTGGAAGGGTTTGTATCAGAAGCGCGACCTTGGTAGCCGGGAACTTCAGCCGTTGCACTATGCTCACTTATTCGACACGAGGCTACCGATATATGTATGAACATAAAATTTCAACACCGATTGTCTCAGAAACTAGAGCCAGGTTATCAGGTGAGATCCCTCTACAAGATACCAATGACTCATCAAAATGCGTTATTAACAGCCCTGATAGTTCCCCTGCAAGCTGCAATCGGGCAGTGAGGTAAATTCAGTGGCGGCTAGTGGAAATTTGTGCTGGACCGAGGCTCGAACCCGGAGTTCTTGTCTTACATGTGTGGCCACCTTAACCTCAACGTGTCGCACACTACAGACGTATTGTCCCCTGTCCATAACCCTAATTGCTTGCAGCCTCACCCTGGTCTCCACATGAGTTTAGGCGAAGAGTGCCTCTACACTGAATTATCATTAATTGCCGTCAACGGGCATATATTTATATGTATGATGTCTGTTCTCTCGGACAAGGTACGAAATAAAAGACACCTTTCGTGATCCCGAGCATAACTAACGTTACGTGTATAAGCCGTTCGCGAGAACCTTCAACATCGAATTACTCTGAAACTCGGGACCGTCACATGAAAAGCCAGGTGCTAGGTAATCTCAGGCCACGTCCCTATACAACAGACCCAAGACTCATCAAAATCCGTAATTGACAGGTCTGATCGTCCCATTGTATGATCAGAATTTCAATTTGATTTTGTATATTCACTGCTGCGGGGCTATGAAGATCCGGGTTCGAGTCCCAGGCCGACACATATTATCTATTATCTTCGGATAAGATCGGAGTTTCAGTTTCGTCACGCAATGTATGGTTGCGGGACATGTCTGAAAGAACCCACCCGCATAAAGTGGGAAACACAGTTCTGAGTCTCGGTTCGGCACAAGCTTTCACTTGTCGCCGTTCAGTTTATTTCAGTGTATGATTGCGGCTGAGATCGGAATTTCAATTTCACCAAATATGTAACAAATTATAAAGTGGAGTGACTGATGCGGCCGTTTTACTGCATGAACAGCGAGGATCGAGTAAGCAATTTTTTTTATTTCGTCATTTTATGGGTGTTGTCAGTGAAAAAAAATGTTCGTAAAGTTTTGGAATTATGTACAACGTTCGTTGTCAGTCAATAAGTGCCCTTCATGCTCAGTTACTGTATGAATATAGTTCAGCTACTTGCGCGTCGTGAGGTACGCTTCTTTTTCACCCCAACTCCGTTGATAGGTAGTTCTTACCCACAGCGATTCATCCCAGACAGCAAGTGTTATGTGTTCTACGTTTGGGTGAAATCGGACCAGTGGTTTACATGCATACATACACACAAACATCAGTCTTTATAATATGTATGGATGTAAATTACGTGCTTTTAGGACCTTTGAATTCTGTCTCTCGCGAATACGTTGCATTTCCAGTACGCATATTCCATGAATCACAGACAGGAGTTTCTGGGATGTACAAGTAACAAATTCCCATTTTATTTAATTGCAGTGTAACAGGATGACTTAACGTTGTGGGATAATATGTAAAAGTGTTAAAATGGACTATGAATGAACCGAACCATTTTAACAATACAACACACATAATGATCAGACGATTAGAGACTACTTATCATAGGGTTTCTGTTTGTTTAGATCAAATCCTACTGTAATTTCCGAAAGGTATTATCGATTACATAGATAACCCGCCACGGTAGCCGATAACGCTAACGCGCTGCTTGCTAGACTCGGGTAGGGGCGCAGGCCCCGTATCGAATCCGCCCAGCGGATTAACGACGAAGGACAGTGTGCCGGCCAGCCTAGATGTGGTTTTTAGACGGTTTTCCACATCCCGCTAAGTGAATACCGGGCTGGTCCCCACGTTCCACCTCAGTCACAAGCGTCGCAGACATTTGAAACACGTCCGCGCTCTTTCCCAATTTACAGTCGACACAGACAGTTGGGGTACACTGATTCGATCCTGGGGGCTACGGGGTGGCGGCAGGAAGGGCATCCGGCCATTCCTAAAATCTAACATTACCAACTGCGTCGTAACCACGCCGACCCTGCGATCGCTGTGGGACTATGGAGTAAGCGAAAGAAAGAAAGAAAGAATTATCGGTTACATAGATGTGACTTGTGGCTCACTATCTCTACTAACGTTGGCGCATCCTTTGTAATATGTCAAGCGTACCCGGCTACTAGCGTTGGTGTCCCGTGTTCACTTGTCAGGGAAACTCTTCAGCACTAGTCAGGACTGTAATGTGGTCGATCAAACCTCATGAGACAGTAAACCTTCGACCGAAGAAGCTGACATGGAGGAGCTCGTAACCAAAGTAACGTCGAGTAATATATGCATTAGCACGCTCATGATAGCTGTTTTGTAGTTCCTTTTGGCGAATGGAAGGGAAGACTGAACTGAGGTCTGAATCTCCCCTACTATTACTCTTAGGTTTTACGGTTTTACCACGAGTCCACACTTTGGCCACTATGCATAAAAAATATACACTTCTCGCAAGTAACTGCTACACCGAAAAGCCAAAGAAACTGGTAAACCTGCCTAATGTTGTGTAAGGCACCCGCGAACACTCAGATGTGGCGCAACATGACGTGGCATGGACTCGACTAATGTCTGAAGTAGTGCTGGAGGGAACTGACACCATGAACCATGCGGGGCTGTGCATAAATCCGTAAGACATCGAGGGAGTGGAGATCACTTGCTGTAAAGCAAGTTTCAAGGTATCCAAGATATGCTCAATAATGTTCATGACTATGGTTTTCGGTGGCCAGCGGAAGTGTTTAAACTCAGAAGAGTGTTCCTGGAGCCACTTTGTAGCAATTATGGACGTGTGGGATGTCGCATTGTCTTGCTGGAATTGCCCAAGTCCGTCGGAATGCATTATAGGCATGAATGGATGCAGGTGATCGTGCAGGATGCTTACGTACGTGCCACCTGTGAGAATCGTATCTAGGAGTATCAGGGGTCCCATATCACTCGAACTGCATACGCCCCCCCCCCCCCCCCCCCCCAACCATTACAGAGAGCCTCCACCAGCTTGAACTGTCCCCTGCTGACATGCAGGGTCCATGAATTCATGAGGTTGTCATCATACCCTTACACGTCCATCCGCTCGATACATTTTGAAACGAGACTCGTCCGACCAGGCAACACGGTTCCTGTCATCAACAGTCCAATGTCTGTGTTGACGGGTCCAGGAGAGGCGTAAAGATCTGTTTCGTGCAGTCACCAAGGGTACACAAGTGCGCCTACGGCTCCGACAGCCAATATCGATGATGTTTCGTTGAATGGTTCGCACTCTGATACTTGTTGGCGGCCCAGCACTGTTATCTGCACCAATTTACGAAAGGCTGCACTTCCGTCACGTTGAACGAGTCTCTTCAGTCGTCGTTGGTCCGTTTCGTACAGGATCCATTTCCTGCCGCAGCGATGTCAGAGATTTGATGTTTTTCCTGATTCCTGATATTCACAGTAGACTCATGAAATGGTCGTAGGGGAAAATCCCCACTTCATTGCTACGTCGGAGATATTGTGTCCCATCGCTCGTGTGCCGACTATAACACCAAGTTCAAATTCACTTAAATGTTGATAACCTGCCATTGTAGCAGCAGTAACCGATTTAACAACTGCGCCAGACGCTTGTCTCATATATGCGTTGCCGATCACACCACCGTATTCTGCCTGTTTTCCATATCTCTGTATTTGAATACTTATGCCTCTACCAGTTTCTTAGGTGCTTCAGTCTATTTTCGGTGTAGGTCAGAGTGGTGTGCTGTCATGCTGAAAAGTAGCCGTGAGATGTGAAATGCGTTCCGGTCGATTCACATGCAACCCACATAACGTAGCTGTCTTGCAGGTCTTCTAATATCTTTGCGGGACAATCGTTTGACTATAAAAACAAGAGGCTTGTAGATAATATAGTTTTTATGGCAACCAAACCAGGTGTAAATTAACACCACGATACTGCAAATACTAGAAAACTTGTTATTAGAGATGAGATAGCCTTTAACACTTGTAAACCCAACTTCATGACAATAAGTGACATTTCAAAGGCATTACCACATACATTACAGGCCTCAATATAAGCGAAAATTAAATATTGCCGGTGTGGCCGTACGGTTCTAGTCGCTTCACACTGGAACCGCGTGACCGCTACCGTCGCAGGCTCGAATCCTGCCTCGGGCATGGATGTGTGTGATGTCCTTAGATTAGTTAGGGTTAAGTAGTTCTAAGTTCTAGGGGACTGATGACCACATATGTTAAGTCCCATAGTGGTCAGAGACATTTGAACCAATTAAATATCTTTAAGAACAAGGGATGTGGAGCCAATATCTGTGCTCCTAAATTTTTACAACCATTCCAAGAATTCTTGCTCCCTAATAGCTTTTCCACATATGATAAACGTCGTCCCTGTGGCCAGTAATTTTGCGTCAACCGGTCACTGGAGAACACAAATTAAAAAAAAATACAATTAATAACAGCAAGTGCCCCGTGGAAACCTCAACATTGAAAGCGTGTCACCAGTAATTTCACTGTAATCATAATTCACAAATAATTATTTGTGCACGTGTTTGAACTTTAAATGACACGATGAACTCTTTGGCGCTAGACCTGGATTCAAACACACCACCTATACCCGTTAATAACTAAGCAAATCTTTTGTGCCTGACCGAGATTCAGCTACGGAAATGCACGTCATTGCTTACTAGGCACAAAGAGACGAGAAAAATAGAAGTTTTCACCAGTATCAGTTAGGAAATCTCAACTTAAAAAAAAAAAAAACTACGAACATTTTTGTACTGAAGTGGCAATTCTATCAAGAACCTTATTTCCCTGCTAAATAACTAGAAAAAACGACCCTTTAGTTCCTCCACAAGTAACGACGCGTGCATGTGTTTAAAATTGCAATGCCATGACGTAAAAGTTTGTGACTGGGAACCGAATCCACTAATCGCATTGTCCAAAAATGTTCAAATGTGTGTGGAATCTTAAGGGACTTAACTTGTAAGGTCATCGGTCCCTAAGATTACACACTACTTAACCTAAATTATCCTAAGGACAAACACACACACCCATGCCCGAGGGAGGACTCGAACCTCCGCCGGAACCAGCCGCGCAATCTATGAGTGCATCGCCTTTGACCGCTCGGCTAATCCCGCGCGGCAAACGGATTGTTAATTAAGTAAAATCAGATATTAGCTATAGAATTTTTTCACCAGTAGCGAAACGGGGATTCGAAACCGGCAACTAAAGCCTTTGATTTTTGTCCACGAATAAACGCTAAGTAGCAACTGTCTGTTCATCAGTAATAAGATGTGCGCATGTTCGACTAAAAATAGCGAAACATTTCGATATCGTTGGCAAAACACGAAGAACCATTAAAAATGAACATTATTATTAACTATTAGTTCGGTGTGCAAGTGCTAGTACTCAAAGTTGTGAACGTTTTTGTGGTGGACCTGGACCCGAATCCAAACAGAGCTTTTCGTGAAGACATTGACGAGTTTGCAGTTAGGAAAAAACAACGAAATGATCGAACTGTATAGTTTCGAGACGGTCAAATACCACGAATTCGACACACACTCCAGCGCTTTGTAAAATAACCATTAAATGAAATAAAATTTCTAGAGCAAGAAAGCTTGCTGGTGATAGCGTCTCTCTTTGCAATCACTTCCGCCTCTGTCATTGCCAAGCCTAAAGCGCCTCTTGCCCACTTGGCAGTAAAGGCATTCAAATCACAATGCAATCTGACGGTCTTCACTTGACGTTAACAGATGTAAAGGGCACCTGTTCGTGTCTTTTAAAAATGGTTACCTCAAGTAGGAATCAAATCCATAGCCCACACGTATCAAACTAGGGTCAGGCTACGAGACCTCTGTATCCAACGTCTTCCAGCGGCATTGTTATCTTATAACAGGAGAACTGAGTTACTCTACGCGAGGTTTGACTCGCTGGAAGTTACTCCAGCCTGATCAATACGTTCCTTTCCTGACTTTATTGTAATTTTGTTCAACTTAATAGTCACTCACAATCTGCGTCAACTACTCAATGCGTACTTTCGATGTGCTCAATATCTCAACATATTCCTAAATCCCATGACTGAAATCCCAGAAAAACCAGTTTCTATTCCGTTTTTAACTGCTTATAGGCTACAGTTAATTTCTGATATTACCACTAAAAATAGCTTACAAAATGGTTCAAATGGCTCTGAGCACTATGGGACTCAACTGCTGTGGTCATCAGTCCCCTAGAACTTAGAACTACTTAAACCTAACTAACCTAAGGACATCACACACAGCCATGCCCGAGGCAGGATTCGAACCTGCGACCGTAGCAGTCTCACGGTTCCGGACTGCGCGCCTAGAACCGCGAGACCACCGCGGCCGGCAAATAGCTTACAAATTAGACACGGTGAAGGAAACCGACTCTCTATGAATTGGTTAAATATCAGCATGCATCTGTCACGGGCATTGTGCTAGTACCATGTCAGAATATAAAGATTCTTCTTGCCGTCGTAGCCCCGAGTCAAAGCCATTTGGAAAGTTTCACTATTTCAACAAATTTCTTAGTCCGAGAAATACCGCTGGTGATAGCGACTGTACTAGATAACCCGATTATTAGAGTCACTATTGCTGTTATTTTATTCATTCAGCTGCCGCTCCTGGTGTGTTTGTAGGAGCTTTTAAGGGCTTTTGAGCATTTTAGAAGCAGTTGCCCAAATACACGTAAATTATTTAGTTCTTTCCATATCTAGGGAATACTTTTAAAGCTAATATCGGACATTTCTAATTATTCTTTCACGACATTACAACTAAATTAACAGATGAGGACGTTGTTTGATAACAGAAATCGCTTTGCAGTACTTCATTTACTTGCACTTACGAGGAGAACAGGACAAGTACCATAACTCCATTTTCCAGAAACTTCGCTCAGTTGAAGAGGGGCCAGAACAAACAAACACGTGCCTCGGCTTTTCTGTAGATACTCGAACGTTTCCGAGAAAACGATGGTCAAAGTTTTCGAGGAACTTCATGCGTCTTTAAGCGAGTAATTAGTTCTGCCGAAGCGGTGGTGCAGTTCCTAGTGTGGCGGTTTCACAGTTTTGCACTCCATATTCAAAAGCAGATTATTATTTTTGTTTTTGTTTTTCATTTATCTGCTCACGTCCATAGAAGATTACTACACGAATATTTCCAGTATGTATCTCAGTAACTTTAACTTTATTTGTCTACTAACTTTATGCCTTGTGAATGAATTAAAAAAAAATGAAATAGAAAATTATTTGAAATTGTTCTCGGTGAAATTCCTGTGGCGTACCTTGATTCATAATCAATTTCAAGCGCCATTTTTCAATAAAGTGGTCTGTTATGCGTGTTTTTCCGCGAAATTATTACCAACGCGTGTAATCATCAGCAGTTTTAACGACGTTTCTTTCCAGAGTGAGATTCATACGAAGAAGTGTCGCTGCGGCAAACCTGCCTTTGCGTGATGCCCGGGGTTTTCGGAATTTTGTGTTTCAAAAGTTTCTAGGATCGGTATCATCCAAGGAAATGCACCAAATCTTCCTGCAGCATAAACATAACATTAAAAGGTAAGAATTAATATAAGAACTGATATAATACTGGAACGTAACAATAAGAGAATTTAAAAAGATTGTGACCCCTGAAAATACCAAACACACATATACTTACAATAAATGTATTATACGTTTACGAAATCCAGTTGTAATTTTACAATTAACATAACGTTCTTCTATTCCTTATATTGATAAGAAAATTCGTTAGTAACATTTTACCGACATGGGTGGATAAAAGAAAAAGTAAATAAATAAAAGAAAATAAATGTAAACATAAATTGTTTTTCGAACGCAGGGCGAAAACTGACAGGCTGAAACGCTATCCACCTCTTTTTCTCCTTCTTTTTTTTTTAAATTTCCTTCTCCCCTCACTCTGCTGATTCTAAACGAACATACACAAAAACTTCTAAGTGCCACTGTCACTTTGGCCCTATGAAACAAATTATGGACCACCTCAGGTGTTGGCCTCAAGTTACGCCTATCCCAATGGTTCTACCTAAGCTGAGAAAGGAGGAAAGGAAATGTGATAGACGCTATCATATGTATGTAATTTATTTAATTTTAATTTTATTTAAGCTCGTGGCGTGAATTCCGTGTAGCCGTCCGTAGCCATGGAGAAATCAACGGAAGTCTTCTCCAAAACAAAGGGAAATACCGTTGGGGATCATAGCACCAAAAATTAAAAAAATAGTGCAGCAGATAAGATTAACTGCTCTTTGAGGGAACATTCCAACGACGCAGCGGGTCGAAGAAAGCACTCCAAAGGAAGTTGGAAAAGTACTGCCTGTATTTCGGATTGCGGATAACGCTGCAATGTCTTTCGTTTTAATATGTCCAAAAATCGAGCATAATCTTCTCAACAGTTGTAAAAACCTATCAAACTGCAAGGCTGTGGAACCAATTCGTAGAGTGAGTAATCGTCTGCGGGTAGTCCACGTCACCCGGAAACAACATCATGCGCATTGTTAATCAGTTTTCCCAAACTCCTTCACTAAAGAACACGATGTAAATATTCTTGAATTCCAATCAAGAACAACTGCCAAGATGAGAAACATAGAAGTAGATATTCTCGGTGTAGCAAAACAGCTTAAATCACTTAATAAAGAGAAGGCCACCGGTCCACATTGTATACCAGTAAGGTTCCTTTCAGAGTGTACTCATACAATAGCTCTGTATTTAGCAATTATATACAACTGCCTGCTCATAGAATGATCCGTACCTAAAGACTGGAAAATTGCTCAAGTCACACCAATACCGAAAAAGGGAAATAGGAGTAATCCGCTGAATTACAGGCCCATATCACTAACGTCGATTTGCTGTAGGGTATTGGAACATATACTGTGTTCGAACATCATGAGTTACCTCGAAGAAAACGATTTATTGACACATAGTCAGCAAGGATTCCGAAAATATCGTTCTTGCGAAACACAACTAGCTCTTATACTCATGAAGTAATGAGTGCTATCGACAGGGGATGTCAAATTGATTACATATTTTTAGAATTCCAGAAGGCTTTCGACACCGTTCCTCACAAGCGTCTGTTAACCAAACTACGTGCCTATGAAATATCGCCTCAGTTGTGCGACTGGATTCGTGATTTCCGGTCAGAAAGGTCACAGTTTATAGTAATAGACGGAAAGTCATCGAGTAAAATAGAAGTAATATCCGGCGTTCAGCAAGGAAGTGTTATAGGCCCTCTATTGTTCCTGATCTACACTCCTGGAAATTGAAATAAGAACACCGTGAATTCATTGTCCCAGGAAGGGGAAACTTTATTGACACATTCTTGGGGTCAGATACATCACATGATCACACTGACAGAACCACAGGCACATAGACACAGGCGACAGAGCATGCACAATGTCGGCACTAGTACAGTGTATATCCACCTTTCGCAGCAATGCAGGCTGCTATTCTCCCATGGAGACGATCGTAGAGATGCTGGATGTAGTCCTGTGGAACGGCTTGCCATGCCATTTCCACCTGGCGCCTCAGTTGGACCAGCGTTCGTGCTGGACGTGCAGACCGCGTGAGACGACGCTTCATCCAGTCCCAAACATGCTCAATGGGGGACAGATCCGGAGATCTTGCTGGCCAGGGTAGTTGACTTACACCTTCTAGAGCACGTTGGGTGGCACGGGATACATGCGGACGTGCGTTGTCCTGTTGGAACAGCAAGTTCCCTTGCCGATCTAGGAATGGTAGAACGATGGGTTCAATGACGGTTTGGATGTACCGTGCACTATTCAGTGTCCCCTCGACGATCACCAGAGGTGTACGGCCAGAGTAGGAGATCGCTCCCCACACCATGATGACGGGTGTTGGCCCTGTGTGCCTCGGTCGTATGCAGTCCTGATTGTGGCGCTCACCTGCACGGCGCCAAACACGCATACGACCATCATTGGCACCAAGGCAGAAGCGACTCTCATCGCTGAAGACGACACGTCTCCATTCGTCCCTCCATTCACGCCTGTCGCGACACCACTGGAGGCGGGCTGCACGATGACGGAAGACGGCCTAACGGTGTGCGGGACCGTAGCCCAGCTTCATGGAGACGGTTGCGAATGGTCCTCGCCGATACCCCAGGAGCAACAGTGTCCCTAATTTGCTGGGAAGTGGCGGTGCGGTCCCCTACGGCACTGCGTAGGATCCTACGGTCTTGGCGTGCATCCGTGGGTCGCTGCGGTCCGGTCCCAGGTCGAGGGGCACGTGCACCTTCCGCCGACCACTGGCGACAACATCGATGTACTGTGGAGACCTCACGCCCCACGTGTTGAGCAATTCGGCGGTACGTCCACCCGGCCTCCCGCATGCCCACTATACGCCCTCGCTCAAAGTCCGTCAACTGCACATACGGTTCACGTCCACGCTGTCGCGGCATGCTACCAGTGTTAAAGACTGCGATGGAGCTCCGTATGCCACGGCAAACTGGCTGACACTGACGGCGGCGGTGCACAAATGCTGCGCAGCTAGCGCCATTCGACGGCCAACACCGCGGTTCCTGGTGTGTCCGCTGTGCCGTGCGTGTGATCATTGCTTGTACAGCCCTCTCGCAGTGTCCGGAGCAAGTATGGTGGGTCTGACACACCGGTGTCAATATGTTCTTTTTTCCATTTCCAGGAGTGTATATTAACGACATAGGAGACAAACTGAGTAACCCTTTTGAATTGTTTGCAGATGATGCTGTCATTTACCGTTTTGTTAAGTCATCAGATGACCAAAACGAATTGAAAAATGATTTAGATATCTGTGTGGTGCGAAAAGTGGCAATTGACCCTGAATAAAGAAAAGTGTGAAGTTATTCATATGAGTGCTAAAAGAAATGCGCTAAATTTCGATTACGCGACAAGTCACACAAATCTGAAGGTTATAAATTCAACTAAATACTTAGGGATTACAGTTACAAATAACCTAAACTGGAACGATCACATAGATATTGTTGAGTTTAGAACAAACCAAAGACTGCGATTCATTGGCAGAACACTTAGAAGGTGCAACATGTCTACTAAAGAGACTGCTTACACCACGCTTGTTCGTCCTATCCTGGAATATTGCTGTGCGGTGTGGGATCCGCAACAGGTGTGACTAACGGATTGGAAGGCAGAAAGCTAAGTCGTCTAGGCGGTGCAGCAAAATTGATGTCCATCCAGCGATATCCCCATCAATCATTGTTGTAGGCAACATAAGAATGGTTCTAGGTCGAAGGTGTACAGCAGTGCCGGTAGGGGCATCCCTGTTCCACCGAGTGCCTGATCAGAATCGGTTGCGTGAGTCTGCCATTATACCGTACCTGGGACGTCGCGCCGCCCAGGAAACGTATGACCTTCTCGACAGTACCTTATGAGTATTCCATATGATGGTCAGCGGTAAGAAAAGAACAATCGGCCCAATAAAGGGCCTAGCTGAAGTCTAAGGACGCCAAAGTCGCAGGCAAATGTTGATGTCAAGCGACGGCAATCAGATCGCTGTCTGAATGCTGTGCGCTCGGCCTAGCGACGCTTGATTATAGGAGACGACATGACGGGCCGTCCTCTTCAGTCGCGCTGCCAAAAGACGAGTAAAGACCTCCATGTCGCTATTTAGTACGCTCAATGAGCGATAATCACTGCTTTGGAGACCCGTGTGGGGTATGTGAATAGGGACAATGACACCCTCTAGAAAGACATCTGGGCCCTCTCTGCGGGGGACATCAGTTATCCGCAGATAACAGTCGACGTGGGCGCTATGAGATGTCGGAAAGCAAATAAAATTCGAGGCGGATCCTAACAGGGCCAGGTGACTTCTTAGCGGTTCCTATTTGGGTATCATCGAGGACGTCTTCTGTGCCTGGTGTTTCCAGTTCCATTGTCGCATCCTCCGGTATTGCGACGAGCATGATCCCAGAAACTTCTTCAGTAACAGCCGATGAATGAGGATGGTAAGCGTACAGCTTAGCATAATGAGCTTGAAAGAAGCGTTGGCGCCTGTGTTCATTGCCAGTGATGGTGGGAATCAGGGCCCGGCGCCGTCGTCGCCCGTTTGCTAGAACGTGGTACACTGACGGAACATTAGAGCCATACACTCACAAATGCAGGCTCGAACAACAGTCCCTTTATTGTGGCGGCGCAAGAGGGCTGTGATATATACTTCGGTGCAGCTCAATACTTGATAACAAAAGTTCAAGGATTGCCTCCTCCAAGCTGCCAAGTCTCTCCCATACGTCTTCATGACCCGACGGAGGGCAGGTTTTGTGCTGGACAGCCATCACGACAGCGTAAACGGGTAAGCGTCGCTAGAGCAGCGACCGGAATCCCTGCTCTCCTCAATAAGGTTCCGACAGTCGGGAGACGCCAGTAGGACTACATTCAGCTTACAAACAGTTCTTCCATACCACACCTTCTGCCAGTCGAGGGTGATAAGTGCAGACATGCGCTGCATGGTGGGGAAGCGACAGGCCAAATCTCTGCCAGTAGGGTTCCTCCCACAATCGAACGCGAGATATCAAAGCGACCGGAAAATGCGCGGTGTAGCGCGTGAAACTGGGGCAGTCACCAAGAACGTGTTCTCATGTGTCTACAAGGTGGAGACGGTTGACAATATGGGAAGCTATGCGCAAAGCAAATGACGCAGCAGCTGATATTTAGGGTGGCATTAAAATCATCATCCAGTCCCACTGCATTTTGCCTCGTCCGCAGGAAAGGTAGGGCGTGATTTTCGCCTTCCTGTTCCTGAAGGAGCGTAGGCGTTAATAATTCGAACGCCAAAGAGTGTGAGAGCCATGCCCCTCGCATCCCGAAGATATTGGACGTCGTCGACGGGTAACCCTTCAAAGATGAGGATCGCCAGTCCGCTACCGGTACTCGGCGTGTGGAGACGAAACTTATTTAGTCAAAGGGTAATAAAACCGCCAACATGCACTTCTTGCAAGAGTACAACGTCTAAGTCTGTCACGATAAGTATATCGTAAAACATCGCCAGTTTATGTGGGGATGGATAGTGTTGACATTGATCATAGCTAGGTGATATGTCTGTTCCAGTACTCCTACTGTCGAGACATGGGGTCCACCAGTTACATACAGCTGGGACAGACTACACAAGACGGTTGAAGCCGTGGCGTTCACTGTGGTGCTGTAGTGAGGTGGGGGAGACACAAGCGGTAGGACGCGCCCGCCCACGGCATTCACACACCATTCTGATTCCTCCTCTACGTCGTTCGCCCAAAAAACGGAAGCAACACCAGTATCTTGTCCAGGCTCAGAAGCTGCATGTCGGCTTCCTACAGAGACAGGTTACAAACAAAGGGCGCAGGTGGTGGAAGAAAGGGCGGCACAGGCTGTGGAGGACAAACTACTGAGGTAGGTGGGGAAGGAGACATCCAAAATAGCAGACCTTTCGAGTTTGATGCGTCGCCAGACTCCGGTTCGCCATCCCATGTGGCCATCCTAAAAAGACAATCGTCAAACCGTGTCTTGCGCTACCTCGGTAACTTCTGCTTCCGAACGTGTTGTTTCGTATCGGAATGGGATCGGCCGTTATTTGACGCCGTCCGAACAGGAAGGAGAGCAGAGGTTGGTACGACTACAGAGTTGATGTCCATAGCTAGTGTAACATCACTTCTCAGATTCTAACGGGCGTCCGAGGGCGTCGATTCCCCAGGAGGTGATGAAGAGGAAATCTTACGTCTTGCCACTCTATTAACGTCCGAAAACGATGGCAGATCAGACGGAATCTCGGCTAGTGCATTCAAGACTATCGCGTAGGTGACAGGTAGCACTGCAGTGTCACAGGTGGTGCGACATTTCCTACCGGCGTTTGAATTAGCGTAAAAATATGTTCAAATGTGTGTGAAATCTTATAGGACTTAACTGCTGAGGTCATCAGTCCATAAGCGTACACACTACTTAACCTAAATTATCCTAAGGACAAACACACCCACCCATGCCCGAGGGAGGACTCGAACCTCCGCCGCGACCAGCCGCACAGTTGATGACTGCAGCGCCCAGACCGCTCGGCTAATCCCGCGCGGCAATTAGCGTTTGCGGAGGCAATGCGACCAGACAGGGCCCTCCTGGCCAAAGCCTGCACAAGCTCGGATCCGACCGTCGTACATGACGATCGCCTGCGAGACGAAGTCTGTCATGTATCAACTGTTCCACTTCGTGCGCTTCAGGTCCTGCAAGTTCCGTTTGGAATGTGATCTCCACAGCCGCACGGCGCTAAGATAACGATATTGCAAATGGCTCTGAGCACTATGGGACTTAACTTCTAAGGTCATCAGTCCTCTAGCACTTAGAACTACTTAAACCTAGCTAACCTAAGGACATCACACACATCCATGACCGAGGCAGGATTTTACCTGCGACCGTAGCAGTCGCGCGGTTCCAGACTGTAGCGCCTAGAACCGCTCGGCCATTCCGGTCGGCTAACGATATTGCAGGTGAGAACGTCGGCGAATATAGCGACGTATCACTGCGCGCCAAAGTACACTCCTGGAAATAGAAAAAAGAACACATTGACACCGGTGTGTCAGACCCACCATACTTGCTCTGGACACTGCGAGAGGGCTGTACAAGCAATGATCACACGCACGGCACAGCGGACACACCAGGAACCGCGGTGTTGGCCGTCGAATGGCGCTAGCTGCGCAGCATTTGTGCACCGCCGCCGTCAGTGTCAGCCAGTTTGCCGTGGCATACGGAGCTCCATCGCAGTCTTTAACACTGGTAGCATGCCGCGACAGCGTGGACGTGAACCGTATGTGCAGTTGACAGACTTTGAGCGAGGGCGTATAGTGGGCATGCGGGAGGCCGGGTGGACGTACCGCCGAATTGCTCAACACGTGGGGCGTGAGGTCTCCACAGTACATCGATGTTGTCGCCAGTGGTCGGCGGAAGGTGCACGTGCCTGTCGACCTGGGACCGGACCGAAGCGACGCACGGATGCACGCCAAGACCGTAGGATCCTACGCAGTGCCGTAGGGGACCGCACCGCCACTTCCCAGCAAATTAGGGACACTGTTGCTCCTGGGGTATCGGCGAGGACCATTCACAACCGTCTCCATGAAGGTGGGCTACGGTCCCGCACACCGTTAGGCCGTCTTCCGCTCACGCCCCAACATCGTGCAGCCCGCCTCCAGTGGTGTCGCGACAGACGTGAATGGAGGGACGAATGGAGACGTGTCGTCTTCAGCGATGAGAGTCGCTTCTGCCTTGGTGCCAATGATGGTCGTATGTGTGTTTGGCGCCCTGCAGATGAGCGCCACAATCAGGACTGCATACGACCAAGGTGCACAGGGCCAACACCCGGCATCATGGTGTGGGGAGCGATCTCCTACACTGGCCGTACACCTCTGGTGATCGTCGAGGTGACACTGATTAGTGCACGGTACATCCAAACCGTCATTGAACCCATCGTTCTACCATTCCTAGACCGGCAAGGGAACTTGCTGTTCCAACAGGACAATGCACGTCCGCATGTATCCCGTGCCACCCAACGTGCTCTAGAAGGTGTAAGTCAACTACCCTGGCCAGCAAGATGTCCGGATCTGTCCCCCATTGAGCATGTTTGGGACTGGATGAAGCGTCGTCTCACGCGGTCTGCACGTCCAGCACAAACGCTGGTCCAACTGAGGCGCCAGGTGGAAATGACATGGCAAGTCGTTCCACAGGACTACATCCAGCATCTCTACGATCGTCTCCATGGGAGAATAGCAGCCTGCATTGCTGCGAAAGGTGGATATACACTGTACTAGTGCCGACATTGTGCATGCTTTGTTGCCTGTGTCTATGTGCCTGTGGTTCTGTCAGTGTGATCATGTGATGTATCTGACCCCAGGAATATGTCAATAAAGTTTCCCCTTCCTGGGACAATGAATTCACGGTGTTCTTATTTCAATTTCCAGGAGTGTATAAATGGAAATGCCGTGTGGCTAGAGCCTCCCGTCAGGTAGACCGTTCGCCTGGTGCAAGTCTTTGGAGTTGACGCCCCTTCGGCGACTTGGGTGTCGATGGGGATGAAATGATGATAATAAGGACAACACAGCGCTCAGGCCCTCAGCGGAGAAAATCTCCGACCCAGACTGGAATCGAACCCGGGCACGTAGGTATGACATTCCGTCGCGCTGACCATTCATCTACCAGGGGCGACGCCAACGCGTAAACAACAACACACCTTTGGAGCGCTGCTCGGAGCGCCGAGCACGTCCACCTCGTGTCACGGCTATGAGCCGACTGCCACTAAGCCAGTGTGTCTACAGTGGTTATTACGCACTAAAAGGCACTCACACTACCTTGAAAACTTTGACTGTCGTTTTCCAAGGAACCGTCGAGTACCCACGGAGAAGAAGAGACCCTGGTTCACTTATTTCGACTCCCCTACCGTTAGGAGAAGTTTCTGGGAAATCTGGTTACACTTGCCGTGTTTGTCTCGTTAGATACGATACTTAAACAAACAAACACTATTCGGAGAGCTGGCCGGAGTGGCCGAGCGGTTCTAGGCGCTAAAGTCTGGAACCGCGGGACCGCTACGGTCGCAGGTTCGAATCCTGCCTCGGGCATGGATGTGTATGATGTCCTTAGGTTAGTTAGGTTTAAGTAGTTATAAGTTCTAGGGTACTGATGACCTCAGCAGTTAAGTCCCACAGTGCTCAGAGCCATTTGAACCATTTTTGAACCATTCGGACAGACCTTGAAGCCCAAAGGTACCGATCGGCCGCCGTATCCTCAGCCCTTAGGTGTCACTGAATGTGAATACGGAGGGGCATGTGGTCAGCACACCGCTCTCACTGCTGTTGTCAGTTTTCGTGACTGGTGCCTTTGCTCCTGAATCACGTAGCTCCTCAATTGACCTCACAAGGTCTTAGTGCAGCCCGCTTGCCTACAGCGCTCGCCAGACCCGGATGGTGACCCATCTAAGAGCTAGCCACCATGACAGTGCTTAACTTCAGTGATCTGATGGGATCCGGTGTTACCAATGTGGCAAAGCTGTTGGTAGCAAGGACACTTGTAAAACGCTAAACCTTTGGGCAGTCCCAATCCAAAAGCTATAGGACGTTAATGTCTTCCGTTAATTGTCATGCGCATTCTATCCATGCGATTTGGTCGACATCTCGTATTTCAAGTAGTGTAATGAATAAAATATTACAGAATTTCAACGGTTCTCGTTCCAATAGACTCAAATTTTAGCATTCTACGTGGTACACTTTCATATTTTCGCCTAATTAATTTAAATTTAGTAAATATTGCAGAAGCTGGAAACCTCACATCCGAGTCAGTGACATTAAACTTAGTCGCCAGCCATAAATACTAAGTGTGTGGAACACTAGTTTCAATAATATGATATTGTGGAGACTGGTTGACAATGCTCTTTCCCACTGGAAAATACACAGTTGACTTATTGTGCCCCATATCTATATTTTATCATTAATTTCTTGTGCAAGCAATGCATACAGACTGCAAATTTTAATCTTGCCGAAGCTTCCAACTCTGTATATGCTTGACCTCAACTGACCCCTGCATCAGTTCAGGCGCCAGCTATTGCAACATTATATTGACACGAGCAGTGTGCTCATTCTGCCAAATTCATTGTTAGTTTCACTAGATACTGTAATCACTGAAATAAAATCACATAACGTCCCAATACTAGAGATTTCTTTGCGTTCTTCAATTCCTTGTGGCTAATATTCCTTTTTTTTTGTCAGTCAGCCGGTCAATTTTTCCCTTTCAACTAACGAAATGCGACAAAATGTGGCCAGTAATCGATTCGAAAACTGTTCTTAAGTACTATTTAGGAGGTTTGTTACAAAGGTCGTAGTAGGTGAAGAAAATTAGTTTTCTCTAAAAACGTCTTAAGTAAAACGTTCTCATATTCACGTAGTAAGAAAAGGTAGTAAAAGGTTTAAAAACGAAGTTCACAACATAGACTGGGCCTGGTCGATCGTCTCGTCTAACAGCACTTCATAAGTACTTTGCCTAATTGGTATCACTAGTTGCTTTCCTGCATCTGTGGAAATAGTTGAAATCTTGTTTCTCAACTAAGCAACCGTGTTTGACTACTAAAATTGAAATATGTTTATCAACCGATGGCTGAGTTCACCCTCAGACTAAGGCATATATATAAAACGCAAGCTAGTGGAGACTATTTCCCCTTCCCTCCCTCCAGTGAGTATTGGAAGCCATATATTTCTCCTTCCCTCCCTCCAGTGAGCATTGGAAGCCATACACTCAAATGCATACAACACAACGAATACTTTGAACACTACAGTTATCAATAACTCTCCGTTTACAACAAATGAAAATTTGTGGAAGCGAAATTATTCGAACCTGACAAATATACGAGGGTTACCCAGAAAGTAATGCATCGCTTTTTTTCTTCAACAATTCTTTATTGGACATAATGAGAATTACAGTAACGAAAGACTGGTGTTTTATCTAAACACACTATTTTTCCACATAATCTCCATCCCATTTTATGGCCTTCCTTCAGCGCGAAACAAGGGCGTGTATGCCCTGTCGGTACCAATCCTTGTCCTGGTGGCGGAGCCAATGCTTCACTGTGTAAGCTTCGTTTACTGATTGACAGATGCAGCGCTAACTGCCGAGTCGTAATGCCTCTGTCCTCGCGAATGATAACATCAGCTCGCTACAAGATGTCAGGTGTGACAGCCGTAGATGGTCTCCCTTACCAACTGTTAAATATGAACCAAATTATGAATTAAAACATCGAAAAAATAATCTGAAAAATCCTAAAATCCCGACATCCTTTTATGAACTACAAACTGCAGAAGTTGTTGGATTGAGTGGTAAGAAAATTTTTGAGTTTGATGCTACAAATTCCTATAACTCTGTAGAGTTTGAGATGCTATATTTCGTATTTGTTACATTTCAAACAAATCGTAAAAATAATCAGTTTCTTGACTCTTCGTTATTCGATCACATTAAGCTACACAATATATACATGAAAGATGGAAGAAGTAAAGTTTTCCTTCATGAAATATGGAATATAAATCCACATAATAATTTCCTCAAGGCATATGATGCATTTCTTGATTTTAAATGAGCTACATTAGTCAAAGGAGATACTGACATAAGTCCATATGATTTCGTAACGAACTATCCTATCTATGTGATTAACATGAGTTGTAGAAAACATATTGCAACATCTCATAAGACAACAACAAAATGAATTGCAGATTTTAATGAAGAAATTCCCACATATATTTTAGCACACATAGTTATGTGTGGTAAAAAAGAATCTCACTTACAGCTCGCAGAACGGCATATTAGCTGAGATTTTTTAAATTGAAAAATTTAGTATTTTTTGTAAAAAAAAGATTTCTGATTTTATTAATTCTATTTTTTATGGGGATTTCTTTTTATGCATATTATATTAGCATTTTAAATTTTTAAAATCTTTTCATATATGGCTGAGAAGTTAATAAAAAAATTTTGCCCCCTGTCCGTGCAAGGTATGCAATCCAAATTATTTCCTTGTATTGCGGGTAGCGGTTTTTCAGGGGCAATGGTCCAATCAAAAAATGCAATCAGAATTCAATTATCGTTAAAAATTAAAAATTTATAACAAAAATTGATTTTCTTACAGCTAAACTTCGTGCCTCTGTCCGTAGGCCTAAACCTGCTTCAGGTGGCGCTGAGCTCTCGTATTGTGAAAAATCTGTCAATACATCGTGCTGAAGTAAGCTCCATTTAATTAATAGGGGGACAGTCTTGATTTTGGCCATATATTATTCTTTTTAACGTATTGGTTTCGATATTACAATTAGATTAAATCTCATCCCATCAAATAAAATACAATTATGTGAAGAAAATAGTTTGTTTACATCCAAACTAAACTTCTGAAAGTGTCTTAATTTGATAAAGTTTGTCTCTTGATTACCAACTATATATACAAACTGCCAACCTGTTTCTCTGTCAAACTGTACATTAGTATGTCGACTGAAGGATTGTGGCCCTAAATCTGATGGAGTCTTAAATGTGTGAACAAGGTGGAAAGAGCTAGCCATTTGATAAAACGTTTTCTATTGATGTATGTGTACTTAACGGTCCAAGAACTTACAGCATTTCCATTAATACTGAAGTTAGTCTTCATGATGAATCACGTACACAGGGTCAGAGGCCTGAAACTCAGGAACAGGTGGAAGATGTTCAGTGGGGCATGTTTTGCACTTTTTGACAAAATATTAAATTAATTCTCGAAAATGTTTGTTCACATAACTACCTCCTAGTATGCTCAAAATATCCACTTGCTACTCGATAGTGAATTTAAATTTTTTTACCAGACAGATATTTGAAATTAATTAGCAAATGGTACGTTCAATATTTTCATTTCCCTCACTTCCTGGTATTCTAATTTTTTCCTTTGTTCACTTTTTCAGAAAATATTACGTTTTTCCTTATGTTTACAAATTTTTATAATAAAAATGCAGTGTTAGAGGCGAAAAACTAGGAAAAGTAGTAGAATTTAATCAGTTCTGGGTACGTTTTCCTAAGAAAGTGAATGAACGAGTGAAACAAGTGAGTGAGCTTTCTTGAAAAAAGTGAGCCAGAACCTGTTAAATACTCCTTCATTCGGCGTATGCTGCTGCTCTTGTTTTGGTTAGCATAATGCTACTCATAGTTTCTGTCTTAGTTTCCATGGGAAAGACTATGATATACCATCTGGCAACTGCTCGTACAGCAAATGACATGAGAATATTTGAAACATATAATCCACCATTATAATTAAAATGTATTAGAAAATGGAATCTTGACGCTGCTATCGAACTGAGGCGTCACCAGTCGGTCCCGGCGTTTATGTCCTCTTCACACAGGGGCTACTGATGCCGTGTGGTCATCCTGGAGGAAGGTCCGCTCAGTGTGCAAGTGGCGTGCCGGCGCTTGACTATACGCCGTAACAGTCACGACCGTTATCTGCTGCTTGAGGCCATATTCACATTTGTAGTAGTTAGTTTTAATGGAATCAGTCACATTGTCACCGATGTGGTTGTCATAATATTAAAATAGGAAAGGACAATATATCTTCCGTTACAAAGAGAAATTAACTGCTCAACCAAAGGTAACATTTCTGGACTCTCACTGCAGTGTGAAAACATGGTGATGATACTCTAAATAACTAAAGAAACCCAAATCACTTTCAGAAAGCCTTCTCAGAGCGTGTCTTGTTTTGTATTTTTATTTATTTATTTATTTATTTATTGTTCCGTGGGACCAAATTAAGGAGAAGTCTCCTTGGTCATGGAACGAGTCAATACATGAAATTATAACACGATATTAGAAACAGATAAAATGAAATATAAAAAAACATATTCAGGTGACAAGTCGTAAAT
Organism: Schistocerca gregaria; assembly: GCF_023897955.1. Lineage (NCBI taxonomy): Eukaryota > Metazoa > Arthropoda > Insecta > Orthoptera > Acrididae > Schistocerca > Schistocerca gregaria. The sequence goes on along the minus strand of NC_064931.1, from coordinate 205,039,255 downwards.
TTAAATAAAGAAAGTCAACAATGTAACACTGGAATTTGCTTAATTTTTTAGCTCTTCCAGGGGTTCCTCGACAGAGCAGAAGGAGTGAGCCATGAGGAAACTCTTCAGTATAGACTTAAAAGAGTTAGGACTACTGCTAAGATTTTTGAGTTCTTGTGGTAGCTTATTGAAAATGGATGCAGCAGAATACTGCACTCCTTTTTGCACAAGAGTCAAGGAAGTGCTTACCACATGAAGATTGGATTTCTGCCTAGTATTAACTGAAAGCTGATAACTCTTGGGAATAGGCTGATATTGCTAACAACAAACGACATTAAAGGAAATATATACTGTGAGGGCAATGTCAGAATTCCCAGACTATTGAATAGGGGTCGACAAGAGGTTCTCGAACTTACACCACATATAGTTCGAACAGCCTGTTTTTGAGCCAAAAATACCCTTTTTGAATCAGAAGAATTACCCCAAAAAATAATGCCATATGCCATAAGCGTATGAAAATATGCGAAGTAGACTACTTTTCGTGTTGAAGTGTCACTTATTTCAGATACTGTTCTAATGGTAAATAAAGCAGCATTTAGTTTCTGAACAAGATCCTGGACATGGGCTTTCCACAACAGCTTACTATCTATCCGAACGCCTAGGAACTTGAACTGTTCCGTCTCGCTTATAATATGCCCATTCTGTCTGATCAAAATATCGGTTCTTGTTGAATTGTGAGTTAGAAACTGCAAAAACTGAGTCTTACTGTGATTTACATCAAATTATTTTCCACAAGCCACGAACTTATTTCATGAACTACATTATTTGATAAAGTTTCAATATTGCACACAAGATCCTTCACTATCAAGCTGGTGTCATCAGCAAACAGAAATATTTTTCAATCACCTGTAATACTAGAAGGCATATCATTTATATAAATAAGAAACAGCAGTGGCCACAGCACCGACCCTTGGGGAACGCCCCACTTAACAGTGCCCCATTGGGACTGAACATCACTACCACTCTCAATACTGCGAATTACCTTCTGCTTTCTGTTCTTAAAGTAAGAGGCGAACCAATTGTAAGCTACCCTCTTACTCCATAATGGTCCAACCTCTGCAGTAATATTTTGTGGTCAACACAGCCAAAAGCCTTCGTTAAATCAAAGAAAACACCTAGCGTTCGCAACCTTTTATTTAATCCGTCCAAAACCTCACAGAGAAAAGAGAATATAGCATTTTCAGTTGTTAAACCATTTCTAAAACCAAACTGAACATTTGACAGCAAATTATGTGAATTTAAATGCTCCAGTAACCTTGTATATACAACCTTCTCGATAACTTTAGCAAACACCGATGGCATAGAAATAGGTCTATAATTGTCAACATTATCCCTGTCTCCCTTTTTATAAATTGGCTTCACTACCGAGTACTGTTATCGGTCAGGAAACCGACCACTCCTAAAGGAAAAGTTACAGTACTGGGCTAACTTGGCGTATTCAAAAGCAGACACTTCTGGTTCATTACAGTGCTCTGAATCGAAGTTGTGAGATGGTTTTAAGATGCAGAGCTTCTGTCAAGGTTTCTTAAGCGACTGGCGCACCATTAAGCGAGCGCGTTGCCGCTACGCCGACTACCACTACAAATCTTCTCTCATTACTACCATGGTGCCTAAGGTATATTCTTTGGAACTAGAAAGAACGGAGCAGTCATAGCTTATGCGCAGAACATCCCTCCTGCGCTCAGACAATGAATTTAGCACATTCATCGTCACAGCTTAAATGTAAATTCTGCATATGGTCACGACAGTCATCGGAAGTAAGTGGAGGACCACAGCATTCCCAATGCAATGTTGTCAATTCCATCTGCACTAGATTCCGCAGCTAAAGTGCTCGAGGGGCTGCGAGAACCCCGCGTACTGGAGAGTAAGCACAGTCCTAAATTAATTTGATGGATGGTCACGCGCCGAGAGAATGTAAAGTAGCTGCACACGTTCCCACTGAGATTTATTTCCATTTCTGTAACTATCCGGAGAGGCTAAACTGCAGACATGAATATCGCTCTCGACCACTGTGGCAACCTACACCACAAATTAGGAACAGGAGGATTTTTGTACGGCAGTGATACAATTATATTCTTACGGCTTGAGCGTACTACGATTTGACATGCTCATTCAACGGCCGCCTTACAAATTTTGAACTAATGATTCTCAGTTGTTATGTCTGAAGGTCGTCGTTAGCGTGAAATCGTCCTGCTATCTAAAGAAGTGCTTAGTCGGAGACGCTGACGTCAGTTTGTTTATCTACTGACAGCATATTAAATTAATTGCTAAATAATATGACTGCTGTCTGCAACAGTGACCGACCAGTGTGGCCGAGCCGTTCTAGGCGCTTCAGTCTGGAACCGCGAGACCGTTACGGTCGCAGGTTCGAATCCGACTTCGGGCATGGATGTGTGTGAGGTCCTTAGGTTAGTTAGGTTCAAGTAGTTCTAAGTTCTAGGGGACCGATGAGCTCAGATATTGAGTCCCATAGTGCTCAGAGCCATTTGAACCATTTCCTTGCTACAATAATTTTTACTAAGTGATCTGCTGGTTGCCAATTCTTTGAAAAGGAACTGCGATTTCCTCCCCATTCTCATTCAGTCTAAGCTTGTGCCCAGTAACTATTCGTCTCATTTCTCAAACAAGATGTATAACCCAATCGTCCATCCTAAATGTCGTAAGACACAGAATCCTAAAAAATGTAAATTTTGTCACACGCCGTGAGACAAGTTTTATTCCGAAGAGTTGCGAGTGAAATAACCTTTTGTTCTTTGGAGACTCCCAAATTTCACAATATCATCTTTTTTTCTGTTTAGTTTATTTTATCAGCACTTCATATTATTCGCTGGCAAAAGTTTTATATCTCCTGGTAGAAATTTGCGTTAACAATGTGTCAGACCTGCTACACTTTGTTGACCAACTACATAATACTGGTTATTATATCGTATCTAAGATGTCGGGCTAAGTCTCTGAACACTCGAAGAAAATTACGAGAGTTACTGTAAGCACGCAGGATTCAGATTCAGTAGTCTGTTTTTATTATTATTACTGTTATCTGTTATAATTGGATTTACATCATCACGACTGCGTCTGAGATTCTTGGTCAGTGATCATAAACACATCACGTCGGATGTGCACCTTGTCACGGTCCGTGCGGCTCTCTCCGTCGGAGGCTCCAGTCCTCCCTCCGGCATGGGTTTGTGTTTTGTGCATAGCGTAAGTTAGTTTAAGTTAGATTAAGTAGTGTGTACGCTTAGGGACCGATGACCTGAGCAGTTTGGTCCCATAAGACCTTACGACAAGTTTCAAAAAAATTTCCGGATGTACAAAGGTTCATCACGTCAGTTACCTATAACCCAGTGGTTCAAATGGCTCTGAGCACTATGGGACTCAACATCGGAGGTCATCAGTCCCCTAGAACTTAGAACTACTTAAACCTAACTAACCTAAGGGTATCACACACATCCAGGCCCGAAGCAGGATTGGAACCTGCGACCGTGGCGGTCACGCGGTTCCGGACTGAAGCGCCTAGAACCGCTCGGCCGTTTGGTAGCATTTCAACTACTGATTTGTGGGATCTGTTTAAGTACTGAGTGTATCGAAAGTACGGATTGAGTATCTGATGCAGCTGTTGAATGTTAACGCAGTCGAAAAAAAAATTGCAACAAAGCTTGGAAATAAACAGGCTGGAATCCACTTCCATAGAGTCATACCTCTCGTACAGTATAGCACTTCTCCCCTCAGAAGGTGATAACATGGCTGCAGAACGTCTGATGGATTCAACACAGTTTGATATGTGTCGGATATGGATTCGATTACCACTTGAGGCATCAATTTTTTCAGGCATGAACAGATCTCCTCATCTTGTAACGCCAAGTGAAGACCGTCGGGTTGCACCGTAGTTCATAAACCGCTTTAAACGTGATATCCTTTCACTACTAAGTGGGGCAGAGGCGGTTTAGGCTGGCACTTGACAGAGGCGGGAGTCACTACGAACAGAAACTCTTTCACCAGCAGGCTTTCTTGTGTTAGTAATTTTATTTTACTTAAACAAATTATCATTTAAGGTCCCAGGTCTCTTATTTTATTTCATTTCAGGTTGAGACATTGAAAGTAGTATGACAGGGAGGGTTTTTGCTAAGATAACGATCTAATTTATGACTTGACCCGTGACCTTGATAGCAAGCACATTGTCTCTGCTAATTTATCTCTTATGTAGCTGGACTCTTACATAACTATACTGTCTGTGTAGTGCGTTCTCAGTCACTCAGTTCCTCCCCCTCCCTCTCTTTCCCCTCCCTGACATTCCCCCCATCTAGTGTCTGGTGACCAATTGCGTTTGAGTATTGGACTATTTGGCCAATGAATGCTTGAGCTTCAATGGCTCACAGGACTCTGTGCGAAGTGATTGCTCATAGTATCGATTGGGTGAACAGCATTCGAAAAATTGTGATAAGAACATTTTCTGGAATTATTATATAAGAAAAGAAAAACACTGACTGTGCTTGTGGGAGCTGTCAGCAGTTGACAATGACTGAGTCGCGTGTGTAATATTGCGGGCTGCTCTACACTTCCAGATGTGAACCAGTGTGATTTTATGATGTATGAGTGTAAAAAAATTAAAGAAAATAATGTGCAAAGAACACCATTTTCCTTTCTTAATGTGAAACACAGTTCATGTCACAGACTCCATTTCGCCTATGATTGCAGCATGGGTTCTTGAGATTAAGGTGCTGCTCTCCAGATAGTTATAAGTGCTTGTACATAACTCGGTCCCTTTATCTTTTAGTACGAGCGGGCTAAGGCAGCTGTTAAGGCCATAATAAAATCCGTCAAGGAACTAAGCCTCAGTTTAATGCACAGACTTCAGACCAGCGTGCAATCCTCCTTAGACTGTAACAATAATAATAGTAATAAGAAGAAGAATAAGAATAATAATTGTGAACCAATTGAGCTTCAATTTAATGCTTAGATTTCGGACAAGGACGAAAGCCTGTTTATGTCTGACTCGGGTTAGAGATAGCTTCTTGGGAGGGCGTCCCACAATAATTTTTCCCCAAGCGCTTCCTATGATATGAGATTCCAGATGGAACACTTGCTGCCGTCTCGAGATAGGCAGTAGGCTAATCCACCTTCCTCAAAAACCAGCCTTCTTGCTGTTGTAGCTATATATGTACTGAACGCGTAAGGGAATTTTGCGTGTGTTCAGTATAGTTCAGTTGGTATAGTGTTAGATTCATACGCAGGTGCAGCAGTGGCTCTAAGACCGATTTGACCTATGCTAAGCACAGACTTTAAAAAAAAAATCAAACATTATCGAGAGATAATAACGAGACGGGAGTCTCAAAGGACACATTTAATTATAACATATAACAACAATTTTATTGCAATAAGTGTCAGTCCATCAATTTCCTATCGCCCATTCTCATCATGGTCATTATATCAAACTTCATATTTAGAAAGAAAAGCATAATTTTAAACACCAGAGGTAGGAAATGAAATTCATGTGAGATTTCACACAACTGTGATGTAGATTGCGTTGAAAATAGGTAATAGTCAACAGCATTCAGACACTGTCGTGTTTTTGCAAGATTTTCGTATACATCTGTGAGCAACGTAAACACGTTTTTTGATTTTAGACAGGAGTAAACATAAAACGTGCAGAAGCACTCCTCTTGATTAGTAAATGTATAATCTTCAAGTTGAATCAGTGTGTACCGTTCCAGAGCAATAATTTCCTGGAGAATAGTTAACACGTCAGTGCTAACATGATTCCACGAATATACAAGAATCCTGTATTCAGCCTGCGGCGGCGACAGCAGCAGCAGCAGCAGCAGCTATTTCAGCTCACGGGGAGGTGTATCCGCACTCATAACCCAATAATACGTTTACACAAGTTAGCTGTGGGAGTCAGTTCCCTGGTCTTAGCACCAAGAAACTCGACGGCGTTCCTTGCTGCTACTGTAGCAATGCACGGACTGCTATGCTCATCGCACAATTTATAAGCATCTACCGACAGTTCTATCTCTGCTACGTGAATGAGTGAACTTCAGGAAGTCATGTCATACTATACACTCGTTAGGTAAAATCTAAACATCAGTACATGTTAGCACGTCGATGTCTGGAGGTCTTCGGACTGTTCTGAGTTCTTTCAATAATGGTGTTCGAAAACCCCAAATTCAGTGCAGTCGTCAAAGTAATACTTTGAAGAGACGAGTGGAACTTTCTGTGTGATTATTCAATTGACATCTACAGATCGCATCAATGTTCCATGGAAGTGCAAAGTCCCCATCGGTAGAGATGGGCAACCGTACCGTTAGAACGGGATACTTCTGAACATTAAAAAATTATAGCGCGAGTAAGTGCATGTATTTGCAGGAATATCTCTTCAGAAATTTGGTATGTGCTACTTATGCGACGCCAAACATAGCTGGCAGCCAACTGTCTACAGTTTCTACGAGTAATTATGGATCAATTTACTGGAGCTAGTGCGGCCCTACCCCCTACTGGAGGAAACGGCTGCTCAAAAGTGTGATACCTGCTCGTTTTTAGTGGCTGGAATTATACATGATGCAACTGTGCAAGATATTAGCATGGAGTTACTTTCATAGTTCAGTACATTTATGTATCCGGCAATATGTAAGGGTCTGTTAAAAAAAGGGTAGGAAGTAAGACGCATGTGTATTATTATGTACCAATAACAATCCTAACACTACTATAAATGCATAGTCACTGCCGGTGCTTGGACGAATCACCACTCTCCTAAAGAGCTTATGGTAACAGACTGTTCCTCCAGTGAGGAAAACCTGACGAAGAAGAAGAATGGATTATTACTTCCCATTGGCATCTGCTCTTCAAACTGTGGGAGCTTAAGGTTGCAGAAAAACTAATCTAATTCTGTCACTATTAACGCATATCGAGGGGGTTTGATCTGAGTATATATGTATACTGAAAAATACTATTTCAACCAAAATACCACCTATTACAGCAGATTTTCTGCGGTATCGATAGCATTACGTACCAGACATTCGGCAAGAGCAGTAATATCCCTCCACTAGAAAAGCTAAATCCCAACGCCGTTTTTATTTTTAACGATGTCACTGTGGGAAGTCAGGATCACATACGCAGATATTTCTGTTTCGTCCGACATGTAAAAGTTGACATTTTTTATTCGAGCCAGACAAATTCCTGGATCGCAAAGCAGTTAGTTCGTGATAATGCAAACTTCATGATTGCTTTCAAACAGGACAATACGAATTTAAAGCATATTTACGAGGTTCATGTACGTAGAGACATGACGTTGAGTGATTTTATAAACAGCTGAGAGTCCATTTCAGCAAATATGGGACGTAAAACGTGGGAATACCGAGAGGCAGGAACGTCGTAAGTGCCTAAGCTGCCACCGGCGGACTGGGTCACCACATGTTGAAACTACTGTTTCGTCCTGTTTCTGGACAGCTAACAAAATTATGATATACTGTCACAGCTACTTCACTTTGCCGAGGGAAGGTAGTCCCAAAAACATCTAAATTCACAAAAGGTCCCAAAATACTTGCCTTGTGTGGGAACGTTGTTTTGGGCCTTTCCCGGGCGCGAAAGCACGTTTCTGACTGTCGCTCTGACAGCTAAATTGTTGGTGGGAGACAGTGGGCTCGATTCTACTAACCTTATTGGAGGGTCAGTTATTCACTTTGGTGATTGGCTGAACAAAATGCTCCGGCCGTCAAAACCGAGGCTTAACGGGTTCAAATGGCTCTGAGCACTATGGGACTTAACATCTGAGGTCATCAGTCCCCTAGAACTTAGAACTACTTGAACCTAACCTAAGGACATCACACATATCCATGCCCGAGGCACGATTCCAACCTGCGACCGTAGCGGTCGCGTGGTTCCAGACAGAAGCTCCTACAACCGCTCGGTCACTTCGGCAGGCGGCTTGACGGGAAGCTAGAGGTGTTCCAGGGGAGACTCATGGAGACTTTTCCCTGGACGCTGCTCTCAGGACTGTTACGACAAGTCGCTGGAGTTTGATTTAGCAGTTCTGAGAAGATTACTGTATTCGGTGACCGCAGCCTCAACAGCTTGCCCTGCGTCAACTAACGCTAGTGCTTGCAACAGCAATACGCAGAGCGACAGCACGCAGATTCATTGCAGACGCAGTAAGCCCGCAGCACAATGCGTTAACCGACGGCACTAATTTCAGCTGTTTGAGGAGAGACGCTTGTATATATATGCTTTATCCTCCGCTAATCTATTACTGTAACATGTACTTCAAGCAACTGTTAGCATACTTCTCTCTTTTCCTGTTATGTCAAATTCTTGGAAAATGTTCAACTAAGCTCCACTCATGTATCACTTATGAAATGATGAATACTATCGCTGAGATCACGCTGGTACGATTATTTCATACTTCTTACGATCATGGAGATGTAGTGTACTCAGTTCAGGATCTCGCCCCCTTTTATTTTTTTTAAAAAAAGAAGAAAAACCAAATTGAATGAAACCATGGTGGACTCAGTTTGCTAGCTCTGACAGTAATTCCAGTAGTTCAACATTAATTTAGCTTTAGCCAGTTGGTTGGTTGGTTGGGGAAGGAGACCAGACAGCGTGGTCATCGGTCTCATCGGATTAGGGAAGGATGGGGAAGGAAGTCGGCCGTACCCTTTCAGAGGAACCATCCCAGCATTTGCCTGGAGTGATTTAGGGAAATCACGGAAAACCTAAATCAGGATGGTCGGACGCGGGATTGAGCCGTCGTCCTCCCGAATGTGAGTCCAGTGTCTAACCACTGCGCCACCTCGCTCGGTGTCTTTAGCCAGTATATCCAGCAATACCCTGTTGTCGACACTAGTCTATATTTCTGGATAACTTGCTGTTTCATTGTGTTGTAAAATCAGAATTAAAAATATATTTTCTATGTGTTTTTCATGAGCTAATAAATGCTATTAGCAGATCAAACTCTATGATTCAACTACTTATTCCACTGTAATAATTAAATTGCCCGCGACCTCCAACCACAAGTACTTAATTGAGGCCCTTTGATGGAATCAGGATTTAAATTAACGTTTCCTGCTAGCTACACAGTAATATTGATGATCAATCTTAGTGTTTCATGCGTATATGCTACCGCTTTCTGGTGTGCGACAGTAGTATTGGCAAATGAATTTGTTTGCCTCTCCACGGTGGTTTGTAGTAAGTTGCCAGATGTATTTCCGAATACGCCCTACCTCTGATACATTTGCAGGTACTACCAGTTCTCAGTGCAAAGAATTCGAGTACTCGTCTGCATTTGTCTTCTCGGCCATTCCTTTTTCATCAGGCTACAGATACGAACTTGCTTTCTTTTGTTTAACAGTCAGCTTTATTTCTTTCCCCTGTAATAGTTAACTGAAGTACACGACGGGTTAGCTATAATGTCGCGCCGTACTTATTTGGAATTTGTTTGCAATCTATGAATCTTGTCCATATGTAAATTAATTTTTGCTCAAATATTTTCAACGTTATTGGTAAATAGGACGTGTGTGTATTCAGTACATGGAACAACGTAGTATTAGGCAAGTGTGACCTTTGACAATGATAACTAGGAGTCAAACGAGACAGATGGGGAAAAAATGGAAACTGTAGCATTGGTGCATACGGAAGCAGAAGCGGCTATTGAGGAAAATTGAGTGGACTTTCAAAATGAACAATTTCAGGGGGAAGAGAACGAGTCCATTTAAGTTACCCCATTGTGCACAGTAGCAGAACAACTAGCTTCAGTAGATGTCAATCAGGAGGAAATGGTTGATGAGTTGGAACAAGCCGCACAGATTGCAGCAGCGCAAATGGAGCAAGCAGCAAGTGTTGTCACACCTGCGACAGGTGCAATGGTAGGATAGGTTTTTTGCATATGCATGAAAACAATGCATAGGTTTCAAAGCAACCAGTCGGAAACAAATAAACAAGTTCGGCGCCATTGCTTAGCCACGACTGACATTTAAAAGAGAGAGAGAGAAGGTAATCGTGTGCTCGTGTGTACTCCCACAGAAATAGAAAGGTGAGTTGCAGAAGCAGTGCCTAATGCGGACGTTAGAACGGTATAATATAATAAAATGATAATATAATACGATACGGAATGAATGATAATAAAATGTTGGAATGTGTGGCTTTTTTAAAATGGATGAATTAAAGAGATTAATTCTTTGGCATGAAGGACAAGCACAATAAGCTAGGCATTGCCTGTAACGGGAAAGGAATCATTTTAGTTTATATTTATATAAATAAATCGTCTTCATAGTATTTTATGCGTACCAATTATTAATATTATGTCCGATCGCCGTCTCCTTGACTGTGGCCGTGTTGTTATATTGGGATCTTCGTAAATTTTCCGAAGTACACAGGTGGGCTTCCGTTCTTCTTATTAGCATTACTACTTGAAATAATAATAACTCTCACAAATATTCTGTTAATAAAACACTACTATATTTCTGTTCTATGCACATAGAAAATACACACAATGGCGGTCTGCAATTACTCGCTAAAAAATGGCGGTCCTCACTCGTTCACTCACTGAGCGAAAACCTTCCTTCCAACCACTCGTAGAAGAACAAAAACTGCTCTGTCTTTTAACATCTGAAAGTCAAAAAATACCTGACGGTAGGCACAGGCTGTACGCTGGGCTACTACCACCTCATCTTTTCTCTTTGCTTTCAAAGAAGTTTGGAAACATAAAAGTAAGAAATGCAAAAGGTATATCACAATTGCCCCCCTACTGTATACTGTCGGGAATAAGTCTTTTTATTTAGTGAGACAGTATACAGTAGCCTTATTTACCTTGGGGCTCATGTTGAGTCATTTGGTGCAAGTCAATGGAGTTTTAATACCCTTAAGCTACTACAAGTAAGTCTACGAAATTCATTTCCTTGTTCATTACAAATTCATACATATAAATACATTCACATACACTTATATCACATAACGACATTAACATATATTTATATTACATAATCGTACGTAGATGTCGTGCTAACGTCTTAGTCTGTGATTTTTCATTATACTTGTTAAGCTGTATGGACAGGGGAAAAATTTTACATTTCGTAAATTGTCCTCACCATGTTTTAAAAATTGTTTTTCTCACTGGCTTTTGATTCATTGGCCGTTCTGAGAAGGTGTCTTTTCAGCACACGCTATCTCATTGTTCGCTGCGCTTATGGCTAGCAGCAGCTCATTGTTTACCGCGCCCGTCGCAGTGACGCGAGCGCCACGTGAGCAGCAGCACTGCCCGCGCATCCATCGTAATGTCGCTCCAGGCTCATGAAGTCGGTGTTGTATATGCCCTCCAGTCCGGAGACTGGATACGACGGATTCAGCTCCAACGCTCAACCCGAAGAACACCAATACATCATCTCGCGCCTGGACGAGGTTTTCGCACAGCAAGGTGAGGTAAGGGTCGCACTGCAGAACTCGGCATTGTCTTCCGTTGTTCATTGTAGTTCAGCGGTCCTCACACCACAACTCGTGGTTATACGGATTTCCTCTCATTTTTCCGTCGCACACGCATCACACTCACTGTATTCACTTCGCCACATTGTAGCGTTTACTCTTACTACGGCTCAGCCGTTATTTTCACTATTATTAGGCCTTAACATTTTTGTATTACTTCACAGGTGCGAGTGTTTTACTCGTCCGTCGCGTTGCACTTCACATACGTACATAAATGGTTCCTTTTCAAGAATAAAATTTCACATAAAATTGACAATAGTACATACATTTTACATAGACAAAAACGTTGACAATAATAAAGTCGACATACAAATTTACAATTCATACTCGTTTCATATATGGACTCCATGACATGCACCCTCTTACACACTAATATGCAAATCAGAAGGAATCTTTAATTTATTGTGAATATTTGGGTTTCCTGTTCCTTTCTTGCAGGACCGACCTCCTGCGCGTATTTACGTTCACAACTACACATAGAAAACAGTACATACATACATTTTACATAGACTTCGACATTGACAATAATATAGTTGGCAAATAAATGTACAGTCCACATTTACACTTCGTATATGGACTTCATGTTAAACAGCATCTTACACACCAATAAGTAAATTAGATGGAATCTTGCATTTGTTCAGAATGTTGACACCTTTTTCGTTCTTGTCTTGCAGGACCGACTTGCGCATTTTTACGTTCACAGATACACACAGAAAGCAGTACATACATACATTTTACATAGACTTCGACACTGACAATAATATAGTTGACAACTAAATGTACAATTCACCTTCAGTTTGCATTTATGGATTCCATGTTTGGTATCGTTTTACACACTAATAAGTAAATTAGAAGGAATCTTTCATTTGTTCTGAATATTTGCATTTTCTTCTCTTGACTTGCAGGCCCGACCTGCTGCGCGTTTATACCTTCACAAAAACACATAGAAAATACGTTCCAGCACTACTCACTACATGGAAAAAGAAGATTTGCTAAGGTCTGCTTCAGAGATCAAGCTACTTCTAAGATTGCTACTTGTAGTGCGTCATTAGTGTACTTATTCTATCCTTGGCATTTGATAGACACCATACTACGTACAATATTTACAAGTGCTCGTTTGTGAGCGAGTGTGTAGGATGTTTTTTCCTTTGACAATCCTGACTTCACCACTGCTTGTTAATCGTCGTAATATTACACATTCATGTACACATATTTCAAGTCATATTTCTGCCTTATTGATGCGACGACATGTACGTGTTTACCCTTTGTAACGTGTGGCTGATACTTTTACTGTATTTTTGCCATGTGTAATTCCACTCATAATTCATTCCCGCGAAAGAAGAACGTGCTTATGTTAAAGTACTGTTTTCGCTTCTGCGTGTGTCAAGAACTCCGTGTAGAAAATATTGTTTCACTGCATTTTGTGCTCGTTCCTCATACGAATCGTATATCATATTTTCATTAATATTCATCTTATAGTTGCTCAAGCTGTAACAGTTAGTCGCTAAAGAAATATTTTTCATACTAATTTGTTTTACTTTCTGACGCCTGTGTAGCAGATCACTGTATTGTAGTGTACTTCAAATGTAGCGTGTACTTTTGTTACTATGGACTCCACTGTTTCTTCTTTATTCTTCACTGCTTCTTCAAGATGGTCGTTTTCATAATTACTTACCGTACATACATCATCATACTTTGCTTTCCACACTCATACAACCATTCATTCTAAGACTTAAAACTATATAATCTATTCTTTCTTACGTCGCCTTCGTGGCCGTTTCCTAGGTACCACTGCAAAATTAATCTTCATATTCATCGCCGTATATCCATGTAATTATTCATTAAAAAATCTTCCACATAAATCGCCATTTATACTCATGTATTACCTACAGGGTTCTTACACTAGAACCACCACCCTATTTATTTCTTCTCACAAATATAAATAAACTCATATTACTCTAATACACTTTCATTCTCTTCCTAGATTCATTCATGCATGTTATGTCACCACAAACGTAGATTAACTAATTAATACCTCCAATCGAATCTAAAACTTTCACACTCTCTCTACTTCCAAGTATTATCCAGCAGTGAAATTAATTTGTTTCTGTATATTGCTTTTTTAAACATACAGTACTTACCTCAGTTATTTTGTTTTAGTTCGTATAATTACGTTGTGTGCGTATTGGTTGGTTTTCGTATTTACTTAGCTTATCTCCCGCAAGTTGTACGATTCATGTTGACAGTTTTACTCAGCTGCTTATGCTTTTCGTATAAGGTACCATGTAATTAATAGCAACTAACATAAGTGAGTTCTGTAATAGCAAATTTGTGGGTATGTATTCTCCCTATACGTCACGCTCGCTAATTCTAATGTTGTCTGTAAAGAAGTGTAGTCTTATAAGTGCACAATTGCTCCTCTCGCTAAATCTCGTACGATATGTTATTTTGTAGTTTACGTCTCCGTCACACGCACTTTTCTATGTGTATATTTCATTCTACGTTTCCCATCGTCGCTGACTTGCGTGCTGTATGTAAGCCGCTTCGTTCTCAATAAAGTTCAGTGCTAATCGTGTTCTTTTAAGTGTACATGCTGTTACTTTTCTTTTAAACTTGTCTTAATACTGTTGTATATAGTCTGATAGGAATATCTGTGTATATTTTCTTCTCCTTTGAATACTCATACTTATTTCTAACTATGTACATTCAATAGCCTATGTTAAGTTCACAATTTTAGCGTATTCTACTCTCCGTATACTTTACTTGCACCGATGCGGTCCTTTTCTTAAAACTACGTATGCTTAACTTAATGATATACTCTTAAAATTAGTGCTCTTTACAGTATAGTCTCCATCTTGGGGATAAATGTCTGTGTTCGTTTTGTTTGTGTAACTGATTTACGTTAGAGTAATGAGCTGATAGGTACTTCATTTCGTGTCGCTTCTGTTTTGTCCAGTTGGCAGCGCAGCGTGAATGCCGATTCGCTTAAATTCTAGAATGGTTTCCGTCGCGATGCGCAGTGTGTCTTTGCGCATCTAGCTGAGGACACTGAACTCAACCGTGCTTTTTGCCTACTCGACCCCTACGATCAGCTGTTAGCCGCTTCGTATGTAATTGTTATAAGTACACTCCGCTTCAAGCGCGGCTGCGCGTCTCAGTACTCTTCATCGCTCGTGCAGCTAGCTCAAAGCTCGCGCGCTGTGAATTCCTTTCTTTTCCATCGCTCTTGTTTAATTATTTTTATGTATTGTAACTACGTAATCTAATGATTTTCACTCGTCCACTATTGTGTGCAATTGTTTTATTTCTTCCCATATATTTAGTGTTCTCTTAAGGAATATGAAAAAGTTTCTTGTGTTTCTATAGATATTTAAGTCTTAAGAAAGCTCAATACCAAAATTACAAGAAAAATCTCTAACGACTAGGTTGCATTCTCATCTCTGCATTTTAGATAGTAGAAGAAAATCGAACATTCCTTATTGACTAAACAGGACAGTAGAAGAGGGAGAGGGTAACGAAAATATAAATATTGTACCCCCTAGCTGGAGAGGAACCGAGCGCCAATCGGTTTATTCGTCATAGAGTGACAAACCTCCTACCTACTTGGGTTTTATTAACGCAACAAATAAGGAAAGAATTGGACTTGCACTTTCATTTAATAAATTTCCGCAAATCTTTAGGTGCATACATGCCCTTTATTTTACCATTTTTTTATATTTCCTATCAAGTAGCACCCAGGATGTGGCTTGTCAACAATGATATACGGACCAACATATAACAATTGCCATTTTTTGTTCAATGCCTTTAATTTCGATGATTTCGGATGAGTTCTTAGTAGTACCTCCTGTCCAATCTGGAATTCTATTACGTTTTTCAATTTCTTGTCGTAAATGCCTTTCCTTATTTGAGCTTGCCCTTCCAGTGTTACTAGCGCTTGCCGTAATTTGTCATCTAAGGCTATGTCTTTGTGCCCTAATTTAGGTATCGGTTTTGCCCATTCATCTAGTTCCACCTTTTCAAACATAAGTTCGGCCGGTGTGTACCCTGTTGATGTGTGTGGTAGGTGATTTACTATGTGCTGAAACGGACCCACGTATTCTATCCATTTCTTTTGGTTCTGCGGTATATATGTCCGGATAAACCTGTTAAATTCACGGAAGCACCGTTCGACAGGACTTGCTTCCGGGTGGAACTTGGATACTAAAATATGACTTATGTTTTGTGATTTTAAAAATGATTTCCATTGGTCACCTGTAAAATTTGAAGCATTATCAGCTAGAACCGCTTGCGGTTTCCCAATACGTGGTATGTAGTCTTCCAGAATCCGTCTTATAATTGGTCCAGACCTAACCGTTTTGACTGCGTACAGCTGGAGATACTTACTAAAAACGTCATACAAGGCTACGATGTATTTAACCCCGCCGCGGGCTTGGGGATAAGGTCCTGCGGCGTCAGTAGATACAAGGTCCCTTGGTTGCTTTGGTATTATTGGGTGTAGTACATTAAGACATGTCCTATTTTGATGTTTGACCTTCTGACACACCGCACATCGTCTGATTACTTGCTCTATACGTCGCCTCATGTTAGGGAAATAACAATACGTTGCAATTTTTGCAGCACACTTTAGCACTCCATAATGTCCCCACGTGCGGTGCGTGTGTTGAATTAAGTTGTCCACATATTCCTGAGATATGCACACACACCACTTATCCATTCGCCGATCTCTTCTATGAAAGAGGACGCTATTATGTACTCGTATAATGTAATACTGCTTTAACTGTTCGTGTGTTCCGGACTGCAAATATCTTATTACCTTGCTCCATCTCGGGTCTTCTTCCTGCAGACGTTCCATGTTTTTGCACGTTTTTGATATAATATGGTTTAAAAGTTCCATCATTTATTAAAAGTACTTTGAAATCAGATGTTTGTTCCTCTAAGTCGTGATAATCGGTGAGGCCTTGTGGTAATCGTGATAGTGCATCTGCCAAAACATTCTGTTCCCCTTTTACGTACACAACCTCAAAATCAAACTCCTGTAGGTACATGCACCACCTCGCTATTCTCTTATGTAACAACTTACATGTCAGAAGAAAGGACAAAGCTTGATGATCACAGTAAACTTTAGTATGTTTTCCCCAAAGGTAATATTGAAATTTACGAAAGGACCAAATAACTGCCAACAATTCCAGTTCAGTTACAGAATACGATCTTTCACATTCTGTAAGAGTTCTACTCGCAAAACTTATTACATTGATTTCTTCCTTACCATCTTTTGTTATTATTTGAAACAGACACGCGCCAAGCCCCTGATAACAAGCATCAGTGCTTAAACAAAAGTCCAACTCCATATCCGGGTGTTTAAGGATAGGCGCATTAATCAGTGCCTGCTTAATGCGTTGAAAATCACTTTCACACTCTTTAGTCCACAGCCAACTGTGATTTTTACGCAGTAGGTTTAACAGTGAGCTACTGTTCAACAATTGTTGTGGCAGAAATTTCCTGAAAAACGAGGCCATTCCTAGAAAACCTTTTAATTGTCTCTTATTATAGGGTGTTGGGAAATTTCGTATCGCATCTAATTTACCGGGGTCAGGTAAGATCCCTTCTGGTGAAATAATATGCCCTAAAAATTTTATTTTGTCCTTTCCGAATTCAGACTTTCTAAAGTTAACTGTGACATTGTATTCATCGAATTTTTGAAAAACCTTTTTCAGAATACTTACATGTTCATCCCATGTTTGAGTTGCAATTAATAAATCGTCAACGTAGAGTGTAACCTGGCTAAGCAACTCCGGTCCAAGTACTTTGTCTAATGCTTCAATAAATACACCAGCGCTCACGTTTAATCCGAAAGGCAGCACCCTAAATTGGTAACTCCTCCCGGCATTTATGAAAGCTGTATACTTTCTACTCTCTTCATGCAACAAAATTTGCCAGTACGAAGCTTTCAAATCGAGGGATGTTAAATACTTAACGCCATGAAACTTTAATAACTGCTCTTCTAGAT
Source organism: Schistocerca gregaria (assembly GCF_023897955.1). Taxonomy (NCBI): domain Eukaryota; kingdom Metazoa; phylum Arthropoda; class Insecta; order Orthoptera; family Acrididae; genus Schistocerca; species Schistocerca gregaria. Next base: position 205,021,746 of record NC_064931.1, on the reverse strand, counting down.
TCTCTGGCCTTGTTCTTATAGGAACGATGATTTTGTTTATTTCTCTCGCGTCTAACACCAGCCGCACCGTTCCGTCAGTTTTACCAACTGCGAGAATCGGACTGCAGTAAGGCGAGTGCGATGTTTCAATCACCTTCCACCTAATCATACGCTCTATTTCTTGTCTTACTGCGTCTTTCTTTGCCCAAGGAATGCCATATGACGTTCTACAACAGGTTTCATGCGGGCACACTTCCATTTTATATTCATATCCCCTAATAACACTGGGTTGTTTACGAAAAATGTTATGATATTTGAAGAGTAATTTTGCCAGTTCACTTCGCTGTTCATTGTTAAGACAAGTGGATTTACTTATTTTACTATCTACTGTTTGCTCATCTAGGATCTTACCGCCAGGGTCATCAAATTCCGTCTCCCTTGCTATTAAGACTTGAGGGTAGCTAAGTTTAACATCAATATCGGGTATCTGCCTACCCTGATTCGTCGTTGTAGTTTTTATTAAGTCCACTGTCAGTGTGCGCTCTCCTACATGAAATTGACATTCCCCGCTGCCGATATCTATTTTTACCCCATACCTTCTGAACACCTCCATACCAAGTATACAGTTCACTATCAGTTTGTCTATCAACAAGAAAGTACACTGCAAAGTTACACCACATATGCTAATGGGTATGCTGGCCTGTAATTTTATAACCTTAGATTTACTTCCCATTGCCGTTACGATCTTACAGTTCTCCACGGGTAGCGTGGGTACACTTACTTCCCTCGCTATCTCTTTGAACAAGCTAGTAGACATGAGGCTTGTCGGCGCGCCCGTATCCAAAACAACGGGTACACCTATGTTTCGAACTTTTACCTTTATTATTGCTTGAATAATTTCACTTACCTTGGGTGTTGTTCCTTTCTCCTCAGTAAACAGGTCTTCTTTCATTTCTGTGTCCTTATCATACCTTAAAAATAGATTCCGGATGTGCTGTATGTGTAGGTTTGTTTCAGTTTCTACTTCCTCCTTTCCGTCCCTGTTCGTGTTAGTGTTTATGTCGCTCATATTAGTACTGCGGCACATTGACAGTTCATTACCTTCTTCCTCTAGTCACGCTCGATTACTATTGCTTGGGGGTGGTAAAGGTATGGATTCATTCTCTGCCGTCATTTCTACTATGTTCACTGTATGTTCGCGTGCTCGCCAGTTCGTGTCCCGGTTGTTTCGATTTGATTGTACTGGCTGCCTGTTCTCTCTCGGATCCCTGTGTTGCATATTCCGATCCTGGTAATTTGCATTTCCTTGTCGCCTGTTGTCAAAGTTTCCCCTCGGATTCCTAATGTCTCGGCCATTGCCGTACCTAGGGGGCTGATATTTATTTTCGTACCCTCGGTCACCCTGTGGCTGGTGGGTAGGCCGATTGTACGGATTGCCGTTGTGACGCGGCGGTGCATACGGATGCCATTCATTCATACGCACACGACCACTATAGTTTCCAAATCCATTGCCGTTACCATAGTTGTTCTTTCCGTTTGGGTAGTGTTCATTACCGTTACGATAACTAGGCATGGCTTGCCCATCCTCATGAATCAGATCTATTGAGTCGAGCACTGAAAGAAAATACTCAAGGTCACATTCGGGATTAGTTACTAATTTTTCCCTAACATTTGCAGGTAACTTGTTCTTTAAGATTTTCAATACATCTACATGAGAGATCGGATTATTCCAGTAACGGGTCTTGTTTAGATATGTTTCAAAATAGTTTCTTAGCCCCCCGAATTTTGAATGATATGGTACTGGGTTAAATACCTCTCGTCTTAACCTCTCCTGGATAGCTGTAGACCAGTATTTATCTAAAAATGCATTCTCAAACTGATCATATGTCTCGCAAAGTTCTGACATCTCCGTAGCCCACAAAAGGGCATCACCTTCGGTATGTCATACTACATATTTGATCTTTTGAGCTTCTGTCCAAGTCCTCGGCAGTACATTTCTGAAGGCTCGGATAAACACTACCGGGTGCGTTCGCTTTTTCTCATTTGATAATACGGGAAAATGTCGATGTTTTATTAAGCTCTCATCCATTAACAACGCTGTCCAGGAGGGCGGAACAGCATTTCCCTGCAGTGACGGTATATTTGTTTCACAAAAATTTTGCCCGTTGCTCGCGTCGTGCGTCGACATGCGGTCGCGCGGCGTGGGTTGGGCATTGTTGTCCGCGCCACTGATTCCTCCCACTGGCGGATGGCTGTTTAGCGCTCCGCTTACCGCCCCCGGCGATGATATTACCGTACTTTGTTTGCTAACTATTTCGTCCCTTAACCTTTGTTCTACCTGTCTGATATCCTGTTCTATGCGTTTTAAGATTTCTTTTTCCTTTTCCCCCATTACTTCCTTTACCGCTTCCACATAAGTGCGCTGTTCACTTACGCATTTTTCTGCGAACGTTGTGTTTTCGTCCTTTGTATTACCCTTTACCGTTTCGTAAAGCTGCACAATGTCTGAGTTGATTCTCTTGTGTTCTAACTTGAGTAACCCTCTCTCCACTGTGATTTTCTCTACTTTTCTGGCAAGTCGTCACAGAAAGAATGTAGTTTCGCTACTTCTGATTGTACATTGTCTAAGTTAACCTGGGTATTCTTTTGCATTACCTGTAAATTCTCTTGGGTTTCTCTAATACCTGATAGCTCCTGTCGATATGTGTGTGTTAGTGTCTCAAAATTTTCTCTCATTATGCCTTTTAATTTCACACCCATATCATGAACTGAAATTTGCACTTGTTCATTAATTTTCCTATCCACCTCCGTGGAGATTTGCGAAATCTGCTGTGTGAACTTCGTATCCATGTTATTGAGTTCTGTGCGCAAACTTTGTACCTCGCCTGAAATGTGCGTCATGTTTGTATTTTCCTTCGCGATCTCGGACTTTACTGTGGTCATGTCTGCTTTCATGTTAGTCATGTCTGCTTTCATGTTAGTCATGTCTGCTTTCATGTTAGTCATGTCTGCTTGTATTATGTCTAAACTCGACATCTTTGAATTAATTGTGTTCATGTTAGTTTGTATAGTTTCTGTTAAAGCTCGAAATAATGCTTGCATATCTTCTGTATTCATTTCCGGCCTACGCCTGTCAGCATCTGCGTCTGTACTACGCGTACTACGTTCATTTAAAATATTCTCCTGCCTTGAGTTGTCATTAATTTCGTCTATTGTAATCAAAGTATTGCTGGTAATGAAATGTTCTGTATTCACGGGCGTCGAATGCAACAATGGCATGTTGCGCCCAGCATCCAAATAATCACCGCTTAACGGTTCTAAACCACTCATTGTTGCGTTTTGTAAATGCACATCCACTACATTGGCATTTTGATTTTCGAATGACATTTCCTTATTGTTTTGACTCTCCATTATAGAAACTCTTAAGGCACTGCAGTTATCAAAATCAGTATTTTCTCTCTTTAGATTTCACTTTCCTGGTACTTCTCACGCTAAAAATGCATATACACCTGTATGTAATTGTAATCTCAGTTGTTGTTCGGTCAATATATTTTCACTACTAATAAAGAAATGTCATTGTCTCTACTCGAATACAATAACTTTAATTTCTGAAGCTTTAGGTTCTGGATTTTAGGAAATAGGTGCTTGGGTTTTCTAATATGCTTACTGGGAACGCATTTTCTATATGCATTGCGCGGTCCTACCTGATTGTTGTCTTGTAACTGTTACGTCCTCTATTGTGCTTTGTTGTACGTTCTTGGTATTGTCGTCCTCTTCCTTCTAATTTATTTATTATTTCCTTTCAGTATCACATTACCGTCTCCGTCACATCATCAGCGTACATGGAACATAAAGAAATTGTTAACATACAGGTATATTCATTTTCCTAACAATACTAGTACTCACAGTTTTGCCCACTACGTATCGTGCCTGTCACTTGTCGCCACTTTATAATATAATAAAATGATAATATAATAGGATAGGGAATGAATGATAATAAAATGTTCGAATGTGTGGCTTTTTTATAATGGATGAATTAAAGAGATTAATTCTTTGGCATGAAGGACAAACACAATAAGCTAGGCATTGCCTGTAACGGGAAAGGAATCATTTTAGTTTATATTTATATAAATAAATCGTCTTCAGAGTATTTTATGCGTAACAATTATTAATATTATGTCCGATCGCCGTCTCCTTGACTGTGGCCGTGTTGTTATATTCGGATCTTCGTAAATTTTCCGAAGTACACAGGTGGGCTTCCGTTCTTCTTATTGCATTACTACTTGAAATAATAATAACTCTCACAAATATTCTGTTAATAAAACACTACTATATTTCTGTTCGATGCACATAGAAAATACACACAATGGCGGTCTGCAATTACTCGCTAAAAATGGCGGTCCTCACTCGTTCACTCACTGAGCGAAAACCTTCCTTCCAACCACTCGTACAAGAACAAAAACTGCTCTGTCTTTTAACATCTGAAAGTCAAAAAATACCTGACGGTAGGCACAGGCTGTACGCTGGGCTACTACCACCTCATCTTTTCTCTTTGCTTTTAAAGAGGATGAAAACATAAAAGTAAGAAATGCAAAAGGCATATCACACCGGATAGGACCTCTCCTCTTCCAGCAGCTGTCTCAGATGGGTACATGAACTCATGAGATTAAAAGAGACTCAGGAAAACTTAAATGAAGTATAGAACCAGAGAGAAGACACGTTATCTCAGGAGGAAGCGGCAGTAGCTGCTGTGTTAACCCTCGACCCGTCGCGCCTTTCTTTTAACGTGAGGCGTCGCGTGCCGTCACGAGAGGCCCCTAAGGGATAAACCTCATCGTATTGCTGTCATAACATATATTTTCATACTTTGTTCAGTCCTGCAGCAAGGAAGTTGCAGGTGTTCTGGGAAGGTAAGCAATTAGAACACTGCTTCACTCCAAAATATCTTGGAGTCTTCATCAAGCACGTATCTACAGAATACATTGCTTGAACACTAAACGGAAGGTATCTGCAAGGAACAACATTCTCCGGAAATCATCGGGGACAACCTGGGGACGCATCCTCGCATCTTAAGAACTTCTGCTGTAGCTCTTTGTTATCCAGCTGCAGAATATGCTAGCCCTGTCTGGTGCAGATCTAGTCATGCTACACAAGTGGATATCGCCTTGAATGAAACCTGTAGACTCATTACGGGATGTTTGAGATCTACACCACTTGATAAAGTTTACTGTCTAGCGGGCATCCCACTTCCGGATAACCGTCGTGAATGTGCATCCAGACTGGAAAAGTCTAAGGCATTGTATCTGAAGATATACGCATTACACGGTTATCAGCCAGCAGTACTAAGGCTCAAGTCAAGGAAAAGCTTTCTCCATTCAACTGAAAGTCTCACTGACCGCCTTCGAACTTCAGAGTCAATTCATGGCTTTCCAGATCCAGCCACCTTGCAGTATGGATTATCCTGAACGAAAGGCTCCCACCAGGTCACGAAGAAAGCTGGTCAATATGGAAGACCCTCAACAGGTTGCGTTCTGTAGTTGAAAGAACGAAGACCAACTTGAAAAAGTGGGGATTTGCATGCGACTCCATAGCTTGTGAATGTGGTGAAGAACTGACAATAAGTCATCTTCTTGTCTGCAGCCTATGCCCAACGTCATGCTCGCCACAGAATGTCATCGATGCCACCAAGGAAGCATATGAAGTTGCTGCACACTGGTCACTCCACATTTAATTGTAATTGGAACGCTTATAGTAGCATGTTGTGGAACATTTTGTATAACTTGTAAGCTATAGTTTGCGTTTCTGACACGATTACATAAAACACACGTATTTTGGGTATTATTTTATAGGATTTAGTTACGTAATAGGACCGTAATGAAATAAAGGAGTAACTGTACGTTATTTATTTACTCTATGTAAAAATTGTCTCTTTGGAAGAAGTTTATAATGATATTTATTTCTTTATGAAAACCAAGCAATTTCTTTAAATCTTACAATTGTTTGAGTTCAATACAGAAATAAAACTAATAAAAAATATAAAATAACATGAACTGATAAAAATGTATAAACTTTCACTCGTCTAAGTGGGCCTAGTTTTCGTTTCGGATACAGTCTGTGCATACTGCTTTGGTATGAGGTGGGCATATATTACCCTTGCAAAAATGGCAAATATATTTGAATTCTATATCTGCTCTTCTTGGAAAGTGAATGCAACGCTTTCTCGTTGGTGCGAACTCTTTATCATCAGGTGATACGTCCTGAACAGTAGGTATGAATCGCGTTATACATTCTTTAAACTCAAGAGCAAAAGTCGTTAAGTTGCTCCTAAATGCATGAGGGCGACACAGTTTTAATTCTAAAATTTTCAAGAAAACTATACGTTTCATTTTGTGTTCGTGATTGACTGTGTGACCATTCAGTACCCCAACGTCCAGAAAAGTAAAGAGCAGCCACATTGGCCATCGGTGGCAAACTCGCGCAACAGAGTAGCTGCGGGTAAGTTGATCCACTACATCAACGCCCCCTTTTATTTTACTGTAAACGCTTATAATTTCAGGAAGTTTTTTTGTGGGCACTATCCTCTATGACGCCAGAGTGATGTACTGTTGAAAGAAATATTACTTTTTTGTTCTTCCCAGGGCAATAAAGATAGCAAAGTGATTGTTGGTTGATAGTCAAAAATAGTTGAACGTTCTTGGGTACCCTTCTGCTTGAATTCACTTGGAATTTCTGGTTTATTTTTTCGAAGTGTACCTACCACTGTCAATCTGTGATCTTTAGGTAGTTCTTCTGCCAAAGGAACTTTTATGAACAAACTGTTAATGGTCACATTTCGCCCAGTACCTGATATGGGAGCAGTTAGTCGCTTGAAAAGTGCGTTGGTCGAAGTGTCTTGATAAAAAAGTCCTTCCGGCTGTATACAAACATAAATTTCTACTTTTCTGGTATAAAATGCGACAGCATCTCCTAAAGAAAACACCTTGATTACATATTTTGCAGGTTTGCTGGGCGCGTATTGACGAAATTGGCACAATCCTCTGAAATTCTTTAGCATCTCATTCACTGTAACGTACTCATTGTTTCTATAATGTTTCTCCCAATTGTTGACAAAGACGTTGTATAACCACCTGATCGGTGACAACTTGTCTGTTAGATTTCGTTCTCCATGTGTGAATGTCAACAAATCTGTTTACTTTAAGTAAAAACTAAAATCGCTGTTCAGACATAACAGCACTACAGAAATCAAGGCCAGTTCCATCAGTAATCCAAATGTCATCAATTGAAGTCTGTGACGACTTAAGTAGCCCTGTGATGCACATGACGCCAAACAAAGCTTTCAATTCAGTCAAATTTGTAAGCCCACAGTCTCGCTCTCTGTCATAATTTATCCACACTGATGTTATTTTTATAGTTGTGCAGTCTACTATGTGCTGCAACATTTCTAAGTCAATACACGATAACCAAGATTCTAAAGGGTTACTAACCTCACTTGCTGCTGCTTGGGGACCTGGTTGTTCTGTGACAATATTATGAAGTCGTCTTCTAACAGCCTGATGGTAGGGAGTTTTTCTCCATTTGGAAATAACAGTGCAGGTTCCGTCTTTGTCTTTTTTTGGCGGAATAGAAATTATGCGACCGTAAATTCGACAATGAAAAGACATCTTCGTCACTATTTGAGGATTCTGGTGGTTGAAGATGTTCTGGGGATTGTCATATTTGCAGTTTTGCTCTGACTCTGAGTCATGATCACTAACGTCCTCCGGAAAATAGACATTCTCCGCTTCATCTTCTTCACCACCAATAATTTCGTCGTTTTCCTCTTCCAGCCATCTCATAATTCGTTCACGCTGTCGTTCATACATGTTTATTTCACTTGAACTTGTCTACAACAAAACGCGTCATTAATATAAAAACTGTAACAAAAGAAACATAAAAAAATCAAAAACAAAATAAAAAGGAACCTGTAGAATTTCACTTACACCAGTCGTTGCGTGGGATCCCTCGAAGCCTCGTGCAGAAACACGTCTGTACCTAACGGCGCACACGCGCAAACTGATTCTTGTCAGCGCAGTCGGTAAGTATTGTCCCTTTTAAGAAGCTACAAAGAGTAACAGATAGCTAGAAAAATTTTAATAGTACGTAATTGGCATTTATGTAGAAGATAGGCTTCGGAAGACCCCACGCGATAGGTCTAGAGTTAAGGAAGACTCATTTCAGCATCGAAATCGACCAATAGCTCTTCTTAGAACGTAGGATTTACAGGGGACTTTGCTGTTACGTGCATAGATGCACTAAGGCGAATAATCCTCCTATGAGTGAGGACGAGTATAGGTTGTCTGACGATTTAAGTTACATTTAGAGAGTTCCGATGGGTGTCCAAGGGGAAAATCGACAGACTGAGGAGAAAGGTCAAATATCTGGCTGCGGATGCTGGTAAGGAATATGCCTTAGAGGCGGAGCCGGAACACCCCAAAGATTTCCACAACGAACGCAGTGACTTGGCTCTGCCTGGAGCCCCTAGTCCTGCGAAAAGGTTCCACTCCGAAGCTGATGACATCGCTAGGGAACAAACATCATTATACAGTTAACTATAAAAACTTCCACTGATGTCTCTATTTGTTATGAAACTTGCTGTTAGTACCCACAGAATTTCCTTCTGCCAGTGTCCCTAGTTGAAAGTGTACATTGATTTATACTCAGAACAGAGTGCTCCCGCGATGTGAGATTTTGAAAAAAGGACTTTTACAACATATTGAGCAATTTAATTTTCGGCAAAACCGTGGACAGTGTTACAAAATATGACTAAGCTCATTTAGTTTACGCTAGACGAGGTTTTATGGCGCAAGATATTACATCGCCAGACCAAACGTCAACTGGGTCAGTACCTTCAGTGAACGACTTGAGTAAGGTTTCAGTTCACGTAACTTGTCTATATGGGTGTGTATGTTCTGCGCCTCTCCGAGCTTCAAGTGTACCGACGTCACTATGACTTTCAAAAGCCAAAATTCGCTGCTCCCAAGTTACACTACTGGCCATAAAAATTGCTACACCAAGAAGAAATGCAGGTGATAAACGGGTATTCATTGGACAGATATATTATACTAGAACTGACATGTGATTACATTTTCACGCAATTTGGGTGCATAGATCCTGAGAAATCAGCACCCAGAACAAACACCTCTGGCCGCAATAACGGCCTTGATACGTCTGGGCATTGAGTCAAACTGAGCTTGGATGGCGTGTGCAGGTACAGCTGCCCACGCAGCTTCAACACGATACCACAATTCATCAAGAGTAGTGACCGGCGTATTGTGACGACCCAGTTGCTCGGCCACCATTGACCAAACGTTTTCAATTGGCGAGATATCTGGAGAATGTGCTGGCCAGGGCAGCAGTCTAACATTTTCTGTATCCAGAAAGACCCATACAGGACCTGCAACATGCGGTCGTGCATTATCCTGCTAGAATGTAGGGTTTCGCAGGGATCGAATGAAGGCTAGAGCCACGGGTCGTAACGCATCTGAAATGTAACGTCCACTGTTCAAAGTGCCGTCAGTGCGAGCAAGAGGTGACCGAGACGTGTAACCAATGGCACCCAATACCATCATGACGGGTGAAACGCCAGTATGGCGATGACGAATACACGCTTCCAATGTGCGTTCACCGCGATGTCCCGAAACACAGATGCCATCATCATGATACTGTAAACAGAACCTGGATTCATCCGAAAAAATGACGTTTTGCCATTCGTGCACCCAGGTTCGTCGTTGAGTACACCATCGCAGGCGCTCCTGTCTGTGATGCAGCGTCAAGGGTAACCGCAGCCATGGTCTCCGAGCTGATAGTCCACGCTGCTGCAAACGTCGTCGACCTGTTCGTGCAGATGGTTGCTGTCTTGCGAACGTCCCCATCTGTTGTCTCAGGGATCGAGACGTAGCTGCACGATTCGTTACAGCCATGCGCATAAGATGCCTGTTATCTCGACGGCGTTCCGTATTACCCTCCTGAACCCACCGATTCCATATTCTGCTAACAGTCATTGGATCTCGACCAACGCGAGCAGCAGTGTCGCGATACGATAAACCGCAATCGCGATAGGCTACAGTCGGACCTTTATCAAAGTCAGAAACGTGATGGTACGCATTTCTCCTCCTTACACGAGGCATCACAATAACGTTTCACCAGGAACGCCGGTCAACTGCTGTTTGTGTATGAGAAATCGGTTGGAAACTTTCCTCATGTCAGCACGTTGTAGGTGTCGCCACCGGCGCCAACCTTGTGTGAAAGCTCTGAAAAGCTTATCATTTACATATCACAGCATCTTCTTCCTGTCGGTTAAATTTCGCGTCTGTAGCACGTCATCTTCGTGGTGTAGCAATTTTAATGGTCAGTAGTGTACTTCATATGCTTACAGATGGTTTCCTCTGCTGGGTGAAAGGCTGCGATCTGTATGAAGTAATTACATAAAAGCAGGAAAAATTCGACACATCTGGATTTGGAGTCGATAGTCCTTTTGGAACAACGGCTCAAAACGAAAAGGCTGTCGATTTGGTGGAGGACGAGGCGAATGGATTGCAGGTATTGGAGTTTGTGGGGCTCAGATCTACGATGTGCGCACACCGTAAACATGCAGGCGACCTTGCTGCTAAAGGAAGGAATCCAGCACGAAGGCAAGCAGTAGGAACTCTCACCATGTGAGGAAGGGGAATATCTTCCTGAAATGTGAGCCGAGGGCGGTTTTCCATGAAGCGAGTCACAATGTGGGATAGAATATCGTAGACATAGCGCAGTGCGTGCTATGAGGGTGCCGCGGCAACCGGAGGTGTCCTGCTATGAAGTGAAATAGCTCTCCAGACCATCACTCCTGGCTTTCGCACCGGGTTCGTATCCCCCAGGGCGTCTCCAGACACGTCGCTAATCATCGGGGCTCAGTTAAGAGTGCGACTCATCACTGAAGACAATTTTACTGGTGGGAATGCTGGAGGTTGGCGTAGGTTATCATCAATCAGAAAATTTCCCATCAATTAGTAATAAAATGATATTTATTAAATGTGAAGAAATACTCTACTTAATCATTGCTTCTTCTTGTGAATTGTCCAGCAGATATTATTACAAGTCCTCTACAGTATTAAAGTTCTGTCACTGTGCTTCCGAGTGATGCCTACGTAGAATCGGGAGCTGTCCTATGATGCCTACGGAGTATGTCTCGGACACGATGGACGGACACTGCAGCTTGTAGACTCGGCTGTAACTGGAGACTGAACACGACTCGGTGCACTGAAGGAAACTGTAGCCGTAGCTCAATGCTCCGATATCTAACGAGGCATCGACCAATCGCTCTCCACACACGTGATGCCCATGGGGTGGCTGCTGCGGCCCTGGCGGACCTCGGTATATTTCGTAATGCCAACCCATACAGCTGCTGCGTTACGAATGTTTCGAGCGCGGCTTGTCGACTGTGGTGTGGTACACTCAGGAGTCGTGAGGACCGTCACCACATCTAGGCCACCCAACGAGATTCCAGGACCTACTGACCACTGAAGATGTGTGTGAAGACGTCCTAGACGGCTGTTGGATACCAGCTTTAAGCGGAAGGCCTTCTAACCAGCTCGTGATTTTGACGATCTAAGGTGTAAATCGCATAGAATTTAGCAAGATATTCTTCGGGAGGACACACAGCAACTATGAGTCAATTCCAAGCAGAAAAACTGCTTGCATAAGGGCCAGAGGTGGAACGACTTGTTCAATTTGTGCATCTCCGTCTCTGGAATAAATAATCCAATTCTTCTGAATTGTAACCATTCGTTCGTCTGTACACGTACGACACATCTACCGATTTCTGCTCCATTCGGACTACTCCTTCTGATGAGCCTTTTTTTTATCTTAAAACACCAATTTTAAATATGAAACAGATAATAATAAAACAGAGTTTTTTGGACAGTATTGTTCTTCTTCATTTAATGAAATACCCCCTGTAAGGCTGTATGTTCCTTATATTAATACAGTGAACAGCCAAAGAAAATGTTACACCTGCCTAATATCGCATAGGGCCCCCGCGAACACGCAGAAGTGCCGCAACACGACATGGCATGGACTTGACTAATGTTTCAAGTCGTGCTGGAGGTAAGTGACACCATGAATTCGTAAGACTATGAGGGGGTGGAGATCTCTTTTGAATAACATTTTGCAAGGCATCTCCGATATGCTCAATAATATTCACGTCTGGGGAGTTTGGTGGCCAACGGAAGTGTTTCTGAAGCCACTCTGTAGCAATTCTGGACGTTTGGGCTGTCGCATTGTCCTGCTGGAACTGCCTAACTCCGTCGGAATACACAATGGACATGAATGGATGCAGGTGATCAGACAGGATGCTTACGTACGTGTCACCTGTCAGAGTCGTATCTAGACGTATCAGGGGTCCCATATCACTCAAACAGCAGAAGCCCCATACCATTACAGAGCCTCCATCAGCTTGAACAGTCCCCTGCTGACATGCAGGGTCCATGGATTCTTGAGGTTGTCTCCATACCCGTACACGTCCATCCGCTCGATACAATTTGAAACTAGACTCGTCCGACCAGGCAACATGTTTTCTGTCATCAACAGTCCAATGTCGATTTTGGCGGACTCAGGCGAGGCGTAAAGCTTTGTGTCATGTAGTCATCAAGGGTACACGACTGAGCCTTTGGCTCCGAAACCCATATCGATGATGTTTCGTTGAACAGTTCGAACGCTGATACTTGTTGATGACCCAGCATTGTAATCTGCAGCAATTTGCGGTAGGGTTGCAGTTTTGTCACGTTGAACGATTCTCTTCAGTCGTCGTTGGCCCCATTCTTGCAGGATCTTTTTCCAGCCGCAGCGATGTCGGAGATCTAATGTTTTACCGGATTCCTAATATTTACGGTACACTCGTGAAATGGTCGTACGGGAAAATCCCCACTTCATCTCTACCTCGAAGATGCTGTGTCTTATCACTCGTTCGCATACTGTAACACCACGATCACACTCAGTTAAATCTTGATAACTTGCCATTGTAGCAGCAGTAACCGATCTAACAACTGCGCTAGACACTTGTTGTCTTATGTAGGCGATGCCGACCGCAGCGCCGTGTTCTCGTGTTTACGTATCTTTGTATTTGAATACACATGCCTGTACCAGTTCCTTTGGCGATTCAGTATGTATTGATAACGATATCTGAGAGGAAAAAATAATATTTTACTTTATTAAAATTTTTATATACATACAAACATTCTTGCAGATTATTGCCCTAACAATTAATGTTTATATGCCATAAATTCGGCCTCTATTTCATTTAATGCTCTCTGGGCACTTACATTTCTACCCCATCAGTATATTCAGGGTCCTCAGAGTTCCCACATATAGGTTCAACTACACTCCTGGAAATTGAAATAAGAACACCGTGAATTCATTGTCCCAGGAAGGGGAAACTTTATTGACACATTCCTGGGGTCAGATACATCACATGATCACACTGACAGACCACAGGCACATAGACAGAGGTAACAGAGCATGCACAATGTCGGCACTAGTACAGTGTATATCCACCTTTCGCAGCAATGCAGGCTGCTATTCTCCCATAGAGACGATCGTAAAACGCTGGATGTAGTCCTGTGGAACGGCTTGCCATGCCATTTCCACCTGGCGCCTCAGTTGGACCAGCGTTCGTGCTGGACGTGCAGACCGCGTGAGACGACGCTTCATCCAGTCCCAAACATGCTCAATTGGGGACAGATCCGGAGATCTTGCTGGCCAGGGTAGTTGACTTACACCTTCTAGAGCACGTTGGGTGGCACGGGATACATGCGGACGTGCATTGTCCTGTTGGAACAGCAAGTTCCCTTGCCGGTCTAGGAATGGTAGAGCGATGGGTTCTATGACGGTTTGGATGTACCGTGCACTATTCAGTGTCCCCTTGACGATCACCAGAGGTGTACGGCCAGTGTAGGAGATCGCTCCCCGCACCATGATGCCGGGTGTTGGCCCCGTGTGCCTCGGTCGTATGCAGTCCTGATTGTGGCGCTCACCTGCACGGCGCCAAACGCACATACGACCATCATTGGCACCAAGGCAGAAGCGACTCTCATCGCTGAAGACGTCACGTCTCCATTCGTTCCTCCATTCACGCCTGTCGCGACACCACTGGAGGCGGGCTGCACGATGTTGGAGCGTGAGCGGAAGACGGCCTAACGGTGTGCGGGACCGTAGCCCAGCTTCATGGAGACGGTTGCGAATGGTCCTCGCCGATACCCCAGGAGCAACAGTGTCCCTAATTTGCTGGGAAGTGGCGGTGCGGTCCCCTACGGCACTGCGTAGGATCCTACGTTCTTGGCGTGCATCCGTGCGTCGCTGCGGTCCGGTCCCAGGTCGACGGGCACGTGCACCTTCCGCCGACCACTGGCGACAACATCGATGTACTGTGGAGACCTCACGCCTCACGTGTTGAGCAATTCGGCGGAACGTCCACCCGGCCTCCCGCATGCCCACTATACGCCCTCGCTCAAAGTCCGTCAACTGCACATACGGTTCACGTCCACGCTGTCGCGGCATGCTACCAGTGCTAAAGACTGCGATGAAGCTCCGTATGCCACGGCAAACTGGCTGACACTGACGGCGGCGGTGCACAAATGCTGCGCAGCTAGCGCCATTCGACGGCCAACACCGCTGTTCCTGGTGTGTCCGCTGTGCCGTGCGTGGGATCATTGCTTGTACAGCCCTCTCGCAGTGTCCGGAGCAAGTATGGTGGGTCTGACACACCGGTGTCAATGTGTTCTTTTTTCCATTTCCAGGAGTGTATTACAGAATGCGTCATATATGGAAAATACGTATTTATATATTGCCCTAGTTGGTCTAGCTTCTCTTTGTTGGCACTAAAAATAGGTATTACATTAATGGAGTGCCACTCTAACAAACTGTAGCCAGCAACAAAGTCTATCTGAAGCAATCATAAGTGCACAATATAGTTCTCAGAAATTCGCTGCACTTGAATGTTTCATGCGGTTCGTAACTCGACCATTGCCTCTCCACGTGTAGCTACTATTACTGCTTCAGCGCTTTAAAATTAGAACGTTAATAGAATTAAATAGAGGACTATACTCGTCATTTTTTTTATGTATTCGATCATACCACACAAGTAGTCTGGTTCTAACCACGTGTAGCGCACTTTAGTACCACTCCGCTGCAGCTGACGCAATAATTAGTGCATAATACAGTTTTCAGAAATTCGCTACACTTGCATGTTTCATGCAGTTCGTAACTGGGCCATTTCCTCTCCACGTGTGTCTACTTTTACTGCTTCAGCGCTTTAAAATTAGAACATGAATACGATTAAAAATCGAACTCTACTTGTCATTTTTCTTTCCATGTATTCGATCGTACCACACAAGTAGTCTGGCTCTAACCACGTGTAGCGCACTTTAGTACCACTCCGCTGCAGCTGACGCAATCATTAGTCAACAATAAAGTTCTCAGAAATTCGCTACACTTGAACGTTTCATGCGGTTTGCAACTCGACCATTTCCTCTCCACATGTGTCTACTTTTACTATTTCAGCGCTTTAAAATTAGAACATTAATAGGATTTAATAGAGAACCCTACTTCTTATTTTTCTTTCTATGTATTCGATCATACCACACAAGTAGTCTGGTTCTAACCACGTGTAGCGCACTTTAGTACCACTCCGCTGCACATGCTCTAAATCAATGCAACCTCAATATCCCTGTCAGGCACTAAACCCAGATTCACTCGCTTTGAATCACTTACTGTTAAATTATACGTATTAGCGAAGAGTAGTGGCAGTATTCTGGTAGTATTAGTTGTAGTAGTAGCATTCGACTGCAGTTTCGATGGTACTATTTCTACTGCTGCTGCTGCTGCTAGCTGGGGTCGATCGAACTCCAGCAAATCTTGGAGCTCAAATGCAGAGTGACGCTACCACCGGCTTCGATGGCGTACGGAGTGACGCAGATCCGCAACAATAGTAACACAATAACTGAAGTATATGACTACTCATAATAACAGCGGCAATAATAATAATGTGCAAGTACTTACTTTCAAAAGTTATCGTCTTCTTATTGTTCGCTAGTATTTACAATACCGTGGTGTTAATATTTGGATCGATTGCCACAAAGAACAGTATTCTCGACTGGTCTCTTGTGGTATCCATTTTGTATGGTCAAACGACTATACCCCAAAGAAATTAAACCTGCAAGACAGACACGTTATGTGGGCTGCATGCAAATCAGGTGGAACACAATACAGGTCTTTCGAATAATTTCGAGCATGATAGTACATTTATTCCTACCAAATTATACAAAAATAAATGAGGTGGGGAAAAAGCTTGAAACTGAGGTTGATATTATTTGAAAGAGACTGAAGAGGCCTTTATTAAGTCAGCACTATCCAGTGCCGTTTTCTGTGGCTGATTGCTTCTATGCACTCTGGCGAAATGTCAGACGAAAGTTATGGTTCTGCCAATAAATAAGGAAAAGAAAAGTCAGAAACTAAGTACATGTTCAGCCGGAAAAGAGACTATTTCACGGTCTTACCGAAGGCATCACTTTTGTACTTGCTTAAAACAGTTTAGTGAAACTTAAATTTGGATGGCCGGTTGGGGATTTGAGAGCTTATCTGGAAACATACGTTTCCGTGTGTCAGCCATTTGGACGTCAACCATGACAAGGATATGTTACCGCCAGCGAAGCCGCTACTAACTTTAAATCAGGTTTTCACCGTATCTCACTCAACGGAAAATCATCTGATCCACATTCATAAGGCGCATTTACACATCAAATAATGCTTTGTTGCCGGGTAGTGGAGTAATATGCAATGATTTAGTATTCTTGATGCATTAGTTTATAAAGGGACTGTTGACTGTAGCGTAAAACTCCCTCTGTTGGGGAACAGGCATGTTAAACACACCTCCGTGCAATGTTACGAACTGAATTTAGTGGATATCAGTCTGAAAATTATGAAAATTTGAACTATACCACATTGGTGAGGCAATACTGACCCTACGACTTATCTTAAAAGCTAGATTAAGGAAGGGAAATCCTACGTTTCTAGCATTAGTAGACTTAGAGAAAGCTTTTGACAATGTTGACTGGAATACTCTCTTTCAAATTCTGAAGGTGACAGGGGTAAAATACAGGGAGCGAAAGGCTATTTACAATTTGTACAGAAACCAGATGGCAGTTATAAGAGTCGAGGGACATGAAAGGGAAACAGTGGTTGGAAAGGGAGTGAGACAGGGTTGTAGCCTCTCCCCGATGTTATTCAATCTGTATACTGAGCAAGCAGTGAAGAAAATAAAAGAAAAGTTCGGAGTAGGTATTAAAATCCATGGAGAAGAAATAAAAACTTTGAGGTTCGCCGATGACATTGTAATTCTGTCAGAGACAGATAAGGACTTGGAAGAGCAGTTGAACGGAATGGATAGTGTCTTGAAAGGAGGATATAAGATGAACATCAACAAAAGCAAAACGAGGATAATGGAATGTAGTCGAATTAAGTCGGATGATGTTGAGGGTATTAGATTAGGAAATGAGACACTTAAAGTAGTAAAGGAGTTTTGCTATTTGGGGAGCAAAATAACTGATGATGGTCGAAGTAGAGAGCATATAAAATGTAGACTGGCAATGGCAAGGAAAATGTTTCTGAAGAAGAGAAATTTGTTAACATCGAGTATAGATTTAAGTGTTAGGAAGGCATTTCTGAAAGTATTTGTATGGAGTGTAGCCATGTATGGAAGTGAAACATGGACGATGAATAGTTTGGACAGGAAGAGAATAGAAGCTTTCGAGGTGTGGTGCTACAGAGGAATGCTGAAGATTAGATGGGTAGATCATATAACTAATAAGGAAGTATTGAATAGGATTGGGGAGAAGAGAAGTTTGTGGCACAACTTGACCAGAAGAAGGGATCGGTTGGTGGGACATGTTCTGAGGCATCAAGGGATCACTAATTTAGTACTGGTGGACAGCGTGGAGGGTAAAAATCGTAGAGGGAGACCAAGAGATGACTACACTACGCAGATTCAGAAGGATGTAGGTTTCAGTGGGTACTTGGAGATGAAGAGGCTTGCAGAGGATAGAGAAGCATGGAGAGCTGCATCAAACCAGTTTCAGGACTGAAGACTACAACAACAACAACCACGTTGGTGCACCTTTGGAATGAAGAACAAGTGCTATGATTCGTGCCGTGTATTCAATACGTCCTTGTTACGTACGGCCTCACTGTATGTCCACGCACAGGTCTCCATGAGATACTAGGTAACTGAACTCAGAACTGTTGCTACATTATATCGCGCAAGTGTTTAAACGATTAATTCCGAGGGAATACGGCCGCCAGGTTAAAATGGCTCTAAGCACTATGGGACTTAACATCTGAGGTCATCAGTCCCCTAGATTTAGAACAACTTAAACCTAACTAACCTAAGGATATCACACACATCCATGCCCGAGGCAGGATTCGAACCTGCGACCGTAGCAGCATCGCGGTTCCGGACTGAAGCGCCTAGAACCGCTCTGCCACAGCGGCCGGCTGGCTGCCAGGGAAACAGCCGGATTTCACTACTATGCTTTTCAAATATTTTTAGCGTAGCAAACATAAACTAACTACATTTAAACATTGCTATCACTGGAACTCAGGTAGTTGTTACCACTGCAACAGTTTTTATGAAAGAGTGTGCCATTCCCTGTCACTACTCCTGAAACTATACCAGAGTGTTCATAAAAGATTATGAACCAATTTATGTTCTGAAAAATACCCCCAGACACATAATGTTACCCATTAATATCGCAATCTGACTTCTAAGGTTTAGTTCAAAGATGGTAAATTTCATCCACTGCGCAACGAAAGGAGGTTTACTCATATGTAACGTACCGAGCCGCAACATTAATTACAAATCTCATAGTACACTTTCACCAAGCATATCAATATCGGATCTCGTATGGTAGACAGTGTGAAAGAAAAATTTCCACGCTACCAAATAACATGAAAATATAGAGCTTGTTTGGTGAAAACTACGATTTACTGTGAAGATTTTTTCCCCCAGACGTATTGTTCTAAGAACCGCACCGAAGTTGCCTTTCCTGCATTTCTGAAAACATATTAAGGAAAACATATGCAAGCACTGCAAGCATGAGTGGCATAACCCCTGAGAAAATTACAGCGGAACTGAATCGAGGTAGTTTTGTATGAAACAAAAACTAGGCATTCAAACAGAGATAAGGTGTGCGCAAGGTCGGTTGGATAACGTTTTTCCAGAGAAGCAAATTATGATTTGGTGCCCTCCATTTACTGTCGTACACTTTCACCCATGTCAGTTTTCGTTGCTAATTGTGACCAGTAATGTTTAAATATCTTCCACTTTAGATCCCCTGGCGCGCCTCACAGCTTGGCACCCCAAGCGGCAGCTTTTGTCACTTGGGCCTTACAACGGTTCTCCGTACACTTGGTTGAATTTGTGAACAAGAGAAAGGTGTAAGATGCCGAATTGGTGACGCCAAGATGTTTGAAAAATCGTGTATGATATCTGGCATACAAAGTCAACCTTTTTTGTTAATGACTAACATCGAGAAGCATCATTTAAGAACCCTTTCCCCTACAACGGCATAAACTAATACAATACTAATTCTACGAACTGTTTAGAAATAGACTAACGAGTGAGAGAATATGTCTGTAAGGCACTTGGAACTTAACCATGTGGCCAATACCGATCCACACGTATTCTGCGGCAAGTATACACGTAAAATTAACGGGGAAAAAGGACACGACTTTACCTAACTTCAGTGATATCGCAGTTTCCAATTACGTTAATGCAACGAGAATACTCTAAGCTTACGGCAGTCTCAACATTCTCTTGAAAAACGTTGACCGAATGCGCCCACAACAAATACGCAAGACAAGTGTCCGAAAACTTATACTCTAGTTTACTGCCTAGGTCGAGACACGAGACGAAAGTTTGTGTTAGGTTGGTGCATCAGTTTTTCATTTTTACACTGTACCACACAAGCGGCTCGTAGTGAAATTGCGTGCTTATGGAATATCGTCCCAGTTATGTGACTGGATTTGCGATTTCCTGTCAAAGAGGTCACAGTTCGTAGTAATTGACGGAAAGTCATCAAATAAAACAGAAGTGATTTCTGGCGTTCCCCAAGGTAGTGTTATAGGCCCTTTGCTGTTCATTATATATTTAAACGATCTGGGAGACAATCTAATCAGCTGTTTCGGTTGTTTCCAGATGGCGCTGTCGTTTATCGACTAATGAAGTCAACAGAAGATCAAAACAAACTCCAAAACGATTTAGCAAAAATATCTGAATGGTGATAAAAGTGGCAGTTGACCCTGAATAACGAAAAGTGTGAGGTCATCCACATGAGTGCTAAAAGGAACTCGTTAAACTTCGGTTACACGATAAACCAGTCTAATCTAAAAGCCGTAAATTCAGCTAAACACCTAGGTATTACAATTATGAACAACTTAAATTGGAAGGAACACATATAAAATGTTGTGCGGAAGGCTAACCATAGACTGCGTTTTATTGGCAGGACACTTAGAAATGCCTCGTGATGGCTGGGTGTTGTGTGATGTCCTCAGGATAGTTAGGTTTAAGTAGTTCTAAGTTCTAGGGGACTGGTGACCATAGATGTTAAGTCCTATAGTGCTCAGAGCCATTGAACACTTAGAAAATGTAACAGCTTTACTAAGGAGACTGCCTACACTACGCTTGTGCGTCCTCTTTAAGAATACTGCTGCGCGGTGTGGGATCCTTACCAGATAGGACTGACGGACTACATCGAAGAAGTTCAAAGTAAGGCAGCACGTTTTGTATTATCGTGAAATATGGGAGAGAGTATCACCGAAATGATACAGGATTTGGGCTGGAAATCGTTAAAAGAAAGGCGTTTTTCGTTGCGACGGAATCTTCTCACGAAATCCCAATCACCAAATTTCTCCTCCGAATACGAAAATATTTTGTTGACACCTGCCTGCATAGGGAGGAACGATCACCACGATAAATCAAGGGAAATCAGAGCTCGTAGGGAAAGCGTATGGAAAGATATAGGTGTTCATTCTTTCCGCGCGCTATGCGAGATTGGAATAGTAGAGAATTGTGAAGGTGGTTCGATGAACCCTCTGCCAGGCACTTAAAAGTGATTTGCAGAGTATCCATGTAGATATAGACGTAGATGAGGTACTCCGGTTGTTATGGTTTTATTTATCGATTGTCGATATGTATTTGTGATTTACTGTTGCTGTTTGAGTTTTCATACTTCCATTTTGTTATTTGGAGATAGTGTGTGGAGCTGTGGACGCTAGAAAATGAAGTTCAAGTGAAGAAATGTTAACAATTCCGACATAATCTCCTGTTTGAGATCAGTAGAGTGATGACAGCAGGGGAGGCAACCGGAAACTTTTTCTCCGTGTATGTGGATAATGTTGTTGGACAGAGCACGGTAAGAAAACGGTTTCCTCGTTTTAAGAAGAATAATTTTGACATTAGTGACTCCTTACAAAAGCAAAACGAGGATAATGGAATGTAGTCGAATTAAGTCGGGTGATGCTGAGGGAATTAGATTAGGAAACGAAACACTTAAAGTGGTAAAGGAGTTTTGCTATTTGGGGAGAAAAATAACTGATGATGGTCGCAGTAGGGAGGATATAAAATGTATACTGACAATGAAAAGGAAAGTATTTCTGAAGACGAGAAATTTGTTAACATCGAGTATAGATTTAAGTGTCAAGAAGTCTTTTCTGAAAGTATTTGTATGGAGTGCAGCCATGTATGGAAGTGAAACATGGACGATAACTAATTTTGACAAGAAGAGTATAGAAGCTTTCGAAATGTGGTGCTACAGAAGAATGCTGAAGATTTGATGGGTAGATCATATAACTAATGAGGAAGTATTGAATAGGATTGGGGAGAAGAGAAGTTTGTGGCACAACTTGACTAGAAGAAGGGATCGGTTGGTGGGACATGTTCTGAGGCATCAAGGGATCACCAATTTAGTATTGGAGGGCAGCGTGGAGGGTAAAAATCGTAGAGGGAGACCAAGAGATGAATACACTAAACAGATTCAGAAGGATGTAGGTTGCAGTAGGTACTGGGAGATGAAGAAGCTTGCACAGGATAGAGTAGCATGGAGAGCTGCATCAAACCAGTCTCAGGACTGAAGACAACAACAACACCAACAACAGTGACTCTATGTTCAGTAAGACCTCCGGGGGTTTGGTGAAGATTGTGCAAACGCTCGGATCCAAAGTGACCCACGTCCTTGTGCTCGAGAACTGGAAAATGTGATGAAATGCCGTCATTCCACGGTCGTGCGACATTTGCATGCAATAGGAAAGATTCAAAAACCGGATTTATGGGTACCACATGCTCTATTCAAAAATCACAAAAATCTGCGGATGGCCATATGTGTATGTTTGCCGGCAGCGAGTACCAGCGATCACTCCTATCCTGTATTGTTCCTGGTGACGAGAAATGGTGTCTTTATGCTAAGAAAAGGATAAGAAAGGAATTAAATTTATCCATAGTGGATGCTGTTGAACTCCGTGATTGTTCCTTTATAGGGTTGTAGAAAAATATCCGCTACCAGTCCCAATAAAAGGTTGTTTATTCGTCACACAACCGGTTTCGGGCTTGTGCCCATCTTCAGGTGTTTATACATTCAAATACATGTTTGTACTGTGGGAGATCACTGTATAAATACAAAAAATTATTTACTAGTGACTACACAGATACCAGTGGGACAATTGCAAGTGGTAAGGCAGCATTTGACGAAAATATATCTGTACTTACAAAACGATGAAGCACCAATATTACAGTTATGCTGTGGTGATAGTTTGCCACTTAGTTACACTCTTATGGTCATTTTCACGTCCATTGCCCACAGGTCTACACAGGCCAAACTGGAAGGAGTTTCACTATAAAATACCGTGAGCATATGGATGCCTCCCAGCTAAATAATTTTTATAAAACCACCTTTGCAATGCACCTAAAACACCATGGTCACTCAGCCACAGCCATTACAGAAAACCTACAAATACTAGACACTATGAACAAAGGAAAGAAAATGAATCTGCTTGAAGAGCTAGAAATTTATATCCACAGCTCTAACTCACCAGACCTTGTTCTGAACGAACAACTGGAACTTGCCAACAAATCCTATCTTCACATATTTCATGAAATAATCAAAAATAGAAAATAATTATCCTCTCATATTATAACAAAGTAATATTCTATGGAAATTCTATGTAGCAGCCATACAACAGTCCAAGGGTCATTATCATAATTTGTAATAGTCATATTGTAAACACAAGCTGTAACTGGCATTCTATAATGTGTAATAGCTTTCAAAAATTTCATATGTGTAACATTATTGTACCTACTAGATCTAAGTTCTCTGAGAACAGTGTGGCTCAAAACAGTTCTAGCTGTTATTTTTTTTAAATTTGTAATAGCTTTGAGTAATTTCGTATATATAACAACATTGTACTTTCTAGATTTAAGTTTTCCGTCAAAAATGTCAATCAATAAAATTTCATAATGTGTGTCAAGAAACGTCGCAGTCTATAATAGCGTTTTAAATTTCTATATTTGCAAACACCTTTGCACTTCCTGTGGTTAAGTTCCTTGACCAGAACCTACAAGTTTCTGTGTGAGCAACATCTTTGCAACTGCTACATCTAAGTTCTTTGATCACAGCTCACATGTTTGTATGTAAACGTAGCGTATTTCACGAGTGCACATCATTATAATGTAATATGGAGCTATACTTGGTAAAACTGATATATGGACGCGCAAATGACCATAAGTATGTAACTAAGTGGCAAAACTATCACCACAGCGTAACTGTAATAATGGTGCTTCATCGTTTTGTGAGTACAGATATTTTTTCGTCAGATGCTGCCTTACCACTTACAATTGTCCCACTTTTATCGGTGTAGCAACTAGCAAATAATTTTTTGTATTTATACAGTGATCCTCAACAGTACAAACATGTACTTGAATGTATAAACACCTGAAGATGGGCGCAAGCCCGAAACCGGTCGTGTGACGAGTAAACAACCTTTTATTGGGACTGGTACCGGATATTTTTCTACAACCCCATAAGAAAGGAATGGTTCAGCCCAAACAAAGCAGCAACTTACCGTACAAACGATAATGCGATGCAACGATGGTGTGATGTACTACGAAATGCTTGCCCGAGGTGTAATCATTACTTCTAACATTTAGCGTGAACAACGGCGACGTCTTGCAGATGCAGTCCAAGAACAACGACCAGGTAGACTGCGGGAAGTGATGCTACTCCACGGTAACAGCCGCCCGCATTCTGCTAGACTGACAACAGAGACTGTACAGCTGTACAGGAGATGGGTTGGAAGTGACACACACACACACACACACACACACACACACACACACACACACACACACCATGTTTAGTCGATCTTGCACGCTCAAATTTTCACGTTTTCCGCTCTCTATCGAAAAACCTTTTAGGAACTTCCTTCTCGATGAAAATGCGCTCCGAATACGGTTTGCCGAGTTCTTCACTTCAAAACCACGTGATTTCTACAGTCGCAGAATCAAAAAGTTACCACACAGTTGGAAAATTATTGCAAATATCGGAGAAAACTGTATTATTGATGAGTAAAGTGTCTTATGTGCATCTGTTATGTTTATTAAACTTGTGGAAAAACGCTAGGAACGTATGCAGCAACACCGTAAGGGGGCGGCCGATTGAACTGTAGGCTCCCAGTGCTTCTACAGGCCGGCATTGGTCAAAGCTGTGGCATTACGAGGGGTATTCGAAGTTTTCATCATTAACTCGGAAAACAAAAAAAATTGTACGCAATGATTTTGTAAGTAGGCTGTTTAGGTTTTTATGCTGGTACCGCCACGTAGCGCTCTATATGAAAATCACTGGCTGTGCTGTGTGCAGTCTGTGGCTGGTAGGCATTGCTGGAACATTCGCTATTGTAGTGTTGGGCAGTTGGAGGTGAGCCGCAAGCAGTCGTGGATGGGGGGAAAGAGATGGCAGAATTTTAAGAGCGGACGATCTGGACGTGTGTCCATCAGAAAGAGTAAGTTTATATATATATATATATATATATATATATATATATATATATATATATATATATATATATATACTTTTGAGCACTATTAAGGTAAATACATTGTTTGTTCTCTATCAAAATCTTTCATTTGCTAACTATGCCTATCAGTAGTTACTACAATCAGTAGTTTGAATCTTTTACTTAGCTGGCAGTAGTGGCGCTCGCTGTATTGCAGTAGTTCGAGTAACGAAGATTTTTGTGAGGTAAGTGATTCATGAAAGGTATAGGTTATTGTTAGTCAGGGCCATTCTTTGTAGGGATTTTTCAAAGTCAGATTGCGTTGCGCTACAAATATTGTGTGTCAGTTTAAGCACAGTCATTTATAATTTTTCCAAGGGGACGTTTTAATTTTTGTTTGAAAGCACATGTCCGTAGTCGTGTTACATTTAAATTCCTGCGCCACACACTACAGTACACCATTAGAAGAGCCAAAATGTAATGGTACAGCTCATTAATTAAGGAAAGCAGCGTGCACTATTTCGGTTTTACATCTGCAGTTGAACAACGGTGCAACAAACCACGCTGAGTGAATCAACTGTAGTGCCTGCATCATATTTTGGTGAGCTGTGCAATCACTGAAAACATTTTTAGCCCAAAAAAATGGGCGGTTAAACAGATGTGAAGCCTCAGTACGCCAACTGCACGAAGACCATTGTTCAAGCGTCTCTGATTTTTACCGTCCTGTTACATACCGTATATTCTATATGGGATTTTGTTATTCGGAACACTCATTCATATCAACAGCCACCTATCAGTTAACACTAAGAGGATAACCGGCCGGTGTGGCCGTGCCGTTCTAGGCGCTTCAGTCTGGAACCGCGTCACCGCTACGGTCGCAGGTTCGACTCCTGTCTCGGGCATGGATGTGTGTGATGTCCTTAGGTTAGTTAGGATTAATTACTTCTAAGTTCTAGGCGACTGATGACCTCAGAAGTTAAGTCGCATAGTGCTCAGAGCCATTTTTTTGAACTAAGAGGATAAATTATATGCAAATTGGTAACATTGAAGTATCGTAAAGAAACGTCCCTCGGTTTTCAACATCTTATAAGACAAGACATTTTGAACATGGCAAAAATCGTCGCCCGCTGGTTTCTGTGAATATTCACAGCCATTCAAAAAGTCCGTAGACTCGATGCGGCAGCGAAAGTGTTGCCGCTGTGTCAGCTCAATCCAGATGAATTCTTTAGTCACCGTAGAGATGTGTTGGGCGCATTACTAAATCTTCGAGACAAGTGAGCAAAGCAAACACCTCCGATGAAGACCATTACGCTTTTAAGGAGCGCGATTTTGCTCGAAGCGAACAATCCGTTCCAGGAGCGTACTACCGAAATCTCCTGACGAGTTTACGCGAATCTGTCCAGTGGGCGTTTTTGCTTCATGACAAGTCTCAGCTCTTTGTGCATACGCCCACCATACGTTCTGAGGTGGCACCTAGGGCCTTCACAGAATGACAACGTTGTAATTTTCGGTGTGCAACGCTTCCTGAACAACCGAAGGATAGACTACGACAAAGATATCTTTTGAGTCATCCACCGTTTTGGAAAATGAGTCGCTCTGAAGGTTACCTATGTAAACAATTTATACAATCAAAGTTTCATGATCGGAGCTAGATATTTCGTGGTAATAAAGTTTTATGACTATTCCTCGTAGTGGAGTGAGGGAGCCTTCCTTACCTTCTATTGGAATCTCTGAGCTGAGTTCATGCATTTTCCCGGCGATTATCGTGCAGATCAACGACTCGACATTTCACCTACAAAGAATATGCGTTTTGTTTGCGAATACTTTTTAATTCTCGGGAGCATGTAGCCCACAAGAAAAAAAAAAAAAAAAAAACTTTATCCCGAAATTATGGCTACAGTCTTCGAGGAATACATACCACCTACAAAATTATCATTACTCTATGCATTTTAGTACTAAGTACATTTCCACGCATTTCAAGTCTCCTGTAATCTCCATAAACTGATCGAAGTATCCGGAGATCCTTGTATCATGCGGATGACGACGCCATTTTTTGGTGATGCGCTCAACTGCACGGTGTGAGGTAATGGGCGAGTTGTGGCGCCCTGGAAATATTCTAAGTTCAGAGTGTGTGTGTGTGTGTGTGTGTGTTTGAGGTTTACGGGCGCTAAACAGCGTGGTCATCAGCGCCCAAACGCATAGAAACAGGAACACAAGCGGCGAAGGGACGAAGACGGACGCCGAACAAGGAGAACGGCTAAAAGACACAGGCCTGACGCAGTTCCAAATACGCACATACAGAGGCAAAACAAGAGGAGAAGAAACACACTAAAAAAGGAAAGGAAACACAAGGAAAAGAGAACAGATACCGAAGGGAAACAAGGAGGTAATCGTGACTGGCGGACCTCTTACCTAAAACCTGGGTGAGCCAGTCACCCAGCAGCACATTAAAACCTTCTCCCTAAAATCCGAGGCAACAGATTGGACAGGACACAAAACCGTAAGACCTTAACCACAGTCGCTGCGTCGTCTTGCAAAATAGAGGGCAAATCTGGTGGCAAGGAAACCACCGCCCTCTGGTCAGAGAATAAAAGACAGTCAAGTAAAATGTGGCGGACAGTAATCTGGACGCCACAAGCACTGCAGATTGGGGGGTCCTCCCGCCGGAGTAAAAAACCATGCGTGAAGGGACTGTGTCCAATGCGGAGGCGAGTGAGGAGAACCTCATCCCGCCTGTATGACTGGTAGGACGTACGCCATGGTCGCGTAGTGGCCTTTACCAGACGCAGCTTATTGTCAGAAACTGCCAACCACTCCTCTTCCCATTGATGCATAACACGAAAACGCAAAAGGGAGGTTACAGCATGGAGGGGGACGGCACATTCAACAACGTGAGGGAGGGAACATGCATCTTTGGCAGCCACATCCGCCAGTTCGTTGCCCCTAATACCCACGTGCCCCGGCACCCAGCAGAAAGAAACCTCCTTCCCCTGCCGTTGCAGGTGGAGTAGGGCATCATGGATGCATGGTCTGAAGGGCACTCAGGGAGTCAGAAAAGATGAGGAACTTAAGACTGGTAACACATCTCATCTGCTCCAATGCCCGCAAGATTGCAAACAATTCGGCATCGAGGATGGTAAACGCCGCAGGAAGCCGTAACTTGACGACTCGATCAGGGAAAACAACAGCACAACCAACAGTGTCCCCCTGTTTAGAGCCATCTGTGAATACAGGTACATGGTCCGGATGCTGGTTTAAAATATCGTAAAATAAGGAGGTAAAAACAAACGCAGGAGTGCAGTTCCTCCGGTTCTCCGACAAGTCTAAAAGGATGCTGGGCCTCTGGAGCAACCAGGGAGGCAGGCGAGTAAAACCTTGTCGTTGGGGGGCCACACGCTCCACACCAAGGGACTCAAGCAAATGCTTGGCACGAATCCCAAACGGTTTTGTTGCCCTGGGACGACTGGAAAAGAGACATTCCATACATCAGTCCCCTAACACTTAGAACTACTTAACCCTAACTAACCTAAGGACATCACACACATCCATGCCCGAGGCAGGATTCGAACCTGCGACCGTAGCGGTCGCGCGGTTCCAGACTGTAGTGCTTAGAACCGCTCGACCACTAGGGCCGGCTCTAAGTTCAGAGTTTCAGGCGAGTTGTGGCTCCCTGAAAATATTCTAAGTTCAGAGTTTCAGTGGCCGCACTGGCCGCTCGGCAAGCCGGAACTCGTCAGCAACCTCGGGGTGCCGAACGTTAGCCGGAGCAAGAGGGGCAGCCCCAGCGTGTGGTCCAGGCCGACCGCGTGGCTGGGAATTCCATGTTGACGCTGTGTCGACGACTGTGCTTTGTGTCGATGAAGGAGATTGATATCCCAGGATTGCCAAAGATGGCGAACTTTGTGAAACCATAATGTTCACAGTTCATGTAGGAATTAATAGTACCCAGAGGACTCATGATACCTCAAACAGAAACATGTGCATTACCATTATTTGTACGCTGATTATGATAGTGTAATCAGATTTTCAATATCGTTATTAGTTTAAAGTTTAGTATCTGACTGTAAATTATACAAGTAATACCCAGCAACGAATTTCCTAAATCTAAACGGTTCATCCGATTTTGTCAATCGACATGTCTTTAGACTGCTATTAGTGTAAACCTAAATTGGTATGAATTACAGGCATGTAACTTGAATAGTACATGAGTTATTGGAGGTCAAAGTCGCTGATTACTATCGATCGCGTCAGGCCATAAGTACTCCACAGTTACACGAAAACACGGTAGCAGCATGCTTATAAATATATTTACTCTTCTATGTCTTTGTTTATATCCGAAGTATACTATTCATGAAGAAATTGGTCAAATATTTACTGTGTTTTATGAAGCACAGCGGCACTGGGTTATTGGCCTACTTTTTCTTCTATTCCTTTGATAAATGCTTATTTAATCTGTTTATGCATTTACTAATGTGTGTTAGAGCGTGTTTGTGGTCCAATCGCAGGAATATTTACACTCCTGGAAATTGAAATAAGAACACCGTGAATTCATTGTCCCAGGAAGGGGAAACTTTATTGACACATTCCTGGAGTCAGATACATCACATGATCACACTGACAGAACCACAGGCACATAGACACAGGCAACAGAGCATGCACAATGTCGGCACTAGTACAGTGTATATCCACCTTTTGCAGCAATGCAGGCTGCTATTCTCCTATGGAGACGATCGTAGAGATGCTGGATGCAGTCCTGTGGAACGGCTTGCCATGCCATTTCCACCTGGCGCCTCAGTTGGACCAGCGTTCGTGCTGGACGTGCAGACCGCGTGAGACGACGCTTCATCCAGTCCCAAACATGCTCAATGGGGGACAGATCCGGAGATCTTGTTGGCCAGGGTAGTTGACTTACACCTTCTAGAGCACGTTGGGTGGCACGGGATACATGCGGACGTGCATTGTCCTGATGGAACAGCAAGTTCCCTTGCCGGTCTAGGAATGGTAGAACGATGGGTTCGATGACGGTTTGGATGTACCGTGCACTATTCAGTGTCCCCTCGACGATCACCAGAGGTGTACGGCCAGTGTAGGAGATCGCTCCCCACACCATGATGCCGGGTGTTGGCCCTGTGTGCCTCGGTCGTATGCAGTCCTGATTGTGGCGCTCACCTGCACGGCGCCAAACACGCATACGACCATCATCGGCACCAAGGCAGAAGCGACTCTCATCGCTGAAGACGACACGTCTCCATTCGTCCCTCCATTCACGCCTGTCGCGACACCGCTGGAGGCGGGCTGCACGATGTTGTGGCGTGAGCGGAAGACGGCCTAACGGTGTGCGGGACCGTAGCCCAGCTTCATGGAGACAGTTGCGAATGGTCCTCGCCGATACCCCAGGAGCAACAGTGTCCCTAATTTGCTGGGAAGTGGCGGTGCGGTCCCCTACGGCACTGCGTAGGATCCTACGGTCTTGGCGTGTATCCGTGCGTCGCTGCGGTCCGGTCCCAGGTCGACGGGCACGTGCACCTTCCGCCGACCACTGGCGACAACATCGATGTACTGTGGAGACCTCACGCCCCACGTGTTGAGCAATTCGGCGGTACGTCCACCCGGCCTCCCGCATGCCCACTATACGTCCTCGCTCAAAGTCCGTCAACTGCACATACGGTTCACGTCCATGCTGTCGCGGCATGCTACCAGTGTTAAAGACTGCGATGGAGCTCCGTATGCCACGGCAAACTGGCTGACACTGACGGCGGCGGTGCACAAATGCTGCGCAGCTAGCGCCATTCGACGGCCAACACCGCGGTTCCTGGTGTGTCCGCTGTGCCGTGCGTGTGATCATTGCTTGTACAGCCCTCTCGCAGTGTCCGGAGCAAGTATGGTGGGTCTGACACACCGGTGTCAATGTGGTCTTTTTTCCATTTCCAGGAGTGTATTTAATTTCAAGTTATTTAAACGTAAATCCATTATTTAGTATGTGTTTCAATGTGTTTGTGAGAGTGCGTTGGCTTGGAGACATGCCGGGAGCGCTCTAGCCAATCACAGCGCTCGTTACTACTGTAGACGACGACTGAAGTCAATGGAGAGACTGTATGGAAGTAGGGGGACGAGCATCGGGTCACACAGGACACAGGGGAGTGTTGGACGGGAAGGCGCGACGGACGGTCGCAGGAAATACTTGGAGAGTGTTAAGAAGTTTGCGCGTGTTCATGGGAGACTGAAATATTTCGTAGTGCCAACTTGTGTATTTGTGAGATTTCCGTGGCTTCTGCAGTGAAGACGTAGTATGCATTGAGAAGTGAATACCTCGTGAGCTATGTTGTTGCTCATAACTAATTACGTGAAGTAGGGATCTAATGTTTCTCTGTTATTCAACTTATATTTTATTTAATTGCTGGACCATCGACACCAATAACTGTTTTACAGTAATAAATGGCATTCTTAAAAGTACTTCTGCTATCGTACTCATCATTTAAAGTCGTACCTGCAGATTTTGTTCAATTGCAATCTTCCATTAATAAATATGAATATAGTAACAGTTCTCGAAAGAACAGATACCATTGAAGACCGTTCAGCTTCTCTAGAATAAATGATGATTGATTGAAACCCTCAGCTGCCGACAGGTGTTGTTGATATACCGCGATGGGGACAGCTGAAAATGTGTGCCCCGACCGGAACTCGAACCCGGGACCACCTGCTTACATGGCAGACGCTCCATCCATCTGAGCCTCCGAGGACACAGATGAATAGCGCGACTGCAGAGACTTACCGCTTGCACGCTTGCCGTGAGACCCACATTCCCAACTGTCCACACTCTACATACGTAATATTCCTAATAGATATTTGCCCATCCACTCATTACTCGAGCTCATATGTAGGAAATCAGGGGTTTGAGTCCCGGTGGGGGCACACATTTTCAGCTGTCCCCATCGAGGTATAACAACAACACCTGTCGACAGCTGAGGGATTCAATTAATTATCATTTATTTCATTTATACATATCTATGTTACATTCAAAATTTGCAGTTGCCGAGTGATAGGAACCTTCGACCATTTCATTCATGTGTATATTCATATTGTGTACCGTAGACTCAGCAGTATTTGGCTTGCAATGCGGTAACTGTGTATCCCAGCCCCTAGACAACGAAACCAGCTAAAACTTTTAATATTTCAACTCTGAGGCTGAGGGTACGTAGTTGTGGGTCGTCAATTTTTTTGAAAGCCCGCAACGTTTATCACTGTCCATACAAATTCCCAATCTTTGCATTGTCCAGTCTCGCCACTTTCCCGAATAATGATGAATTGATGGGAGAACACTGGGTGGAGGAAACCCCCGACCCAGCCGGGTAATAGAGTCCGGGACCCCTTGATCCAGAGGCAGCACTGCTAACCACTTTGCCACGAGCGCGGACTGGTCATGCGCAATTGACCACTTGATGTCACGAGAGGTGAACCCGCAAGTATAAAAGGAGGCTAGGAGTATTCTGCTGCTAGCGGAGAAGCTTTAACAACAGACTGGGTTAGTCGTAGTAATTCGCTGACTTCGAACCTGGATTAGCTATACGAAGTCACCTGAGTAACAGATCCATCGGGGACTTACAACCCTCATAAAGCCGTTGAAGTCGGCTTTCGGTAATTTGATTGCGAAGTGGAGACGCGGAAGAATAACCACAGCTGAACTAAGACCAGACCAATCTCATTTACTGATGGACACTGACTGTGGAGCATTGCCAAGCATGGTTGTACAAAATCGCACGAAATCAGCAGACGGAATCACTGGAGTTCTCAAGTACTGAAAGTATTCGAGTAAGCACACTGACTGTCCGTACGGAGTTACACAGGATGGGGTACATTGGTCGAACAGCTCCTCATAAGCCACACATGTTAATCAGTGCTTGAGGTGGTGTGAAGAGTGACGTCATTGGTCAGTGTATGACCAGAAACGAGTAAGTGGGAGTGCACGCTATGTTCTGTGACAGTCCGATGGAAGGGTTTGTTTTTGACGCATGTTACCTGCCTTTTTGGGTAGAGCCAAACAGGAGTTATTAAGGTGTGTGAGTGTGATCCCTTATTGTGCGTAAGAAGCAGCAAAATGGGGAAGGATATCAATTTTATGGCAGTACATACAGCATACAATAGAGGAAGAATTATGAGACGATTGTGTCAGCACGACATTGCACACTGTCATGAAGCAACATCTGTGAGGCAATGGTTTGTGGACAGTAACATTCCGGTAATGGAGTGGTCTGCCAGAGTCCCGACATGAAAATCTTTGCGACGAAACAGTGTCGACTTGGCTCCAGATCCCTGCGTCTAACATCACTACATTCCTTGGTTTCAGTTCTTGAAAAGAACTGACTGCCATCCCTCCACAAACATTCAGAAACAGTGTTTAAAATGTTCCCTACTGAGTTCAAGCCGGCACAACGCAGGCACATCCCATATTAATACCCACTAATATGATATCAGTATACTTCCGCATAAATAGTGTACACACTACTTTCTTGTATTAAACCTAATCAAAATTCCATTAAAGTTAAGTTTGTTAAAAATTGAGATTACTCAGCAAATCTGTCATTAAAAGTAAGAAAATAAAATCTCGTCCTTGAGTCAGAGCGTTGTAGGCTGTTAGCATTTTAGAAATTAATTACGCAACGCTCGTAAAGGAGTTACATGATGTTTGGGTACATGGAAGTATCTTATTTGAGTTTCTTAATTACATTTAATGGAAAGAAAACGCGTGTGATTTAACATTTCATCCCCCTCTTTAATCATAGGATAAACAAGCCTCGTCAGTATATTGGAATACTTGGGTTCAAAATTAGCCTGATTCAACTTATGCATACCTCCATGTAGTAGAATGCAGACAACCATTTGTACATACCTCGTACTGCTCAATGTTCCAGTTAAAGACTGTGAGCAGTGTGAACTACCTTAAATCCAATGGAATGGACCAACCTAGTTCACAATCCATTAGATATGCTACAATTTCATTGATAATGTAGGCAAGTGCTTTGTAACCACTTTCCGTGTTTAAAACTTAAAGGACTCAACCCACTTAACCCCTACTGCCTATAAGTGACCACTAGTATTTGAGAACGTTTCCCTGTCCGATACTGAAGCAACGTTGCACACAAATGGTAACAGATGCTCCAGGCTGAGGTAGGTCAGATTCGAGATTCTTTTGCTATATTAAGGAAAAAAGCTAATGGTTTGTCTGATAGGCAATAAAATCTGCATGTCATAATACTTAATTCTCTACCAGATCCCTTCAGAATCCTTCTGACTTCCAAGTCATTCATGCGCAGATCCGTTTCTTACACCAATTTTTCCTACGCGTCTAGTTTCTCTTTAGATAATGACAATTAGGAGTTTCTCTAGTTTATAATGTTTCATCAAAAAGGTTTTTTATTTTTGTAACAGTTCAGAATGTCCATAAGTAGTTTCCCAGAATTTAATAAGTATTTCACATACTGTTTTCTACAACCTCGAGAGAGTATTGCAATGAAATCTTCCAAACCAAGTTAAGACCCAGCTGTATGCATTACACACAGACAAGCACTTCGAGAAAAAGGCAGATAGGACAATTGTATATGAATCATATCAAATTTTTTTTACTGTCACATTGGAGCGAACCTCCGCATACAAGCACCATTTCCGTAACAAGGCTGTAAGTGAAAGCCAGAAATAATATCCTAAGGAAGAAAACACATAACAATTGCGGCTCTCAGTCGCAAACTTTGAAGCCAGTGATATTAAAATCCTGCTACTCCGTGGCAGAAGACACATTCCCCGTATTTCACGCGTGTGGCTATTCCATAGATTTCGACAAGGCACCCAACGAAAGGCGAAGGCTTATTAATGGACGCTTCTGGCCTACACCACTAACCAGTTCGTCTCAAATGCCATTCTTCTTGCTGTTGCTCCAGTCTAAAGAACAAATCTGGTCAAGATTAGCCCCCTATTTACAGATAATATATAATCAGGCATCCAGAGGTTGAGGTCCAGGGAAAGTTCCATGATAACTAATAACTTCTTGTAAATGACTCCAAAGCTCGAATGGAAATATGGTGAGCACAAGCTGCAAACTATCATCATTGGCTTCAACCATCTGAAAGTCTCCTTCCTGGTCACGAAGAGAAGTGTGGCGTGCTCCCCGTCACTTACATTCTGGTGTCTGAAGATATATTTATCACAAATTTTGATTTTCACCCTTCACTGTCAGCTACGACCGAAGAGAAATGTAAGCGATGGATTACTTGGTGTGGTGCAGGCTCTTTCCCATGTCGTGCACCGACTAAGATGCTCTTCCGGCAGCTCCACACGCTCTTGAAGCTGCACGCCTTTGGTCGTCCACTCTGTAAGCTTCCAAGCACTTATATCCGGATATTTTTATGTAACTTGTGACGAAAGTCATTGAATACCTCGTAATATCGTGTTGGACCGATTAGGTTCCTTTCAGATTACGCTGATACATTAGCTCCCTACTTAGCAATCATATACAACCGCTCGCTCACCGATAGATCTGTACCTACAGATTGGAAAATTGCGCAGGTCGCACCAGTGTTCAAGAAGGATAGTAGGAGTAATCCATTTAACTACAGACCTATATCATTGACGTCGGTTTGCAGTAGGGTTTTGGAGCATATACTGTATTCAAACATTATGAATCACCTCGAAGGGAACAATCTATTAATACGTAATCAGCATGGTTTCAGAAAACATCGTTCTTGTGCAACGCAGCTAGCTCTTTATTCGCACGAAGTAATGGCCGCTATCGACAGGGGATTTTAAGTTGATTTCGTATTTCTAGATTTCCGGACAGCTTTTGACACCGTTCCTCACAAGCGACTTCCAATCAATCTGCGGGCCTACAGGGTATCGTCTCAGTTGTGCGACTGGATTCGTGATTTCCTGTCAGGAAGGTCGCAGTTCGTAGTAATA
This sequence comes from Schistocerca gregaria, assembly GCF_023897955.1. NCBI lineage: Eukaryota > Metazoa > Arthropoda > Insecta > Orthoptera > Acrididae > Schistocerca > Schistocerca gregaria. The sequence continues at coordinate 204,985,710 of NC_064931.1, read as the reverse complement.
GACGGCAAATCACCGAGTAAAACTGAAGTGATATTAGGTGTTCCCCAGGGAAGCGTCCTGGGACCTCTGCTGTTCCTGATCTATATAAATGACCTGGTTGACAATCTGAGCAGTTCTCTTAGGTTGTTCGCAGATGATGCTGTAATTTACCGTCTAGTAAGGTCATCCGAAGACCAGTATCAGTTGCAAATCGATTTAGAAAAGATTGCTGTATGGTGTGTCAGGTGGCAGTTGAGGCTAAATAACGAAAAGTGTGAGGTGATCCACATGAGTTCCAAAAGGAAACCGTTGGAATTCGATTACTCGATAAATAGTACAATTCTCAAGGCTTTCAATTAAACTAAGTAAGTGTGTGTTAAAATCACGAACAACTTCAGTTGGAAAGACCACATAGATAATATTGTGGGGAAGGCGAGCCAAAGGTTGCGTTTCATTAGCAGGACGCTTAGAAGATGCAACAAGTCCACTATAGAGAGAGCTTACACTACACTCGTTCGTCCTCTGTTAGAATATTGCTGCGCGGTGTGGAATCCTTACCAGGTGGGATTGACGGAGGACATCGAAAGGCTGCAAAAACGGGCAGCTCGTTTTGTATTATCATTTAATAGGGGAGAGAATGTGGCAGATATGATACGCGAGTTGGGATGGAAGTCATTAAAGCAAAGACGTTTTTCGTCGCGGAGAGATCTATTTACGAAATTTCAGTCACCAACTTTCTCTTCCGAATGCGAAAATATTTTGTTGAGCCCGAACTACATAGGTAGGAATGATCACAATAAAATATGAGAAATCAGAGCTCGAACAGAAAGGTTTAGGTGTTCGTTTTTCCCGCGCGCTGTTCGGAAGTGGAATGGTAGAGAGACAGTATGATTGTGGTTCGATGAACCCTCTGCCAAGCACTTAAATGTGAATTGCAGAGTAATCATCTAGATGCAGATGTAGATGTAGATTTTGCCCGGCATGGTGCAGGAACTCGGCGTGGCATGGACTCAACAAGTCGATGGAAGTCCAGGAAGTCCACCCACACAAATATTGAGCCATGCTACCTATATAACAGTACATAATCGCGAAAGTGTTGCCTGTGCACATTTTGTGCACAAACTGACATCTCGATTATGCCTTATAAATGTTCGACGGGATCCGTGTCGGGCGATCTGGGTGGCCACATTATTCGCTCGAATTATCCAGAATGTTGTTCAAAGAAATTGCGAAAAATTGTGGCCTAGTGGAATGGCGCATTGTCATCCATAAAAGTAGTTTGCAAACATGAAATTCATGAATGACTGCAAATGTTCTTTAAGTAGGCGAACATTCAGAGTGCCCACTCCATTCCATGAATACACAGCCCAAACAACAAGGAACCACACCTAGGTTGCACAGTACCTGTTGACAACTTGGATCCATGGCTCCGTACCACACTGCAACCCTACAATGAAATCTTACGAACTGAAAGAGGAATTCATCTGACCAGGCGACGGTTTGCCGATAGTCTACGCTGTTGGGTCCAATAGAATAGTCTCGAGCCCAGGAGAAGCGCTGCAGGCGATGATGTGCTGTTAACAAAGGCATGCGCGTTGGTCGTCTGATGGCATAGCCCATTAACGTCAAATTTCGCCGTACTGTCCTAACGGATACGTTCGTCTGAAGCCCCATTTCACGCAATGTTACTTGGTTGTTAGCACTGACAACTTGACACGAACGTCGGTGGCCATCGCCTACTGCGCTGTTCCTGGTGAGAGATAATGCCTAAAATTTTGTATTCTCAGCACATTCTTGACCCTGTGTATCTCTGAATATTAAATTTCCTAACGATGGTATATCCCATGCGTGTAGCCCAAACTACCATTCCGCGTTCAAAGTCTAATTTCCATCATGCAGCGGTAATCATGTCTGACACCTTTTCATATGAATCACCTGAGAAAACGACAGCTCCGTCAATGCTCTGCCATTTTATACCTTGCGTAGGCTGTATATGTGCATATCGCTAGCTCATGACTTGCCATCTCACTGTATCTTCTGTCTCTTATATTTATTGTTCTTAAATGAATAAAAAATAGAAGAAAGAAGGATAAGGCTTAAATTACCACCGACGACGAAATCATTAGAGACAGGCTACAACCTCAAACTAAATGATGAGAGAGTAAATCTGATAGTTTCAGAGAACTCATTGCGCCATTCGCCATAAGCAATGCAGAAAATCTACGGTGAACCTCATAGTTTGACGGTATCGTCACTGTTGCCCTATCTTACAAAGATTCATCGAAAGGTGTTTCCTTTGTCGCTTGAAGCGACCCGAGTCTTACAATGTTAATGCTACACGGAAAACGTTCGAAAGAGCTGGTATGAGTAACTGTCCCTCGAAGCACTCGACTGTATGTTCTCAGGAAGTGGACAAGTTTTTCCAGTTAAATTGTGTACTGACCTTTTTTACTATAATGCGTTACAGTCCCTTGCAGCAGGCGTGAAAGTAACCTGTAACTGGTGTGACAGCGACAATGAAAACACGGAATGTAGATTGTACTCTTTTATTTAGAGTGTCATCAGATACAACTCCTGAAATATCAGGTCTGGAGGAAAACTGCTGTATGTCTGAATAAGGAAAAAATAAGTACATTAAATTACAGCACATTACACCAATAGGCAATTAGAACGGGCACAGTAGACAATTTTTCCGTTTCATATATAGACACAGAACCACAAATCACCAGGCAAGTACATACTTTTCGCATTAATGACCGCTTGTAAGACTAGAACCATGTGGCACCTTAAAAGAATGTTCATACGCAAATCTAAGAAGGCGTCAGAACATATGAACGAGACGCAAAAAAAACCAGATACTGATACAATGCAAGCAATTCGCACTGTGTAGACACTGTGCTCGGTAGAAAACAGTAATTGTTTGTACGAGAAATTTGCAAGTAAAGCAACATTTTCGCATTCAAAATTAACACAGTACTACATGCACATGTCGTAATCTTAGTAGGAAGGCACAGTTTACCGTCTATGAAGCAGTATCATGAATTAAGTCAACTTGAGCAACTTAACTCATTAACACCAAACCAAGACTTTTCGGGCAATAAAACCTATGTCAGTAGTAAAGCGTACGTCGTCCTTCTGCGATCTTATTCATGTAACGTATCGTCTTCAGAATAAAACTGTCGAGACATGGAACCTGCTTCCTCCAAATGCACCTAAAAATAATTAAAGGAAGCAAAATGAAGTTTCGTATAGTAACCAACTTGTTAATTTGTGGCTATAATCGCTGTCACTTCTGGACTTCGTTCTGCAATTGATGTATGGTTATCATCCGATAGTACTCTGTATAAATTAAGACGCTAGGTTGTTAGACCTTTCTTTCATATTCCGTGATAAAATCAGTCCGCAGGAGAGTCAGTAAGAACAAGACACAGATATGCGCTTGTTGTAACAGTCTTAATGTCTCTTCCGTGGGATAATAAATTAGGAATAAATTAAGAAAACGAAGTTGTAGAATCAGTAGGTCGGCTGCAGAGGATCCTCCAACTTTCCAGCTACCAGCAGCAAGTCTTGTTTGTTCTCCCGCACGAAGAAAGCGAATGGTCGGTCGATCACTAAACGCTGCATCTTCTGAGTACCACCTGCGAACAAAACACAGTCTGAGCCCTCTTCACATACACCAAGTTGAAGTTGTTCATCGTGTTAATTCACAACTATGCCAGTCCATGAAAAAGTTTTAGGGAACAGGTATAGATAAATGGTGAAACATAATGCAACAAATGGTACAGTAAGTGAAAGCTCATGAATTTTTTGAACGCGGTGGCGTCAAGTTTGGATAAACACTGGCAAGACCGGCACCGTCTGTAGTTGCTGAAAAAAATTTCGTACCTTAGCTTTGAAGTGATAGCAGGTATTTCATATTTTAAGAGTTGGCGCTCATCTAGATTTCCACAATTGTGTACATTATCATAATGACACACTGGCATTTCACTGGATGGGTCGCGTTGTGGTCACCGATCTGGAACTACCTAGTGATCAGTATGGTCGTCAGAGGAAACGCTTTGCGATTTCTTTCTTTTCCTGTTAGATCAAAAATAGCGTTTATGTTTCACCTCTGCCACAGAACGTCGAAGGCTTGCGACACCGCCTCCCGGCAGCTGTTTTTGCCGTCACTCCTGATAGGCTGAGTCGGTTATGGGAAGAATCTGATTACCGAGTAGATGTGTGGCGCGGACACACAGAACACTTATAGATATTGTTAAACTGAGTCCCTTTCATATATTATACCATTTATTACTTTGTTATTCGCTATTTATCAAAAAATGGTTCAAATGGCTCTAAGCACTATGGGACGTAACATCAGAGGTCATCACTGCCCTAGAACTTAGAACTAATTAAACCTAACTAACCTAAGGACATCACACACATCCATGCCCGAAGCAGGATTCGAACCTGCGACCGTAGCAGTCTCGCGGTTCCGGACTGAAGCGCCTAGAAGCCGGCGCTATTTATCTGTACCGATTTTCTGAAACTTTTCATTGACTTTATAATAACCACATACACACTACATAACACCGAAGTGAAGCATCCAGATGGGGGAGGGCGGGGTGGAAGGAGGGGGTGAAACAAAACCGATCTTCGTGTTTGAGAGGGTATCTGATGTTACAGCAGTGATTACAGAATTGAGTAAAATTTACGAAGAACATTACTGTATGTGCCCAGTCATCAGTACGACGCAGCACCCACTCTGGCCTGGATGCAAGGAATTATTCGGTTGGGAAGGGTGTGAAAGCCGTTGTAGCTTGTCGGTAAGCTACGTCACAACTGGTTTAACTGGTCTTTGATATCCTGAATACTGGCATTGGGACAGAGTTTGCATCCGAACTGGTCTTAAGGATGTTTCATCGGGGACAGATCTCTTAGAACTAGTTGGCCACAAGAGTACCATACGATCACGCAGGCAGTTCATATGGACACGTTGTATATATGTGAGAGCGTCGTGTTGAAAAATGGTTCTACGATAGTGTCATAGGTCGCAAGATGTCCGTGACGAACCATTATGCAATCGCAGTTACCTAAATATCTACCAGCCGTTACAGGTATTCATACCCGATGCCTCCCCACACCATGACGTTGGGAGTAACACCACCGTCCCTCTCCCATTGCAAGAACAGGCAATTTCCCCAAGTCACCACCACACTCGTCGTCGACCGTCATCCGGGAAGTGCAGAAACGCTATCCACTGCTAAACACAGTGCATTGTCATTCACCAGCAGTAGGTGCTTCCCAGTGACTGCACCACGCCACAAGACATCTGTGTTGGATGGTGTTAACGGCAGTTTACGCAAGTGAAGGTAATTCTCTAGTTCGGCTGTTGCAAGTCTCCGACTGTCCTCCTCTGTGGTGGTCAGACGACGCCGACCGGAACCGCGGCGCGTATGCTGCACTTTCTTTCCCATACCGTCCAACATAGGGCGACTGCATGATTCGATCGTCCGTCCGAATGGAGACCCAAAATGCGGCTCTTTCTAAACTGTCTGGTGTCGATACCACTGTCTCACGAATACGTGGCATCTCCTTGTCTTGCACAGCTATCAGTTGGCATCTGACGCTGTTCGCGTCCCTGATGTACGCTACAAAACCTGGCAAGAACACTGAACGTTAGTAACAGTAATGCACTCTCGTGACTGTTCTAGCTGTCGCAGAGAATTCCAGATTTGATCATTTATGTACCCCCAAATTTGTGTAAGCGTATGAAGTTACTCTGACATCGGACCGTCTTTTGTGTGCTTCAGTTTTTGTCAGTACGCGCACACGTAAATGCAAGGAAATTTTATTAGTGTAATGCTGCCACATAATGTATTCGAAGTAATAATGGGTAAACAGAAAATAACTGTAGGATGTACGTATGTGTGCATGTATGTATGTATGTATTTATGTATTTACTGATTTCCTTCAAAAAGTAGTAGGACTAATGATTATGCAATTTAAGTTAAGTAACCCAAAGTTCAGTAACCTACCGATGTTAATATAATTAATTCAGTTAACGTTTTCTTTGTGGCCTAAAGAGACAGTCGGATTTTTTATTATATTCTATAGCCTTAGATGGACTGAGGCCTTAATACATAATAAATTTTCGTCTCTATCACTGCGTTTCACTAAGGCACTACACCCAGAGTCCAAGTGATGGGTTTCGTTCAATTTGTATCTTGGAAAAATGTTTATTGACACTGCTTTTTTGTGCTTTTTATATTACATGTTCCTGCCCAGCTGTCTTGTTTCTCCTGTAGCTGCCTGCGTTCAGCATTCTGAAAAAAGTTCTGTTGATAGAAGAGGAAACTGGGAGCCATTTATTCGTTAAGCCGATTACGGGCAATCACCTAGAAAAATCCTAGGCTGGTGGAAGTAGAAGACCAGCTATAGTTGAGCAAGCGCGGACGTTCGTTCAACTTTTCTCCTTTCCGTGTACGTGTAACGCGTGGTAACAGCGAGTTAGATGTTGGTGACTGGTTTGTGGGGCGCTCAACAGGCGGTCATCAGCGCCCGTACAAAGTCCCAATTGTTACACAATCCAATTTTGTCACAGTTCAATCTAGTCACTGTCGCAGATTATGAGGATGATGATGAAATAATGAGGACAACACAAAACACCCAGTCCCCAGGCAGAGAACGCCCCCAACCCGGCCGGGAATCGAACCCAGAACCCCGTGATCTAGAGGCAGCAACGCTAGCTACTAGACCACGACCTGCGGACAGCGAGTTAGAGGCTGTATGAGGTTGGCATTTACAGCATTTTCTTTACTGTCGCCTGTCTTCTCAGTTTCATTCCTGTCAGTTTTTTTTTCTTTTTCTTTCCCTTCGAGACAGGTTTTAATGCGAACCCTGCGTTATTGATGTGGACTTAAATCCATGATGAACTTAAGTTCTATTTAGTTGGAGTGTCATGTACTGCCAAAAAAACCTGTCATAGCCATATTGGATAATTGCCGATTTGATAGGCGCTCCTCGGAACGGGAACTTTTGACTTTGTAAATAGTGACAATAGTATATTTCTTCTAGTTGCTACACGAACAAGTTTAAATAAGCTGCCATGTTGAGGACAACAGTCGAGCATTTTAAATGCTTCGGGGAAACTTGTCTGGATGGTTGGAAAAGGGTGCGAGATTCACCCCTTGAAACGTACAATTAGGAATTCTCTTGTCGGAAAAAGGTTTTTTGTAAAAAAGGCAACCCAATGTACAGGACACTGTTGATTAGTAACTAAGAAAGACCCATCTCCGATGGTAGCATGGAGACTGTAGAGACCACATGAATTCACAGCTATTGGGAGCAAAAGTAGCAAATCCTTCACTGCTTTTGCAACCCTTATTTATTAGGAACGATGAGTGTCCTCAATTTCATTAATATCTAGATTTAACTATTAGTCTCAGACACAATGATGGTTCCATACAGAACAAGTAAACATACATTCACAATATACTTAGATTTAGGGAAACCAAAGAAAACTGCTCCGAATGGCAGCGCGGGAATTTCAGGCATATGCCGTACGTGTGCTAGGGTGTATGCACGCAACAATGTCACGACCCATTCTCGTATCATCCTTAGCTGAACTAACTCAGTGCTCCATAGACGAACTATGCCAGTGAGAGATTTGTGTGTCTTAACATAGCTAATGCGCAGAATAGGAAATCTAAGCTATTTTTATGTTTGGTTTTGATATGGAAAAGTGTTTGATTACGTGAAAAACACTGAACTCGTTGTAGGAATTGTTCAACACTAGTTAATTGAATAACATAGGAACAGAAGCTTTAAGACATAACTATCCTTGGGATAAGGCCGTATGTCAAGACTGCAACAAGATTTTATTTACTGGAACTGTCAGCAAGTACCAAATTTGACAAGAGGTGCAGTTTCAAAAATGCTAGCAATATCAGTACTTCAATTCTCCCGATTATCCGTTTCACTACATCCTCATTCATCACTAACGTTATTATACGTTGATAACGGGTGGTTGTAATGACTATGCAGCTACTCAAGGATGTACAGTGTAGGTTACAATTATCGCATGGCAGCAAAACTTTGTAGATATGTCAATGCGTTGATGCGGAACTAACTTACGCTGTCAAAAAATTATTTCCAGATTTTGCCACCAGGTGAAAATTGGGTGCTGTACAGAATCTTTTCGACGCCTCCGGTGCACAAACCGAACAAGTTATGTAAGTGGCGTTTAATTATAAAATCAGAGTTATTGTTTCCTAACTTGTTTGCTGTTTTATGCCCACGTCCACTTCCTAATCCATCACATATAGAAATATTTCTATATGTCTTTCTTGCATTCACAGCGCCAGATTCACCCTTGGTGGCCAAAATTTGAACATTATTGTGTGTAAATCGGTTCCGCATCGACGCATTGGAATATCTACCAAGTTTCATTGTCATACGATAATTACAGCCCACAATGGACCTCTGTGACTAGCTGCACATTAATTACAACCATCCAGTACAGCATTCATGGCCACTACACATTTGAAATTTAATCTTTAGCAACCCTGAATGTAATTAAGAACCAGTATTGATCATTCTAAGATTTTAATGGAGTATCTTTGTCGTTTCCCGTGTGCCCTTGTCCCGAATGTGCGCAGAGTCGGCATGGTTATTAACCTATTTGGCATTTAGTTAAATGTATGGATGCTCGTTACCTCCCGGAAGGAATGTGTGTATCGGAACGGTTTGTGTGTACTGTTCTTGATGTAAAAGTATGCAAAATTGTTTCAAATGTTTTCGAATTGTGTAACTGAGGCTTTGCCGGCCAAAGTAGCCAAGCGGTTCTAGGCGCTGCAGTTTGCAACCGTGTGACCGCTACGGTCAGAGGTTCTAATCCTGCCTCGGGCATGGATGTGTGTGATGTCCTTAGGTTAGTTAGCTTTAAGTAGTTCTAAGTTCTAGGGGACTCGTGACCACAGCAGTTAAGTCCCGTAGTGCTCAGAGCCATTTGAACCATTTTTGAACTGAGGCTTGAACTGGATACTAGCCCAGTGTTTATCTAGCCGGATGTAGGAACCATCCGCAAAAACCACGTCCTGGCTGACCGGTACAGGGACCCTCCTCGTTAATCCACCGAGCGATTTCGATATGGGTCCGGCCTACCTCCCCGAATCGTAACAAATGCTTTAGCGTGCACGTTTATCCGGACGGATGCTGCCCTTTACTGGAGGGTATATAAACGTAATATCTTTCGACTGAACAGTCTGAATAGATTTTTCCACTCGCTGATACCACTAAGACATAACAAAACGCAGTGGTGTTAGCAGCCAACAGCCGCTTACCTGTGGACTGGCTGTTGCTCTCTTCCACGTCGAAGTTAGTGACCTGTGCCAGGTCCTCCACGAACAGCTCAGCCTCCTGGGCGATGCCGCTCAAGTCGGCCCTATCACGGTTGAACAGATGCGTAACACCAAGCTGTAGCAAAGTAATACCACATGACAGCTACTATCATTTTATTGCTCCATCAGTATATACTCGTATATGAGAGAGAGAGAGAGAGAGAGAGAGAGAGAGAGAGAGAGAGAGAGAGATGCACACATGGAATAAGCAGACAGAAAAACAGCGAGGCGAGGAGAGCAGAGACACAGAAAGGAGAAAAAAACAAGAAACACAGAGGAGGAGAAAAAAAGAAACACAGAGGAGGAGAAAAAAAGAAACACAGAGGAGGAGAAAAAAAGAAACACAGAGGAGGAGAAAAAAAGAAACACAGAGGAGGAGAAAAAAAGAAACACAGAGGAGGAGAAAAAAAGAAACACAGAGGAGGAGAAAAAAAGAAACACAGAGGAGGAGAAAAAAAGAAACACAGAGGAGGAGAAAAAAAGAAACACAGAGGAGGAGAAAAAAAGAAACACAGAGGAGGAGAAAAATAGAAACACAGAGGAGGAGAAAAATAGAAACACAGAGGAGGAGAAAAATAGAAACACAGAGGAGGAGAAAAATAGAAACACAGAGGAGGAGAAAAATAGAAACACAGAGGAGGAGAAAAATAGAAACACAGAGGAGGAGAAAAACAGAAACACAGAGGAGGAGAAAAACAGAAACACAGAGGAGGAGAAAAACAGAAACACAGAGGAGGAGAAAAACAGAAACACAGAGGAGGAGAAAAACAGAAACACAGAGGAGGAGAAAAATAGAAACACAGAAAAAAGAAACAGACAAAAAAGAAACAGACAAAAAAGAAACAGACAAAAAAGAAACAGACAAAAAAGAAACAGACAAAAAAGAAACAGACAAAAAAGAAACAGACAAAAAAGAAACAGACAAAAAAGAAACAGACAAAAAAGAAACAGACAAAAAAGAAACAGACAAAAAAGAAACAGACAAAAAAGAAACAGACAAAAAAGAAACAGACAAAAAAGAAACAGACAAAAAAGAAACAGACAAAAAAGAAACAGACAAAAAAGAAACAGACAAAAAAGAAACAGACAAAAAAGAAACAGACAAAAAAGAAACAGACAAAAAAGAAACAGACAAAAAAGAAACAGACAAAAAAGAAACAGACAAAAAAGAAACAGACAAAAAAGAAACAGACAAAAAAGAAACAGACAAAAAAGAAACAGACAAAAAAGAAACAGACAAAAAAGAAACAGACAAAAAAGAAACAGACAAAAAAGAAACAGACAAAAAAGAAACAGACAAAAAAGAAACAGACAAAAAAGAAACAGACAAAAAAGAAACAGACAAAAAAGAAACAGACAAAAAAGAAACAGACAAAAAAGAAACAGACAAAAAAGAAACAGACAAAAAAGAAACAGACAAAAAAGAAACAGACAAAAAAGAAACAGACAAAAAAGAAACAGACAAAAAAGAAACAGACAAAAAAGAAACAGAGAATAAACTGAAATAGAGGAGTGTAAGGAAGATGGGAAGAAGGAAAGCAGTACATCATATACCCGCATCAAAAAAAGCTTTGCATCATCTCAGTTAGTAGAGTTCCGGAACCTCTACAGAAAATTGGAATAGAGATCAACACAAACATCATTTCCGCTCTTTTTATAGCTCAGGAAAACCACACATTGAATTTTGTACTACCATACAGCGAGACCTTCAGAGGTGGTATTCCAGATTGCTGTACACACCAGTACCTCTAATACACGGTAGTACGTCCTAATTCACTGATGCATGCCGGTATTCGTTGTCCATAAACAGCACTTTTCAATCTATCCCAGTGTTGTCGATAGGGTTCATGTCTGGAGAACATGCTGGCCTCTAGTCGAGCGATGTCGTTTTCCTGAAGGATGTCATTCACAAGACGTGCACGATGTGAGCGCGAATTGTCCATGAAGACGAATGCCTCGCCAATATGCTGCCGATATGGTTGCACTGTTGGTCGGAGGATGGCATTCACGTATCGTACAGCCGTTACAACGCCTTTCATGACCACCAACTGCGTACGTAGGTCCCACATAATGTCACTCCAAAACAGCTGGGAACCTCCACCTTGCTGCACTCGCTGGACACCGTGTCTAAGGCGTTCAGCCTGAACGATTTGCCTCCAAACACATCTCCGACGATTGTCTGGTTGAAGGCATATGTGACACTCATCGGTGAAGAGAATGTGATGCCAATCCTGAGCGGTCCCTTCGGCTTTTTGTTGGGCCCACCAGTAACATGCTGCAGAGTGTCGTGGTAGCAAAAATGGACCTCGCCATGGATGACGGGACTGAAGTTTCGCATTATGCAGCCTACTGCGCACAGTTTGAGTCGTAGCACGACGTTGTGTGGCTGCACGAAAAGCATTATTCAACATGGTTGGCGTTGTTCCTCCGATCCATAATCCGTAGGCAGCGGTCATCCACTGCAGTAGTAGCCCCTTGGCGGCCTGAGCGAGGCATGTCATCGACAGTTCCTGTCTATCTGCATCTCCTCCATGTCTCAACAACATCGCTTTTGTTCACTCTCAGATGCCTGGACACCTGCCTTGCTGAGAGCCCTTTCTGGCAGAAAATAACAATGCGGACGTGATCGAACCGCGGTATTGACAGTCTAGGCATGGTTGAACTGCAGACAACACGAGCTGTGCAACTCATTCCTGGTGGAATGACTAAGTGATCGGCTGTCGGACCCCATCCGTCTAACAGGCGCAGCTCATGCATGTTTGTTTACATCTTTTGACGGGTTTAGTGAAATCTCTGAACATTCAAACTGAATGTGTCTGTGATACAATATCCACAGTCAACGTCTACCGTGAGGAACAAAAGTTTTTTGACGTGTGTATGTAGTGAATAGACGACAGACCTTTCTCAAAAACACTTGTGGATTACAGTTCAACCTATGCGACGTGCGCTACACTACACCACATTAAGTTTGCTACTGTAAACAATGAGAGGGCCAAGCTTTTCTCATTTTAGTCTAATGGCATACGTACTGGATGCACTGTTTCAGTTTCCCTCTGTACATTGACTCCAGTGCCGTATAAAAAGAGGAGAAATGGGATGTGGACATACCCGGGAGAGGGCTCGCTGTGGCTTGGTGACGGTCTGGATGCTGAAGGCTGGCAGCACCACCTCGACGTCTCGGGCAGTCAGCCGCTCCACCACCTCGGCCAGGGAGAACACTGACAGGTCGGACAGCATGCTGGCCAGGCCGCCCTTCGCGTTGGGCACCAACACGAGCAGCGAGTACTGCCCACCCTGAAACAGCCCGTTACCTTTACAGCCCACGATTTTTCCCCTACTCTGCAGACATAACGGAATCCAGTTGATACTGAATAAACACAGAACATCAAGAAGTCAAAACAAGCCATGGTCCTATTTGTTGAAAGTGGTTATTGGCACCTAACAAAAAGAACCTACACGATTTTTGAAAATTTTATGAAATTTATAACGTTTCCGTTCTCTCTGCAGAGAATGTCCCCTGTTTAAGTAATGAGGATCGCCGGCGATGGGAGTAAGAAGCACAGAAATTTCAGTTCTCTCTAATGTACATTATAGCATTTTACGAGCCCAAGCAGCCAACAACTGCAATCCCAACGGCGTTGGTACATTGAGACATCTGAACATCATCTCTACAAGCACATGAAGATATTAGCCTAATGGGACAGAAATCTGTTGAAAAAATGGCTCTGAGCACTATGGGACTTTACATCTGAGGTCATCAGTCCCCTCGAACTTAGAACTACTTAAACCTAACTAACCTAAGGGCATCACACACATCCATGCCTGAGGCAGGATTCGAACTTGCGACCGTAGCAGTCGCGCGGTTCCGGACTGAAGCGCCTAGAACCGATCGGTCACCAAGGTGTGATGTACATATACAGACAAACAAGTGATTATGATTTCAGAAAATATGGATGATCATGAACTGAGAAAGTGAATAACCCACTATCTTTGGACATAACGCAAGCACTTATTCGACATGACGTTGATTGGTGGAGTTGTTGGATGTCGTAGGGGATATTATATAAACTTCTGTGCAATTGGGGCGTCAGATCGTCAAAAGCTTGAGCTGGTTGGAGGACCCTGCACATAGTGCTCCAAACGTTCCCAATTGGAATAAGTCCGGCGATCTGGCTGGCCTAAGTAGGGTTTGGCAAGCACGAAGACAAACAGTAGAAAGTCATGTGCGAGCGGGCATTATCTTGCTTAAATGGAAATCCAGAATGGCCTGCCATGAAGGGCAACACAGTGGGACGTAGAATTTCGTCGTTGTAACGCTGTACTGCAACAGTGTCTAGGTTGACAACCAAAGGAGCCCTGCTATGAAAGCAAATGGCACTCTAGACCATCACTCCTGTTTGTCAGGTCGTATATTGGGCGACAGCCACGTTGGTATCCCACCGTTGTCCGTTGTGCCTCTAGCCACGTCTTCGCTTGTAATCGGGTCCAGTTCGAAGCAGGCCTCATCACTGAAGACGATTCGACTCCAGTCGGTGAGATTCGAGGCCGAATGTGCCCGACACATCGGCAAACGGTCTTGTTGGTGTAAAGAAGACAATGGTAGTTGCTGCAAGGGGCGGCGTGAGATCGGTCTCCGTTCTGTCACTGAAGCACCAGTTGCACGTCGGATCGATAATAATCAATCCCAGAGAGTCTCTGATGTTTGCTCAGTACCCACATTCTGTCGTGTCTCTAGGTCGACCGCTTCCTTCTTGAAGCTGTGTTCTGCCATATTCACCCACCAACGTGGTATCCAAACGTCGAGCGACTCGCCGATTATTCCAATCAGCTTCTTTGAGCACCTGTACAGGTCGTCTTTCACGCGTTGACTTCTGGGTATACTGTTCACACACCTGTCTGCGAGGGATTGTTACTGAACAACTGAGTACACGGAATGAAATTTTGCACAGACTTTATGCCCTGACATCGGCATACCGCCTGTTTGCTACCGTCGATAGCTGCGCGGTGAAAATGCGCTGCAGCGTCACACATTCATCCATCGGGCGCCGAGTTTACAATTTTGTATTTTTCGTCTATACCTATATGAATATCTGTTCGTGACCAATTTGCATAAAACATTCATGGTGCGTCATATTTTGCCAGAATGGAAAATATTTTTTTTCCACTTTTAAAGCACGTCATTGTGAGAAACACTTACGAAGGCGGCTGAAAATAATGCCTCCGAGTGTATGTAAGATAGTCTTCGTGTCTACATATTTGCAGCCCTCTGCCGCTAGACGACACAGAATTCTATCGTGTAACATGGCGGTGTGCAACCTAACTACACCACTGACCATTAAAATTGCTACACTACGAAGACAACGTGCTACAGACGCGAAATTTAACCGACAGGAAGACGATGCTGTGATATGCAAGTGATTAGCTTTTTAGAGCATTCACACAAGGGTGGCGCCGGTGGCGGCACCTACAAAGTGCTGACACGAGGAAAGTTTCCAACCAATTTCTCATACACAAGCAGCAGCTGACCGGCGTCGCCTGGTGAAACGTTGTTGTCATGCCTCGTGTAAGGAGGAGAAATGCGTACCATCACGTTTCCGACTTTGATAGAGGTCGGATTGTTGCCTATCGCGATTGCGCTTTATCGTATCGCGTCATTGCTGCTCACTGTGGTCGAGATCCAATGACTGTTAGCACAATATGGAATCGGTGGGTTCAGGAGGGTAATACGGAACGCCGCGCTGGATCCCGACGGCCTCCTGTCTCCAGCAGTCAAGATAACAAGCATCTCATCCGCATGGATGTAACGGATCGTGCAGCCACGTCTCGATCCCTGAGTCAACAGGTGGGGACGTTTGCAAGACAACAACCATGTGCACGAACAGTTCGAAGACGTTTGCAGTATCATGGGCGATCAGCTCGGAGACCATGGCTGCGGTAACCCTTGACGCCATACTGGCTTATCACCCGGCGGGATGGTGTAGGGTGCCATTGGTTACACGTCTCTGTCACTTCTTGTTCGCATTGACGGCACTTTGAACAGTGGACGTTACATTTCAGAAGTGTTACGACCCGTGGCTCTACCCTTCATTCGATCCCTGCGAAACCCTACATTTCAGGAGGATAATGCACGACCGCATGGTTTCCTGTACGGACCTTTCTGGATACAGAAAATGTTCGACTGCTGCCCTGTCCAGCACATTCTCCAGATCTCTCACCAATTGAAATCGCCTGATCAATGGTGGCCAAGCAACTGGCTCGTCACAATACGCCAGTCACTACTCTTGATGAAGTGTGGTATCGTGTTGAAGGTGTATGGGCAGCTGCACCTGTACACGCCATCCAAGCTCTGTTTGACCCAATGCCCAGGTGTATCAAGGCCGTTATTACGGCCAGAGGTGTTTGGCTGGTTCAAACGGCTCTGAGCACTATGGGACTTAACATCTATGGTCATCAGTCCCCTAGGACTTAGAACTACTTAAACCTAACTAACCTAAGGACAACACACAACACCCAGCCAACACGAGGCAGAGAAAATCCCTGACCCTGCAGGGAATCGAACCCCCTGGAACCCGGGCGTGGGAAGCGAGAACGCTACCGCACGACCACGAGATGCGGGCAGAGGTGGTTGTTCTGGTTACTGATTTCTCAGGATCTATGCATCAAAATTGCGTAAAAATGTAATCGCATGTCAGTTCTAGTATAATATATTTGTCCAATGAATACCCGTTTTTCATCTGCTTTTCTTTTTGGTGTAGCAATTTTAATGGTCAGTAATTTATGTCTGTGCGCGAGAAACATCGTGCTGTATTCGAGTTTCGAATTTGAAGAGTTCGTCCACAGAAAGGGCAGCATCTCCTACAGCATTACAATGCCAGGTCACATACGAGCTCTGCGGCATCTGCAACAGTCTGACGTCTTGGGTTCAATGTGACGGATCACCCTCCATACAGCTCCATCAGACTTTCATCTGTTTCCAGAATATCTTCGAAGACTTCACTCAGATGATGATGATGATGTAGTCCAAGTAGGTGAGGTTATGGCCCCATCAACGCATTCAGAACTTTTACAGTGACGGTATCAACTAAATTGTATCTTATTGGAAGCAAGATGTTCGTAGCCAGGGTGACTTAAGAAATAAATATGTAGACTGAAGGATAAATTTGTAGAACGTTAATAACGTTTGCGTTATTTATAAAGCATAAAGAGTTACCACATAAAAAAATCCTGAGGCGTTACTTTCCAGCACGCTCTCATACAATCGCTGTAAACTTCGTGGTTTTATCAGCATGATAATTTTAAATATTTTTCCTTTTAGCATATTATTTAGTGTTTGAAACGTATCACACTACAATTTTAAGTACTGCACACTAATTCTAGCGAGAATAATTTGTGACCCACCCTATTTCCTTTTACGTTACGTGAAAACTTTTTGTTCGATGTCTTCGTTGCAAATGTGATTTACTTTATTCATTTGGACACTGGTTCTTATCTATTATGGTGACGTGTCTGTTTCGAAACACAGAACGGAAAACTGAGGAGAAAACGCACTACCTTGGCATATTATAAAGTGAATCAGTCATTTCGGAGCTAAGCTAAGCACATATAGCCACTGCGGACGATTTTAGAAGATGAATATTTCCCTGTGTGATTACTTATAACTGTCACTTTTACCCAGAAGTTTCCAACAGCCCACTTGATGTAACTTACATACCCATACTGCCTACTGTACCATTAAAGCACAACTTTATGATATGTAGCGTAAGTTCGAAATTGAGTTCAAATTCTTGTCTGGTCATTTCGATTGAAGTTTTCAGTGGTTCCCTAAATGATTTCAGATGACTGTTTGGAATCCTCCTCCGCCGCGCGGGATTAGCCGAGCGGTCTGTGGCGCTGCAGTCATGGACTGTGCGGCTGGTCCCGGTGGAGGTTCGTGTCCTCCCTCGGGCATGGGTGTGTGTGTGTTTGTCCTTAGGCTAATTTAGGTTAAGTAGTATGTAAGCTTAGAGACTGATGACCTTAGCAGTTACGTCCCATAAGATTTCACACACATTTGAACATTTGAAATGCTCCTTCAAGAAAGTCGCAACAGCTTTTCCCGTTCTTAATGTGAAATTGAGCTAATGCTGCTACACTGAGGACCACTACCTCAACGGGGATTTAGATTAAACCAGCCATATTGTTTTCCTACTATCTGTGAACACCTCGAAGATCGGTGACTCTTACTGTATAGATTGAGTGGGAAGCACGAAACGTTAAATCCAACAATAATAACGCTGATTATTTCCCTGCTATAAAACACCTTGTTTTCACAAATTTCCCGAACACCTCGTTGACCTTTCTCGAAATATTTTCGGCGAAATTTCGATGATCTTTTCTTCAGAGAAACTCGATTGTCGCTAAATATAACTTGACAGCTTCCGTCTTCCGAGCTGTTCAAAGTGGTTAATTAGTGAGCTCTCAGGTAGCCTTAAAGCTCGTAGCTACTTGACCGTTGCCTCGGGGCCAAGTTCGGAAGACGAACATTCTCGGTACTCGCCGCCTCCTTTTATACTGGAGAGTTCACTTATCTTACCATCCAGTCGTCAATTTCGCATTACATACGCCTGTTAGAACACATTTAATCAGTAGTGGATATTTAATCGACGTAGATTTAATTTTTTCCACGTGTCGCACTGCTTGCAGCACATTTTAGCCGCAGATTCGTATTTGAGACGAAACTGTACGCTCAATACCATACACAACTACTGCCTATTATTTTCAGAAAGAATACAACATGGGAGAGACGAATTATTGTCTATCGTAAACGACAAAATAACTGAAGACTACGCTGTGTAACACAGCCTCAATATCTGATTTGCTGGTAATACAGACATGACTGTCTCGCAGCCAGTTTATCCACTTACAGCAACACGCAAATGAATACAATGGGCAAACATTTCCCACAAGTAAAATATTTCCAGTCCCCCAGTTCGACCCAGATACTCTGGAGGCTTCACTTTGTCACTCAGTAGAGGTGTTTCAACTGGCAAATGTGGAGGGCCACTTACTAGGTTTGGTGCCTCAACTACTTGCAACCACGTTCGTAGTTCTTAAATGTGCATGTATTATAGCACACTTCTAAAAATACGAAATTGTATTCTCAAAACGCAGTTATCAGTGGACTCTTGTAATTGCCACGGTCACGAAAGAAACTGAACATATTCACTGTGATGTTTGGCAGATGTGATATTCGGTCCTTGTACAAATACTAACCGTAAAATCTTAAATGAAAATCGTAATATTGTCGCTGTTCTACAGTATGAATTTATTTTATTAACTGTTTTTCGGCTTACAAGATTATCATCAGACTAACTGTTCGCGTCTGAGATGGTGTGATACTCGTGAACAACACCGACAAAGATGTTACACGTCAACAGTGAACCACGAACACAGTAAATGTCCGACAGTGAAGCGGAAATGTAATTAAAAATATTAAGTTGAACATTACATAAACATAAAGGTAACGCAACATAGAAAATCACTAAACTCGAAAAACAGTATCTATTAAAAATTTAAATTAACGGTATCAATAAAATAAAATTAGTACGTGTCAAGTCTACTGAAAAATAGCTGCCAACACGTGACACCACAGATTCAATAAACAGCAGCCCCACAATCCAGATTTAATATTAAAAGACCCAACACCGCTGAATACTTCCCCTTTTCTAACCTTCAGTTGATTTTCACGTTTTTGCAGTACTTTCCACACTAAATGTTCCATCCACTTTCTCGGTTTTTTCCCCTATATGTATTTATTCTGATTGATTGTGCACTCCGTATATTGTTACAGTCGTCTATTCTATCTTTTACTCTGTTTCTGCGTCACATTACGTAAGTGAGCTCTCTTCTACCTGTTTGTCAGTGGTCTTGTCACGTACTAATATTTTATTGGGATTGTCAATTTACTTTAAATTACAGGCATTGTTTTTCGACTTCAGTGTGAATGTCTACTGGTTTATTCCCTTTATAGTTATTTAATGTTCAACATTTGTAATTAGATTGGCATTTCACTGTCCAAGACATTTACTCTTGTCTTCGTATCTCTCTCTTGCTATGTAACCTTTCTTCCATATTTTTTCACGAATATTTTAACTTATTTTCACGATGGTCTAATTATGATGATAGCCTTGTAAGCTGATAACCGATTAAAATAAATCAATACTGGAGAAATAATTTGGATTTGGTTCTACCTAGAAGCGACCGAAGAATCAGTTTACATAGAATGTTTTACAAAGGCTGATCAACAAAGAGTGATTTGAACGCACTTTATAAAAAGTCTCTGCCACTCCTCGACTACAGGTCCTAGAGAATCGCCTCACTTTTCTTTAGCACTGCTGAGTTTTCAGATCGGAAGCCCCGAAGCTTTGCCTTTAGTGATAAGAATAAAAAAATCACAGGGCTCTAGATCGGATCTATAAGGCGGATGCGGTACTCAGGTAATAACGTATTGAGCCAAAAACTAACTACACCCGACCGCGCATTGTCAACATGAAGTCGCCTTCCAGTCCGAGAGAGCTCTGATCCTTTTCTTGCAATGTGGTCCATCAGTCTAGCCAATACTGATACCTAGTATGAGAGGGAACTGCATGATGATACATCATTCCGTGACAGTCAAAAAAGGTGATCATCGTTTTCCATTCAGGCGGAACAACTCTCACCTTTCTTAGTGATTGAGAACCTGGCGATTTCCTTACTGCGCTCGTTTCCCATCAGGATCATAATGACGCAACTATGACACGTCATCAATGATAACCGTTTCCAGAGAGAGACGCAGCACCTCAGGGCTTTTCTCCATTCGCTCATCTTTTTGTTCGGGAGTCCACAGACGTGGCACCCAACTAACACGAACATGGGTCATATGGAGATAAGACATAATCGTAAAGACACAGCCATATGAATTCTTAACACATCATTGAGGTTACGTAATGTTATCCACCGATCCTTAAAGACAATCACGGCATGATAGTGATTTCTGTCAGAGCAGAAGCCGAAACACCAGGTTCACCTTGCTTAACGACGACAGGCCAGCTTTCTTTGAAGTCCTTGAACTACCGAAAAACTATTGCACGGGGTAGTACTACTTAACCGTACGCTTGCTTTAGATTTTCGTAAGTTTCAGTGGCTGCATAGTTTAAACGAACACAGTTTTTGGGTCGTACTGTTCCTCTAGCGTCACCTCCCTAGCCTTACATGCGAAATTCAAAGAGTGCCTGCAAAATAAAGCATTACTACCAACCTATCGATACGAGGATGCTGCGGCCTATGGACATACATAAAAACCCGATCTTTTCCAATATTCATGGTGCAGTTAGGAAACTATTACAGCGGCTACAGAAGAAAATCAGTCTTAATCTTTGTTGATCAGCCCTCGTACATTATCTAGCGAACTATTATTGGTGACCTTTGTAACACACGAGCGGGAAAAAAATCGAAATTCCAAAAAATGTGCTGTAATGAAATTTCGAGAATACATTTATCTAAGCAACATATGTAAGTGATTAACATTGCAAGACAACAGGTTACTGTTAGCACGTCAAAAGTAATTGAAAATATGAAATATTGGTACATTAATAACCGGTTTAATCACCAGAACGTTGAATGTGAACATGCAGGCGCACACGTGTTGCGTTGTACAGGTGCCGGATGTCAATTTGTGGGAGGGGGTTCCACGCCTTGGCCGGTCAATGCTGGTTGTGGATGACACGGGAGTCTGATTATGTCCCATATGTGCTCGATTGGAGACTGATCTGGTGATCGAGCAAGCCAAGGCGGCAACATGTCGACACACTGTATATCATGTTTGGTCACAACAGCGGTACGTGTGTGAGCATTATCCTGTTGGATAACACCTTCTGGAATTCCGTTCGTCACGGGGTAGCCGAGCGGTCTTAGGGAGTCTTGTCACGGCTTTCCCCGTCGGAGGTTCGAGTCCTCCCTCGGGCGTCGGCATGGGTGTCGTCCTTAGCGTAAGTTAGTTTAAGTTAGATTAAGTAGTGTGTAAGCTTAGGGACCGATGACCTCAGCAGTTTGGCCCATAAGACCTTACCACGAATTTCCAAAATGCCGTTCGTGAACGGCAGTACAACAGATGAAACCACTAGACGGACGAACAAATGGGATAACTACGAGAGTGTTCCTGCTGCCATACGAAATTGCACCCCACACCCTAACTCTAGGTGTTGGTCCACAGTGTCAGGCATGCAAAATGGCTCTGAGCACTATGGGACTTAACATCTTAGTTCATCAGTCCCCTAGAACTTAGAACTACTTAAACCTAACTAACCTAAGGACATCACACAACACCCAGCCGTCACGAGGCTGAGAAAATCCCTGACCCCGCCGGGAATCGAACCCGGGAACCCGGGCGTGGGAAGCGAGAACGCTACCGCACGACCACGAGATGGGGGCTCAGGCATGCAGACACGATGGTTGCAGGATCTGAACTGGCCACCTCCTAACCAACAAACGGCCGTCACTGGCACAGGGGAATCAGCTGTCATGAGAAAACGCAAAATACTTCCTCCCTACCATCCAATGAGCTCCCGCTTGGCATCACTTAAATCGCAAATGGAAGTGGTTTGGGGTTAGTGAAATGCACGTTACGAGGCGTCTGACTGAGCTGTCATTGTTTTGTTTTAGGGAGCAAAAACAACTAGGGTCATACGCGCCTACATCAGGACTGTAGAACACTACGACAAAGGAGTTAAAAACGATTATCCTAATCGACGGAAGAGAAGACAACTAAAAACAGCGACGCAGAAAAAGGTCTATAAAACACGCCATAGAGAAACTGAGGTCATGTACTAAAAATTAAATGGCCTTCGCCATACTGCTAGGACAGACAAAAAGTAAAACGCGGTCGACAGCCCGCGCGTTGCGCAACCCAGCTAAAATGATCTCAAGGCGAGAGGGCCGAGAAGAGGTCTACCAGACTGATGGGAGAGGCTTAATAACCCGGAGATTATTTCATGAAGGGAGGACCAGTGGTGGTCCCAAAGTGACACCACTTACCGACAGACGGCAACACAGAGATCATGGGAGGGAATGTAAGCACTAGCGGGCCGAGGTAAGAGGACTAAGAATGTCATACAGTATGAGCAGCATAACTTCCCCATAAGAAGGAAGCCGTCCTCAGGGGAAGGCCAAAACGGACTGGGAAGAAATGCGAGAGCTCCCTGAAGGGAGGCAGCACGTGGACGCTGCGATTTTAAGAGTAGCCGTAAATCCTTTTTGTTGGATCGAAGACCGCAAACGTTCCATTGGAGGAGAGTCATGACGAGGAAAAAATGAAGGGGTGTAACCTTGGCTGCTGCCGAGTGCCACCCTTCGAATACCCGCTGCTACAGAGCACAGATGGAGGAGGATACTGCTCCATTATATCTACAGAAGCGTCGACATTCTCCTTCTGTCGGCCAGCGGAGTCGAGGGCAGAAAACCTGGTAACGGTGGGCACCAGACATGGAGGTCGGCCAAACGAGGGTATCACTTAGAGACACCATCGAAGAGGATCTTCGACTCTGCGCAGGAAAAGACCGTTTGCCTTTGACTACTTCGAGCTTTTCTGGTTTGCAGAGGAAGACACAGATGTTGGTTGGTTGGCTGGCTGGCTGGCTGCCTGCCTGGAGGGACGTAGAAGTCTTCACCGGACTATTCCCTCTGTTCTTTCCGCCTACCAATTGTGTAGCTGGCGACTTTGTCCCTAGAGGCGAAAGTTTTGTAGCGCGTTACACAGCTGGAGTAGGAGATGGGGACACTACCGTGACGTTGGACGGTTTCACAACCACGGTGCTAAATTTGAGGTCGCATGTCTGCGTGGTCATATCCTTCATGGAGCGAAATGTAGCAAGGACAGTACTGTAGGAGCCAGACGGTAGAATGCAAAGTTTCCGACTAGCCAACAACTTGCGAGCGACCGGGTAAGGCACTTTTTCCTTCATCCGGATATCCTGGACAGCCCGCTCATCGAGATACACTGGACAGTTGCGGGAGGAGGCGGCAGGGTCGCCATTGCAGTTGGCTCGACTGGCTGTAACGATGACACTGGTAGCAGTGCATCGGATTCAGTATAAACGGTCTGAATGCGTTAACTTCATAACATGCTTTGATCTTTGATGGAAGAACCACACTATCAAAAGTGAGAGAGCGTTTGTGGGCACTAAGGTGACACCCAATGTACTGCAATGACACCCTAATCAGAGAGGTACGTTTAGATTTCTACCTCGGTCAGACCATCGATCAGCCTAGCGTAGATAACACTACATGAAGAATTCAGCCTTTGATGGGCCTCGACACGAACAGGATAGGCACGGAGGAGCGAAGCTGCATGAAATTGTGCTTTAGAATCAGAAGTAGTTTCCAAAAGCAAAGTGCTACGGCGTAAACCAGAGCAGGATTTCACAGGGCCAGCAACTGCATCAACACTTTTCTGAATAATAAATGGATTTACCGTGACAAAGGGCTGACATATCAGTATGTGAAACCACGAGGAACTGTGGTATAGCTGGGAGGGTCTTTGAATCGTTAGCCTCATTCCATTTACGTTTCGTAGCCGCTGACAGAGAAAAGAAGATTGGCTCATTGTGAGAAAATCCTCATGATTGCCAGCGACTCTGATGGCGCTCCTTCCAACTGCGCCCCCCCCCCCCCCCCCCCTTCAGAAAGGCTTGCCTTAGGCGATTGTTAACAGCTCAGGTCACACCTCCCGAACACCTGACAGAGGGACCAGTCGGCAACTTGGGAAGGTAGCACCTCAGGCAGTCACCCTTCCCTGGGCCTGATCTATACCAGGGGGTGCATGAGAGCTCTACCTGTCGACCCAGGCCTGGGAATTACGCGTTACCCAGTCACCTTTTACACGTCAGACGCGTGGGCTGGCCTTCAGGAGCGCACAGTGAAGACGAAGAAAAAGTGGAACCTCAAACGGAGGAAGGACAGGAGAAGGTGGAGGTGGAGGAGAAAGATGAAAAGAATAAAAAACAGTAGAGAGTATTCTGATACTGACTACCTAAAATGAGGAATTCGTTTCCAGAAACAACCCAGGCGTGTTCCCCAAGGCAGCGGAAACAGAACAGGAAGAGGACAGACATGCAGCATGGAAGGGAAAAGATGCTACAAAAGCAGAGGCCTTGTGGTGGCCAAGCACGAACCCGCCAAAGAGCAGTGAGCCCCAGCGGAGAGGGGGGCGGGGGGCTGATGAAAATTGCTGCTGCAGATGCAGTGAAATGCGCGAGACCCATACGTCGAACACTGAGGTCTTCCCTCTCTGTAGTACCACGTGGCCGGCCGAGTCCGATCTTGCGACCCTACATTCTCGTGACCGTCTCTGACAGCAGTTTTGTGCAGTGGCTGCATTCTTGCGAAGTCTGAGCTGCTATCTTCCCAAATTGCCGATTGGTCCCTCTGTCAGGTGTTCGGGAGGTGTGACCGGAGGTATGAACAGTCACCTAAGGCGCGTGCACCCCTTTCTGAAGGGGGCCCCCATTTGGAAGGAGCGCCGTCAGAGACGCTGGAAATCATGGGGATTCACAGTCAATGGCTACGAAAGGTAAATGGAATGAGGCTAAAGATTCAGAGACCCTCCGAGCTGCACCACGGTTCCCCGTGGTTTCACATACTGATGACATTCAGCCCTTTGCCACAGTAAATCTGTTCATTATTCAGAAAAGTGCTGATGCAAATGCTGGCCGTGTGAAATCCTGCTCTAGTTGACGCAGCAGCACTTTGCTACAAACATCCTGCTTGTAGTCGCCCTATATCATGACGTAGTTCAAACTCAGTATGATAATTGCGTCATTGTCGCTTTTTCTTGACTAATGCCAACTCGCCCGCCCGGTTGGCAGTGCGGTCTAACGCACGGCTTTCCGGGCGGGAAGAAGCGCCGGTCCCCGGCACGAATCCGTCCGGCGGATTTGTGTCGAAGTCCGGTGAACCGGTCAGTCTGTGGATGGTTTTTAGGCGGTTTTCCATCTGCCTCGGTGAATGCGGGCTGGTTCCCCTTATTCCGCCTCAGTTACGCTATGTCGGCGATTGCTGCGCATACAAGTTCTCCACCTACGCGCACACCATCATTACTCTACCATGCAAACATAGGGGTTACACTTGTCTGGTATGAGACGTTCCCTGGAGGGGGGGGGGGGGGGTCCACCGGGAGCCGAACCGCACAATAACCCTGGGTTCGGTGTGGGGCGGCGGAGGGGTGAAGTGGACTGCGGTAGTCGTCGTGGGGTTGTGGATAACTACGGCTGCGGCGGGGATGGAGCCTCTCCGTCGTTTCGAGGTCTCCGGTTAACATACAATGCAATACAATACAATGTCAACTCACCGTGTCCAATCTCAAATTAAATTAACTCCCACTACCGTTACAGAGTAAATTTAAAGGAAACCTGATTTGATCCTCATAGTAACGCTAGTAGCTCCACTCTTCCGCGGCTGGAGCAAAATTTTAACACACATCTTTCAGATTTAGAGACAAGCCTTTCAACTTTCGTTTGTGTCGCGCCGCTCCTCCTTGGTTTTGTGATTTTTTTTTCGGTCAGTGAATAAGATTAAACAGTGAAGTTGTGAATGTGTAACAGGTGTGAAGATTCATGACTGCTGACATCTCTAACGAGTGCATATTCGGTGCCGACGTACAGTACCTCATATGGAAACTCCACCGCAACGGCGTCGAGATCCGTCAGGTTGGCTACCCGTATGGAGCCGGCAGCGCTGACCATAGTAGCAGACACCTCAGCAGAGCCTTTCTTGTGGAACGGCTGCGGCTCGGCCACGCGGCTGAAGGGCACAGCCCAGCGGCCCCAGACGTACAGTCCGTTGAATAGCAGCATCTGTGACGGCGACGTCGTGTCTGCAACACATCAACCTGTCGTTGCAAAGACACCCCACAAATATTTGGTCATATAGCGCTTTTTGTTACTCAGAAATTGTACCAGACGAACGCTTATTAACTGAAGTATGTTCGTCAGTGGGATCAAGTTGAAGTTGTGACATAAGAATTTCTTAGTAGCGAGTACGTAGCACATCTTTGATGGAGAATCATAGAAAGATGAGTAAGTAACTTCAGTCATGCGCCAGGGAAGTACAATATTGGCCATTAAAATTGCTACACCAAGAAGAAATACAGATGATAAACGGGTATTCATTGGACAAATATATTATACTAGAACTGACATTTGATTAAATTTTCACGCAATTTTGGTGCATAGATCCTGAGAAATTAGTACCAAGAACAACCACCTCTGGCCGTAATAACGGTCTTGATACGCCTGGGCATTGAGCCAAAGAGAGCATGGATGGCGTGTACAGGTACAGCTGCTCATGCAGCTTCAACACGATACCACAGTTCATCAAGAGTAGTGACTGGGGTATTATGACGAGCCAGTTGCTCGGCCACCATTGACCAGGCGTTTTCAATTCGTGAAAGATCTGGGAGAATGTGCTGGCCAGGATAGAAGTCGAACATTCTCTGTATCTAGAAAGGCCCGTACAGGACCTGCAACATGCGGTCGTGCATTATCCTGCTGAAATGTGGGGTTTCGCAGGGATTGAATGAAGGGTAGAGCCACTGGCCCTACCACATCTGAAATGTGACGTCCACTGTTCAATGTGCCGTCAGTACGAACAAGAGGTGACATGTGTAACCAATGGCACCCCATACCATCACGACGGGTGATACGCCAGTATGGCGATGACGAATACACGTTTCCAATGTGCGTTCACCGCTACGTCGCCAAACACGGATGCGACCATCATGATTCTGTAAAAAGAACCTGGATTCATCTGAAAAAATGACGTTTTGCCATTCGTGCACCCAGGTTCGTCGTTGAGTACACCATCGCAGGCGCTCCTGTCTGTGATGCAGCGTCAAGGGTAACCGCAGCCATGGTCTCCGAGCGGCTGCAAACGTCGTCTAACTGTTCGTGCAGATGGTTGCCTTGCAAACGTCCCCACCTGTTGACTCAGGAATCAAGACGTGGCTGTACGATCCGTTACAGCCATGCGGATAAGATGCCTGTCATTTCGACTGCTAGTGATACGAGGCCGTTGGGATCCAGCACGGCGTTCCGTATTACCCTCCTGAAGCCACCGATTCCATATTATTCTAGCAGTCGTTGGATCTCGACCAACGCGAGCAGCAATGTTGCGATACGATAAACCGAAATCGCGGTAGGCTACAACCCGACCTTTATCAACGTCGGAAACGTGATGGTACGCATTTCTCCTGCTTACACGAGGCATCAAAACAACGTTTCACCAGGCAACGCCGGTCAACTGCTGTTTGTGTATGAGAAATCGGTTGGAAACTTTCCTCGTGTCAGCACGTTGTAGGTGTCGCCACCGGCGCCAACCTTGTGTGAATGCTCTGAAAAGCTAATCATTTACGTATGACAGCATCTTCTTCCAGTCGGTTAAATATCGCGTCTGTAGCATGTCATCTTCGTGGTGTAGCAATCTTAATGGCCAGTAGTGTATTTTGGGATGCTTACTGTTAATATCTTATATTAATGACCTAGCAGACAATACTCACCTCATATCTTTCACAAATTATACAGCTCTTTATAATATTTCAAAGTTATACTGGGATTGGCGATTTGTTTTAAATGTTCAGAAATATAAAATTCTGCACTACACAAAACGGAAAAGCTACAGTATCATTTGTCAGTCTTGCAGATACGTTGGTGTAATGAGTTCCAGCCCGGGTCCGGCACACAGTTTTAAACTCCCAGTAAGTCTCTTCTTGGTATAAATTTGAGGAGATATGAACTGGGTTGATCGGATACACTCAACAGTATGAAATCATGCGGCAGAATTTTTTTCGTTCGTATGATACTGGAAAAAATATTGCAAGTTAAATAAGGACATTGTCATCAAAGTGTTACTGCGGCTCCTCTCTGAATATTGTTCCAGTGCACGAGACCCGTACCAATAGATAACCGCGGATGCTGAACGTATACAAGGAATAACTGCTCGAATAGACAAGTTTAAATCACGGGAGAGCGCCACGAAAATGATGAAAAGAATGAACTGGGAGATGTTTTAAGCTAGATGTTAACTATTCCATGAAACACAAATTACCTTATAGGTCGGGCAACCATAGCTAAAGAACTTTTACCTAATTAAGAACTTTGCCGCGCGTGTTTAGCCGAGCGGTCTGTGGAGCTGCAGTCATGGACTGTGCGGCTGGTGCCGGCGGAGGTTCGAGTCCTCCCTCGGGCATGGGTGTGTGCGTTTGTCCTTAGGATAATATAGGTTAAGCAGTGTGTAGGGACTGATGAGCTTAGCAGTTGAGTCCCATAAGATTTCACATATTAAATTAAGAATTTTGGGAAAAAAACAATGAACAGCTATTGCGGATTTGAACTACACTCCTGGAAATTGAAATAAGAACACCATGAATTCATTGTCCCAGGAAGGGGAAACTTTATTGACACATTCCTGGGGTCAGATACATCACATGATCACACTGACAGAACCACAGGCACATAGACACAGGCAACAGAGCATGCACAATGTCGGCACTAGTACAGTGTATATCCACATTTCGCAGCAATGCAGGCTGCTATTCTCCCATGGAGACGATCGTAGAGATGCTGGATGTAGTCCTGTGGAACGGCTTGCCATGCCATTTCCACCTGGCGCCTCAGTTGGACTAGCGTTCGTGCTGGACGTGCAAACCGCGTGAGACGACGCTTCATCCAGTCCCAAACATGCTCAATGGGGGACAGATCGGGAGATCTTGCTGGCCAGGGTAGTTGACTTACACCTTCTAGAGCACGTTGGGTGGCACGGGATACATGCGGACGTGCATTGTCCTGTTGGAACAGCAAGTTCCCTTGCCGGTCTAAAAATGGTAGAACGATGGGTTCGATGACGATTTGGATGTACCGTGCACTATTCAGTGTCCCCTCGACGATCACCAGAGGTGTATGGCCAGTGTAGGAGATCGCTCCCCACACCATGATGCCGGGTGTTGGCCCTGTGTGCCTCGGTCGTATGCAGTCCTGATTGTGGCGCTCACCTGCACGGCGCCAAACACGCATACGACCATCATTGGCACCAAGGCAGAAGCGACTCTCATTGCTGAAGACGACACGTCTCCATTCGTCCCTCCATTCACGCCTGTCGCGACACCACTGGAGGCGGGCTGCACGATGTTGGGGCGTGAGCGGAAAACGGCCTAACGGGGTGCGGGACCGTAGCCCAGCTTCATGGAGACGGTTGCGAATGGTCCTCGCCGATACCCCAGGAGCAACAGTGTCCCTAATTTGCTGGAAAGTGGCGGTGCGGTCCCCTACGGCACTGCGTAGGATCCTACGGTCTTGGCGTGCATCCGTGCGTCGCTGCGGTCCGGTCGACGGGAACGTGCACCTTCCGCCGACCACTGGCGACAACATCGATGTACTGTGGAGACCTCACGCCCCACGTGTTGAGCAATTCGGCGGTACGTCCACCCGGCCTCCCGCATGCCCACTATACGCCCTCGCTCAAAGTCCGTCAACTGCACATACGGTTCACGTCCACGCTGTCGCGGCATGCTACCAGTGTTAAAGACTGCGATGGAGTTCCGTATGCTACGGAAACTGGCTGACACTGACGGCGGCGGTGCACAAATGCTGCGCAGCTAGCGCCATTCGACGGCCAACACCGCGGTTCCTGGTTTGTCCGCTGTGCCGTGCGTGTGATCATTGCTTGTACAGCCCTCTCGCAGTGTCCGGAGCTAGTATGGTGTCTGACACACCGGTGTCAATGTGTTCTTTTTTCCATTTCCAGGAGTGTATTAGCCGGACGTGTGGCCAAGCGGTGCTAGGCGCTCCAGTCTGGAACGGACACAGGTTCGAATCCTGCCTCGGGCATTGATGTGTGTGGTGTCCTTAGGTTAGTTAGGTTTAAGTAGGTCGAAGTATAGGGGACTGATGATCTCAGATGTTAAGTCCGATAGTGCTTAGAGCCATTTTTTTTTGGTCATATAATGAACGGGGGCAGGGGGCCGGCGGACGGACATTTGAAGTCCACTTGAAAGCTAAACCAACCATACAACTGCAAATGTACTCGGAGCAGACCAGACTGCCCCGCGACAGCGGTGCGCCGTATTCAACGGCCGTAAATATTAAATCAATTGTTTTCGATTACACCGCAGAACTAAGCAGAAACCATACTTCTCCAAATAGAAAATTACTCAAAACTAATTCAAACTCTAAGTTGCTCCACGACACAGCGCTATTCACTATTCAATTTAAAATTCTTAAATATGCGCTACCGTGAAAATTTTGCTGCTGTAGTAGTCAGATAGCTCTTAGCTAAATACAGTCAGTTCAAGAAACTGAGAACTTTCTCGTTGATTGCACGATTAATGGGTCAAAGATGCAGCGAAGCTGAACGATCCTCTACTCTCAGGTGATATTAAAATGAATTTTATATTTCGGTAATTACAACAATTGGCACTGCAGTTCCTCAATCAAAGAGCGATTAGAGAAACCCTTGTACAGCTGATGCCAATATACTGAAGTATAGGCTGACAGCGGAGAGTGAAGACATACGAATGGCAGAGTGAATGTTCGCGATATGTGATTCACAGGAGGGCACAAAATATTCTGCAAGATCTAAACTAATGAGTACAAACCTTTCTATAGTTCCAGTTATCTAATTTTATGCAACTGGTTTCAGCAAGAAATCGTCACATTCGTTGCGAACAAAGTAAATTTCCCGGATTATGTTCGTGCCGTTAGGAAACATGGTGTAGGTAACTCAGTTCGTCGCTTCATTTGATGATGCACCTTCGAGTGGCAAATAATGAAGGCATATTTCTCCATTTTGTGATCATTTTCTCACATTTTTTGTAGGTATAAAATATAAGCTGTCAATCTAAAGATTCGTTTGACCAGCACATTGCCTTCGCACGAATCGTCCTGCTGGAGGCCGTATGACAGTACTGAGAAATGATATTAAGCACCCTATATCGACTGTGAACCAGTTTACCTTGTTCTTATTTTTATTATATTTACAGCACTTCTGGAATAGGAAGTCTTACTCCATACGAAATTTTTGATTTTTATTTTTTGGTACTCTGAAATCCAGCGCCATTACCCATTATTCCGTGAATTCAAATGAGTTCAGGTCGCCATGGTCTTAGAAAGAGAGCTTTGAAACTTATAAAAGTGCTTTGAAACGTAGAAAATTTTTTCTACAGATATGCGTGTAGGAAGGACCTCAACACATGAACGATTTGAGATCGCCCTAGGTGGGGGTTAGAATCTATTTCGTATGCCCATAATCGCAAATGGTGGGGGAAGTACAATAGACGCGCGCGGCGTATGAGAAAGAGGTAGTCCCATGTCGACAGAGACAAGTGCACATCTTATTCAGTTTATTTGGTATGTCGCGAGTTTAAAACGGATACGCTACCTGCGAGACGATACTGCTCAGGGAGCATTAGACCCAGCATTACACTCTTTGTTAGGGAGATGTTATTTTCTCTGAGAACTGACTGACAGCAGTTATACATCTGTGTGTTTGTGGTTGAAGGCCAAGTTCTCGAACATATACCACTGCCACACCACCTGTGTCACAAATCTGCCTGCCGCTGTGGCCGAGCTGTTCTAGGCGCTTCAGTCTGGAACCGCACGACCGCTACGGTCGCAGGTTCGAATCCTACCTCGGGCATGGATGCGTGTGATGTCCTTAGGTTGGTTAGTTTTAAGTAGTTCTAAGTTCTGGGGGACTGATGACCTCAGATGTTAAGTCCCATAGTGCTCAGAGCCATTTTACCATTTTGTCATAAGTTTTTACGTACCGTTGGTACTAAATTGTCGTAAGACCTACAAAACGATCGAATAAAGTTTTTATCACTCCCCACCATAACACGTGAAATGAATGGTATGAACGTTTTCCGTACCATTACCAAGTAGGTGGTCTTTCGTATAATTTTCTGTAACTAAGTAAACGTGCTCGACAGGTTGTTTGTCCTTACGTTTCCAAATTACAACATAATTGCTTTCTTCCAAGAGGAGAAACATCTTCACATCTGTGAAGTACCTTAGGACAGCAGCGTGTCTTTGCTTCAGTTGAGAAAACACGCACACAGTGTGTACTGTAGTCGGTTACGTGATTTTTACCTTCCTCTTGGATCGAATGCCAGAGCTCGCCCCGTAAAAAGTGCGGAAATTTTGGAAACGCTTTAAAGGTAATTGGAGTATGTCATACTCCCCCCTTTATCAGCACAGAGTACAACTATCTGTTAATTTTGCTCTCTTCTACCAGTACGTTGCAATTTGTGTCCTTAATGTCGATTAAGTAGTAATGCATACAATACTAGTGAATTACCAGCATGCTAATACTTCACGTTATTTTAGTGTTTGCCCGCGGCTGTGGCCAAGCGGTTCTAGGCGCTTTAATCTGGAACCGCGCGACCGCTACGGTCGCAGGTTCGAATCCTGCCTCGGGCATGGATGTGTGTGATGTCCTTAGGTCAGTTAGGTTTAAGTAGTTCTAAGTTCTAGGGGACTGATGACCTCAGATGTTAAGTCCCATAGTGCTCAAAGCCACTTGAGCCATTTTTATCATAGTGTTTGTATGTTTAATGCATCATAAGCCACAAATCGGATTACGAAACTTTTGACCGAAGTTGCTAGATCTGTGAATGTCAGTGAAAGTAAACACAAAAGAAAAAAAATAGTTTTGCTTGAAGAGAACATTGAAACTTTAATTGAATATACTCCACGAAATATTTGCCATTAGAACTTTCACGTAAATGTGGATACTATGCTCGCTATAAGGAGGACTGTATAATTCAGAAGTTTTCTGGCGTAGTTTCCTCTCGCCGTTTTGATTTTTATCTCGTTGACAGCCTTTGTGGGAAGCAACACGTGGAAGCTCGATGCTTCCTAAGGTCAAGCACAAAGGCATCTCTCGGCGTCGTTCTTGCCGAGAAGCAGCCGTCTGCGCCTGTATTCAATTTCGTCCAATCAATGCCACCGCGCACGTGCCGACGGAATCTTACAAGAACTACGGTCCAAGAATCCCTACGTGTGGCTGTCGCAAAAGAGCTTTATTCGCATGAAAATCGGAATAAATAAGAAAGAAAAATAGTGTTCCACGTGTTCGTGTAGTTGGAGGTAGACGGCAGGTCTCTATCAGCTCTGTAAAATGTCACGGAAGACTTAAGAAATCACCCGCCTCGCTAAACGACAGCTATTGTAACCATAATTTTCAACAAATAACGGAACTTCTGAATGCTATTGCTTTAGAATTACGAATGGAAATTAAAATAAAAAATCCATGCGTAAAAAGTTCAAGTTGCGCGATTACTTACAAATAAGAATGAAGCAAAATGGTAGGTTTAGTCTTCTAAGAGATACTAAACATGTTGGACACCAAATGGTACAGCTGACCAAGCTACTACTTGTCTTGAGACATGTGACTAGCGTGAGAGACCTAACGCAGCCCGTAAGCCTAGATGTCGACTGCATTAGTAACATTAGGTGGCTGGCAAGCCACAATGACTACGGTCGCAGGTTCGAATCCTGCGTCGGGCATGGATGTGTGTGATGTCCTTTGGTTAGTTAGGTTTAATTAGTTCTAAGTTCTAGGGGACTGATGACCTCACATGTTAAGTCCCATAGTGCTCAGAGCCATTTGAACCAAGCCACAGTGATCTTTTTCTCAATAAGTTTCAACTCTAAACAGGAAAGAATGTTCACCACATTTAGATCGTTCGCTGCGAGGTTGCCTTCTACAGAAAAACATCACTTAACAAGGAAACCTGGTATGAATTTTACAAAATTGGTATAGTTAAAAACAATTTAACTCTTGTAAATTGTGAAAAATTCGCGTAAATTTATTTTCAGAATTAATGACGAGTAAACTTTGCCTCCTGCGCCTACTGGCAACGGTTTGAAGCCATACTTATTAGCAACAACAAAGCAAATGTTTGAGATGGGAAAGAAATTTAAGACTGAGCTGATGACGGAATTTTGTAGTACGTGTAGCGCCTCTACAACGGGGATCAGATCTAAAACATCCGTGCTACCAACTCCTTCGGTAAGTGTTTCGGATCCTTGTCGCCTGAGGCCGAAGAAATATTAAGGCATTCAAAAAAGTATTACTACAGTTGCAGTTAAGTGGTCTAATATACATCTACATACATACTTCGCAAGTTACCAATTGGTGCATGACGGGAGACACTTGCACCATTGCTAATTTTCTTTTCCATTCCACTGTCAAATCGACCGCTCTACATTCATGGATAGATTATCCATAATACCGGACTAATACACTAATCAGCCAGAAGATTGTGACCGTCTACCTAATAACCTGTACGTCCACCTTTGGCACAGATAACAGCGGCGACGCATTGTGACATGGAAACAATGAGACATTGGCAGGTCGCTGGAGGGAGATTGCACCACATCTGCCCCCGCAAATCACCTAATTCCCATAAATTGCGGGGACGGGGGCGATAAGCTCTGACACCACTTACAATCGCATCCAACATATGTGTGATCGGGTTCAGATCTGGCGAGTTGGGAGCCAGAACGTCAATAGGAACTCGCCACTGTGTTCCTCGAAACACTATCACACTGTCCCCCTGACATGGCGCATTACCTTGTTGAACAATGCCACTGACGCCGGGAAAAATGATCATCGTGAAATGGGGTACGTGGTCTGCCAACAGTGTATGATACTCCATGGCCGTAACTGTGCCTTGTGCAAGCTCCACTGGCTCCATGGAGAACACGTGAATGTTCCCCACAGCATAACGGAGCCGCCGCCTGCTTGTCTGCTTCCTGCAGTAGAGGTATCAAGGAGCTTTTTCCCCCTGATGACGGATTCTTTCCGTCCCATCGGGATGATGAAGATATTGGGATTCATTAGACCATGCAACGCTCTGCCACTGCAGCAACGTCCACTACCAGTGATGATTATATGTGGTTTGTGGGGCGCTCAACTGCGCGGTCATAAGCGCCCGTACAATGCCCCAGTTTTTACACAGTCTAATTTTTTTTCACAGTCCAATCTAGCCACTGTGAAGAATAATGATGATGAAATGATGAGGACAACAAGAACACCCAGTCCCCGGGCAGAGAAAAATTTCCAACCCAACCAGGCATCGAACCTGGGACCCCGTGATCCAGAGGCAGCACCGCTAGCCACTAGACCAGAGCTGCGGTCTCCATTGCCGATGGTTACTTTTCCATTTCAGTCATCGTTGCCGATGTCGTAGTGTTAACATTGGTGTATGCATGGGTCGTCGGCTGTGGAGGCTCGTCGTTAGGAGTGTTGGTGCATTGTATGTTCAGACACACACGTACTCTGCCCAGCACTGAAGTCTGATGTTAGTTCCACCACAATTCACCGCCTGTCCTGCTTTACCAGTCTGCCCAAACTACGACGTCCGAAATCTGTAATGAACGGCGGCCGACCAACCCCACGATGCTGGGACGTGGTATCACCTTTGTTTCGCCACGTGTTGAAGACGCCTACCACAACGCTTCTGTAACACCCGAGAAGTCATGCAGTCTCCGAAAGGCTCGTGCCGAGTCTCCGAGCCGTCACAAATTGCCCCCGGTCGAACTCAGATCTCGCGCCTTCCCCATCCTACACACGGATAGCACGCTCACTTACACAATACTGGCCATTAAAATTGCTACACCACGAAGATGACGTGATACAGACGCGAAATATAACGGACAGGAGAAAATATTCTAAAATATGCAAATGATTAGCTTTTCAGAGTATTCACACAAGGTTGGCGCCGGTGCCGACACCTACAACGTGCTGACATGGGGAAAGTTTCCAATCGATTTTTCATACACAAACAGCAGTTGACCAGCGTTGCCTGGTGAATCGTCGTTGTGATCTCGTTTAAGGAGGAGAAATGCGCACCATCACGTTTCCGACTTTGATAAAGGCCGGATTGTAGCCTATCGCGAGAGCGGTTTATCGTATCGCGACATTGCTGCTCACGGTGGTCGAGAGCCACAGACTGTTAGCAGAATATGGAATCGGTGGGTTCAGGAGGGTTTTACGGAACGCTGTGCTGGATCCCAATGGCCACGTATCACTAGCAGTCGAGATGACAGGCATCTTATCCGCATGGCTGTAACGGATCGTTACCTCTTGTTCGTACTGACGGCACTTTGAACAGGGGACGTTACATTTCAGATGTGTTACAACCCGGGGCATTTCAGCAGGAAATGCACGACCGCATGTTGCAGATCCTGTACGGGCCTTTCTCGATACAGAAAATGTTCGACTGCTGCCCTGGGCAGCACATTCTCTAGATCTCTCACCAACTGAAAACTTCTGGTCAATGGTGGCCGAGCAACTGGCTCGTCACAATACGCCAGTCACTGCTCTTGATGAACTGTGGTATCGTGTTGAAGCTGCATGGGCAGCTGTATTTGTACACGCCATCCAAGCTCTGTGTGACGCAATGCCTAGGCGTGATCAAGGCCGTTATTACGGTAAGAGGTCGTTGTTCTGGGTACTGATTTCTCTGGATCTATGCAGCCAAATTGCGTGAAAATTTAATCAAATGTCAGTTCTAGTATAATATATTTGTCCAATGAATACCCGTTTATCATCTGCATTTCTTCTTGGTGTAGCAATTTTAATCGCCAGTAGTGTACATGTGCCATGCCTGTGTCTGACTAGCAGTCATTCGTCGCCAGGTGACGCTGCTATCGCCAGGACGGGTTTATATCGATAATAGGTCGGTGGTCATAATGTTCTGACTGATCAGTGTATGTTCAATGGCTGTAAGTACTATGGGACTTAACATCTGAGGTCATCAGTCCCCTAGACTTAGAACTACTTAAACCTAACCAACCTAAGGACATCACACACATCCATGCCCGAGGCATGATTCTAACCTGCGACGGTAGCGGTCGCGTGGTTCCAGACTGAAGCGCCAGAACTGTTCGGCCACTTCGGCCAGCTTTGAAGTTATTCTTTAAAATTAATAGCTATTCCAGGAAACCACGCTATATAGGCACTAACTTAATGTAAATATTTACACACCTAATGTCCTGCTTTGCAGAACATTCAAATATCCTGATTCAGGGTCCCTGTAATTTTCCTAAATTCATTCGGCCGCCTAGCGGGAACAATGAAATACCTAATTTAGCTGTCAGCTTTTGCGTTTCACATACTAATACATATAGCTATCTCCAACGGGAAGTTAATATCTTACGTCCGACACCGGAACCAGATTTAGGGTTTTAACATCCTTTGGACAAAGTGTTTTTGGACTGAGCACCAATTTGGGTAGTGACAACAAAAAGAAGGAAGTCAGCTGTAGCCGTTTCACAGAGTGTTGACATTTTTAATGCAATATACACACTTTTCAGAAACACTATGATAAATGCAAAAAGTAAAGACTCTTAAAATGCACTGGCTTTGCAGTATCGCAAAGGATTCAGATGCATATGCACACGTGTTCAACAACTTTACTGGATATTAAATGTCTTCTTGGTAGTACAGTGAAGTTTAGCAGTTCAAGAAATATGTAGGAAAAAAATTCCATACAGGAGTAGGTCATGGATTCTTTAAGATGTTTTGGATTTTATTGTAACTCATGTTTGCAATTAGCCGGCCCGTGTGGCCGAGCAGTTCTAGGCGCTTCAATCTGGAGCCGCGCGACCGTTACGGTCGCAGGTTCGAATCCTGCCTCGGGCACGGATGTGTGTGATGTCCTTAGGTTAGTTAGGTTTAAGTATTTCGAAGTCTAGGGGACTGATAGCCTACGATGTTAAGTCTCAGTGCTCAGAGCCATTTTTTGTTAGTAATTAAAATGTGCATCTGACTTTCCACGTCTGAGGCATGTGTGTGGGAAAGAAAGATTCGTATGGTTTAACAGGCAACATTTCACTTCCTCCATCGTCCTCGGCGAACGAATAGTTTGCTTCGCCTACGACAACATTTACGTGAATGAAACTGTCCACACCAATCTGCAATCTATGACACGACTTTTATTTCTAAAGGAGGTTAAGGGGTGGGGAAGGGGGGGGGGGAGAAGAGTATAAGTTAATCATATCATGGTGGAGAATTTGGTGAACAAAACATTCTATGAACGGCAAAAGGAGTCAGTGTTCCGTTGGAACTTTTAATAACACTCATACATGGGCTTTATAACAACAGCGTATAAATGTCAATTTGTGCGACTGATTTAAATGCCTATTGCACTTGTTCAATACAGGGCCCTTTAATGCAGTTTATGGATAACGCTAAAGACGTCCGATGAAGTCCCATATATGCTCGACTGGAGACGTATCTGGTGATCGAGGAAGCCCAGGCAACATGCCGACAAACTGTAGAGCATGTTGGGTTACAAGAGCGGTATGTGAAGGAGTGTTATCCTGTTGGTAAACACGTCCTGGAAGGTTGTTTATGAACGGAAGCACAGCAGCTCGAATCATCAGAGTGGTGTACAAATTTTCATTCCGATGACGTGGGATATAACCAGAGTGCTTCCGCTGTCATACGAAATCGCATTCCAAACCATAACTTAGAGTGTACGTCCAGTGTGTCTAGCGCGCTGGTGACTTACTTGTCCGTCTCCGTAGACGCATGGTCAGCGCTTCAGATTGGTGAGCGAAGAGGCCCTGGTTTGATTCCTGATCTAGCCGGAGATTTTCTCCACTCGCGAACTGGATATTTTGTTGCCCCTGCATTCCAATCGTCGTAATTGACTTAACTGTTGAGATTGCTGCATGGGTATGACCCGAAAGCCAGTAGATTGAAAAATAACTGGCCTACTCTTAACTAAGATACGGCCACAACCGACATCAAAGAAGAAATAGCTGTCATCAGAAAATACAGCAGCCCTCGACCGTGCTCTCCAGTGACATCTAACTTGACAGCATTGAAGTCGCAAATGGCTGTGGTTTAGGGTCAGTGGGACACACTACAAAAAGTGTGACGTCATCCACATGAGTACTAAAAGAAGACAGTGAAATCAGGCTACACGATAGATCACAAAAAAATTATTGTCTGTCAAGTAAATGCCTAGGGATTACGATAACCCGCAACTTAAACTGAAACAATCAGACAGAAAATGATGTTGGGAAGGCAAATCAGACTGCGTTTTAGTGACAGAAGACTTGGAAGATTTAACAGATCTACCAAACGGACTGCGTACACTACGCCCGTCCGTCCTGTTCTGGAGTACTGCCGTACGATATGCGATCCATACCAGACAGTGCTGACGGTTAACATCGAAAATGTTCAAAGAAGGGCGCTCGCATTTCATCATCGCGAAATAGGGGATAGGGTCACGGATACGGTACGCCTGTTGTGGTGGCAGTCACTAAAACAAGGGTCTTTAATTGCTGAGAGATGTTTCCTCGAAATGTCTATCACCAACTTTCTCTTCCGTATGTTAAAATTTATTTGTTGGTCCACCTAAAAAGGGTAAAATGATTGTGGCAATAAAGTAAGAGAAATTAGACCTCGCACGAAAAACTAAGTGTTCGTTTCTCCCGCGTGCTATGCGAGATTGGCACGATAGATAAACACACTGAAGGTAGTTCGATGAACACTTTGCCAAGCACGAAACTCTGAATTTCAGGGTAGTTATGTAGATGTGCCACCTGTTGTAACATAAATGATCTCAGAATGTCTGTGATGAACACTGTGTAGTAGTAGTAGTAGTAGTAGTAGTAGCAAGTAATTAACAGATTAAATTTTGATTGTGGAACACATGATTTCTGAGAAACGAGTTTTCCTTGCAAGTCTTTACTACACATTATTTGAGAGATTTTTGAACTATGTATTCCAGAGGTTTGTGGTAGCGATAATACATCTTCAGATTTTGGAAGGAAGTACGGAATATTACCAGGATGAAACTAAAGGGTGAAAGAAGAAGAATAGGAACAGAGGGATACTAATTAATTTCTTTCGAGTTTATCGCTTGATGCGAAATCTCAGCAATAAAAGTCCACAAAATTTAGTTTTATGATTAATAGACTTCACGCTCTATCATAATCCGAAATAAGAGGACGAAAAGTAACACAGTTAGTTGGGTGGCAATGCTTTAAGAAATCCGCTGAGAAACTGATATTTTCAGGCAGATGGGACGATGGAGTACAGTCTGTGTGGGTTTGGCTGTAACTAAAGGTGAAACACTAATCAACACTACAAGGACTATTGCTGACGACAACACAATCGACAGTGAAAGTTTCCGTGTAAGTAAATTCGGTGAATAAGGCTCGAAAAGAAATTTCTCGACGCTACAGGTTGTACAGCAAGACTTCATATTAATCACCAAACATTGTCGAAGCTGCAGAAGCGAGGTGTCTTCTACTGAACGTCAGATAAGGAAGCAAGAAGGAACTAGCTCAGCCTAAGAACTTAATGACATACTTGTAGAAAAACACACATTTGAAAAATTATATTCCGTAAAGAACAGCTATGAATTTATTATCAGTTTGAAAGATTTGACAGTACCATCTTAAGCTAAGCTTCTGCCCCTAGATATTTTAAACCTTTACTGCAGTATACCTTTAGCTGGAACAGTTGAGATAATACGTATTAACCTATTGAGAAACAAGACAATGAGCAAACCAGAAATCATAGAACTTATAGATGTACTTAATTTAGTACTCTCACATAATTACTTCTCTTTTAACAATAAAATTTACAAGCAGGACCAAGGACTAGCAATGGGAAGCCCTCTCAGTGGCATAATAGCTGAAATATTTATCAACCACATAGAAAATAAAATATTGACACTAAACGATAACATCACAAGTAAAGTTAAATTCTATAAGAGATATGTAGATGACACCCTCATTCTATTTGATGGCATAGAGGTTGAAGTGACAAACCTTTTTAACAAATTTAATAGCCTAAATAAAAATATTCAATTCACCCATGCACATATCGAAACAGAACCAAAAGGAAGCTTTCAATGTTTATACAAAACCTACTGGCACCGACACCATTATAACGAACTCTTCTACATATCCCTCTTCCCACAAAAAAGCTGCTTGTAGATCAATGCTATACAGAGCACATAAATTTAGTAGTACAGAACTCCAACAAGAAATAGAAACCATAACATATACCGCAACAAACAATGGGTATGATCCTTCTCTTAATACCATGTCACAACAGATAAAAAATAAACTGAACAAACTTCATCAAACTACTCACAACTGACAGTACCCCAGCAGTCAAATACGTAAAAATGCCATATCTTGGAGTAGTATTTGACAAATGAGCAAGCCTATTCAAAAACACAGAAGTAAAAATCAGCTTCAGCGCCAACAACAACCTAAGTAGGAAGCTTATTGACAATATAAAACCACCAGATACAATCCTTGATGCATCTGTCATTTAGAAAATTACCTGCAGCTGAAGTAATAAATATTATATCTGCCAAACAGACAAATTTCAGAACGCGATTCAATGGATATTTAGACTGCTACAGGCTTGATAAATAAATTAGCAATAGCCACTCATATTAAAGACATAGGCCACCCTTTGAAAATCGAAGACGACCTCGAAATTTTACACAAAATAGGAAATGTAAAAGAAAGGATATCATATAAGAAATGGAAATTTTCATAAATAATACAAAGCATGGATGTAACATTCTTAATGAGATAACCGAATTCAAAGACTCAAGTTCTTCAACAGTCTTAAGCCATTTCCAACAACAGATTCAAGATGTGTAAATAAATTACTACAAATCTGTCAGTACCAAGAATTCGATACAAAACCTCGATAATCGACACTGACTCTCATGCTACAAGGCCGCCATCTTGTGTTACGTGCATAATGTTTACATGTATGTCGAAGCAATTTCTGCAGTGAATTACTTTGGAAATCTGAGAAAATACA
The DNA here is from genome assembly GCF_023897955.1 of Schistocerca gregaria. NCBI lineage: Eukaryota > Metazoa > Arthropoda > Insecta > Orthoptera > Acrididae > Schistocerca > Schistocerca gregaria. The sequence continues at coordinate 204,943,471 of NC_064931.1, read as the reverse complement.
ATGCGCAATAGTGTAATGTTAACCAACAGGTCCACCATTACACCAGTGATGCAAATGAAGGTACAAGGTGATGAAATCGTAGCCGGCCGCGGTGGTCTCGCGGTTCTAGGCGCGCAGTCTGGAACCGTGCGACTGCTACGGTCGCAGGTTCGAATCCTGTCTCTGGCATGGATGTGTGTGATGTCCTTAGGTTAGTTAGGTTTAAGTAGTTCTAAGTTCTAGGGGACTGATGACCACAGCAGTTGAGTCCCTTAGTGCTCAGAGCCATTTGAACCATTTGAATTTTGATGAAATCGTAAGTGATCAACTGTAACACAAAACCTTTCACGCTAGTTTCGTAACTCACAACTGATGCAAAACTATCTGCAACCTATAAATACATATTCAACTACAAGGAAGAAAACTAGCACACGACATCAATGACTTCGATTTCTGGCCATCCACTGTCCCCTCCTCTCCCCCAAATGCCACACCAGCCGCTACAGTAACGCACAATGGAAAAAGAGTTCTACATTAAACTAGTTTACGACCGATTATTTTTAAGTAATATTTCTGTGTATGTATGTATAAACGCCTGAAGATGAAAAGAACATTTTCGAAATTCGTTGTATTTTGTTGGATTACACATAAAACAAAAATAAAAATAAAAAAGTGACTGGAAACAGAAATTACAAATAATTATCCCACACAGTCACGGCTCACAAACATTGCCACTATGGCCGAGAATAATTAGGAATAATCCATAAACTTACTGCAGTACCCGTATTCAACGGATGCTATTGCACAGTGTACCATATTGTCTTTAACATTAGCGACGCGAACGGTTTTAGCGAATCTGAATACAAAGTATTTTTTTAAAAAAACAAGAATCTTGTCTTTGATTTGGTTTTCCCTGCAGATTCATTCTTAATTACATTGTCTAATCCGCAGTGTCTTCAGGAACTGGACCCTGGTGTTTCCATCTGGTAAAGAGATGTTTACAGGAGTGGTCAGTAAATTAAGAAGTCATTGTAACGAGAGCCATAGCATACAGTTGCTCATGTTTGACATTACCATGATCGAGGGTCATCTGCGTTAAGGCTACTAGTGACAGAATAGCCAATGTACTGAGACAGTTAATGAACAATTCAAGTACACTATCTGATCATAAGCATCAGGACAGTAAAATGGAGTGTAACGACCGTTTCCTTTATACTGTCTTTAACACTACTGGGGACACTTTCAATGAGGTGTGGAAGTCCGGAGGAGTGGCAGCTCTATCTCCCTTAAAAGATGAAATCTTAATAGGATTAGCGACCTCAAGGGAGTTGCTGCTAGGCTGAATATCGTAACACTCACAACCATAAAAAAAGTGAAGTACATCTACTTCAAAAAGCTGATTAAAAATGCTTTTAACGCCTTTCTAAGAGTCTCCATTCCTTCCGATCTGGTCACGTAAGCGTAAAAAAGATGTGGAATAATTTCAAAGAGGTAGTATCGATGGCAATTGAGAGATATTTACCACATGAATTAATAAGTGATGGTACTGATCCCCATGGTACACAAAACGGGTCAGATCGCTGTTGCAGAAGCAACAAAAGAACCATGCCAAATTTAAAAGAACGCAAAATCCCCAAGATTGGCAAAGTTTTGCAGAAGTTCGAAATAAAGCGAGTTTTTCAATGCGAGATGCTTTTAATAAATTCCATGACGAAACTGTGTCTCGGACTCTGGCTGAAAACCCAAAGAGATTCTGGTCATACGTAAATCACATCAGTGACAAGACGCAGTCCATACCTTCACTGCGCTATGACAACGGTGAAGTCACTTATGAAGTGTCACTAAAGCAGAGTTATTAAACATGGTTTTATGAAACTTCTTCACCAAAGAAGAATAAGTAAATATTCCTAAATTCTAATGGAGACCAACTGCCAAGATGAGAAATATAGAAGTAGACATCCTCGGTGTAGCAAAGCAGCTTAAATCTTTAATTAAGGCAAGGCCTCCGGTCCAGATTGTATACCAGTCAGGTTCCTCTCACATTATGTTGACGCAATAGCTTCATATTTACCAATTGTATACAGCTGCTCGCTCACAGAAAGTTCCGTACCTAAAGACTCAAGTTACACCAATACCCAAAAAGGGAAATAGGAGTAATCCGCTGAATTACAGGCCCATATCACTAACGTCGATTTGCAGTAGGGTTTTGGAACATATACTTTGTTCGAACATTATCAATTACCTCTAAGAAAGCAACTAGCTCTTTATACTCATGAAGTAATGAGTGCTATCGACAGGGGATGTCAAATTGATTCCATATTTTTAGGTTTCCAGAAAGCTTTTGACACCGTTCCTCACAAGCGTGGAATATGGAATATCGCCTGAGTTCTACGACTGGATTCGCGATTTCCTGTCAAAATGGCCACAGTTCGTAGTAATAGACGGAAAGTCATCGAGTAAAACAGAAGTAATATCCGGCGTTCCCAAAGGAGGTGTTATAGTCTCTCTATTGTTCCTCATCTATATTAACGACAAAGGAGACAATCTGAGTAAACCTCATAGATAATTTGTAGATGATGCTGTCATTTACCGTCTTGTAAAGTCATCATCAGATGAACAAAACTAATTGCAAAATGATTTAGATATCGGTATTGTGCGAAAAGTGGCAATGGACCCTGAATAAAGAATAGTGTGAAGTTATTCATATGAGTACTAAAAGAAATACGCTGAATCTCGATTAAGTCACACAGATCCGAAGGCTAAATACTTGGGATTACAATTACAAATAACCTAAATTGGAACTATCACATAGATAATGTTGTGGGTAGAGAAAACCAAAGACTGCAATTCAATGGCAGAACACTTAGAAGGTGCAACAGATCTACTAAAGAGACTGCTTACACCTCATTTGTCGGCCCTATTCTGGAGTATTTCTGTGCGGTGTGGGATCCGATTCACGTGGGACTAACGGATGACATCGAAAATGTTCAATGTAGCGGAGTTAGTATCACAGGCAAGATACGTGAATTGGATTGCCAATCATTAAAACTTTTTCGTTGCGACGGCATTTTCTCATGAAATTTCAATCAGCAGTATTCTCCTCCGATTACGGAAACATTCTGTTGGCATCCACCTACATAAAGGGAAATTATCATCACTATAAAATAAGAGAGGTCAGGACTCGCACAGAACAATTTAAGTGCTCGTTTCCACTTCACATCGACATTAGCAACAGTCGACTTGGGCAGCTTTAGATGTGTTGGCAAGTCCCGATAGGTTTGTTACCCAGGTGACAATGTCTAGTCCACGTTCGTAGTCAATTAACTCTCCTGACAGCCCCATTCTGCAGTGACTGCTTCCACACTGACAATACAACATCCCCCACCTTTTATATTGGAGGGTCCGCTCACTCGTGACTTCTAGTGGACATATATGCGTAACATAGAGCTACCTGAGTACGTTTGGCCTGATAGTGTTTATTTTTTGTATAATTTCATTAGAATGTACTAATAAAAACTTTGTGGGTTGTATAGACAAACTTTTCCTCTGACGGATCTATATGATAATTCTGGTACTTTGATGGAACACCTTGTTTACTTTGAATGTAAGTAAAATTTGTAAAAAATGACCAAACATTTTCTATTCAGTGATTAGGCCTACTTCAATTTTAAATCTTAAGTGATAGCACAGAAACCATAATAAAACTAAGCAGCAATTAGTATTATCAAAATGTCTGAAAGAAACCATGTTGTCAATTTTTCGTGGAGCACTTATTCACTTCCTGCAGACTCAGTTTGGGAACCCTCATATACACTGATGTCCAATCAGCTGATCGGTCAAAATATTACCACCACTGACCACCGTAACTTTTTATGCCGTCTGGTGGCGTTGCGGCATGTGATGCGTTAACAAATTTACGTAAGCGGAGCAAACAAGGCGTGGGAGATTGGGGAGATGGGAGAGCAGCATGGAAGCTTCACCCTAGCTAATATACGAGCTGCAAATGGGGAAATCGATTGAGATAATCGAATCTGACAAAGGGCAAATTACTACGCAGAGTCAGTGAACTATTATCTTTAACACGACAAAGCTGGTCGAATGTTCACGTAATACGGTCGTGAGCGTCTACAGAAAAAGGTAGAAAGACAGTTGAACTGCCAGTAAGGGCTAAATGGTTGGACATCAAAGATTCTTCACCGAATGTGGTGTTGGGAGGTTTGTTCCTCTGTAAAGTACACTCGTGCTCATAAATTAAGGATACTCTCTCGTGGGCGGTTTGTGGGTTTAAATATACCTCGGGGTATGACCATGCGGTGCATTGGGCCTGAGGTCGTCGCACGGTGGCGCTGGCAGCAGTTCACATATGCAGAGGTGTGTTGGTGCATGTCAGAGTAAAAATGTTTCAAATGGCTCTGAGCACTATGGGACATAACAGCTGTGGTCATCAGACCCCTAGAACTTAGAACTACTTAAACCTAACTAACCTAAGGACATCACACACACCCATGCCCGAGGCAGGACTCGAACCTGTGACCGTAGCAGTCGCACGGTTCCGGACTGCGCCCCTAGAACCACGAGACCACCGCGGCCGGCCACGTCAGAGTACAGTGCAGATTAAGTGTGCAGACGTTTTCAGACATGCTAAAGGTGACTGTGTTGAAAATGGCCCAAAGAACACATATTGATGATGTTATGATGGGTAGAATACTAGGGCGACTGGAGGCTGGTCAAACACAGCAGGTCGTAGCACGGGCCCTCCGTGATCCACAAAGTGTGATCAAGATTAGGGCAACGATTCCAGCAGACAGGAAACGTATCTAGGCGCTACAGTACGGGACGTCTACAGTGTACAACACCACAAGAAGACCGATATCACACAGTCAGTGCCTGCAGACAGTCCCGGAGTACCGCACGTAGCCTTGCTCAGGACCTTACCGCAGCCACTGGAACAGTTGTATCCACAGTGTCTACAGACGACTGAACAGACATGGTTTATTCGAGCAGCGATCTGCAAGGTGCATTCCACTGAGCCCTGGTCACAGGAGAGCTCGTAAAGCCTCGTGTCAGGAACACTGTACATGGTCATTGGAACAGTGGTCCCTGGTTATGTTCACGGAGGAGTCCAGGTATAGTCAGAACAGTTGATTGTTTCCGGGTTTTCATCTGGCGTGAACCAGGAACCATATACCAACCCCTTAATGGCCTTGAAAGGGACCTGTATGGAGGTCGTAGTTTGATGGTGTGGGGTGGGATTATGATTAGTGCACGTACACCGCTGCATGCCTTTGAGAAAGTAACTGCAACAGGTCAGATGTATCAGGACGTCATTTTCACCAGTATGTCCGCCTTTTCAGGGACGCAGTGGGTCGGACCTTTCTCCTGATGGATGATGACGCGCGGCTCCACCGACTTGCTACCGTGGAGGAGTACCTTGAAACAGTAGATATCAGGCGAATGGAGTGGCTTGCCTGTTCTTTAGATCTAAACCCCATCGAGCACGTCTGGTCTGCTCTGGGTCAACTTATCGCTGCACGTCTTCAAACCCCTAGGACACTTCAGGAGCTCTAACAGGCACTGGTGCAAGAATGGGAGGCTATACCCCAGCAGCTGCTCGACCACCTAATCCAGAGTATGCCAACTCATTGTGCAGCCTGTGTAGGTGTGCATGGTGATCATGTCCCATACTGATGTCGGGGTACATGGGCAGGAAACAGTGCATTTTGTAGCACATGTGCTTCGGGACGGTTTTCTCAACTTATCACCAATACCGTAGACGCAGATCTGTGTCTTGTGTATTCCCTACATGTATATGTTTTGTATAGTGACAAGTTGTGTGGCACCACATTCTGTAATTATCCTTAATTTATGAGCACTTGTGTAGAATAGACGGCAATCTGTGGTATCTCTGACGAATGAACACGATGTTGGTACACTCAAGTCTTTCGGAGCTCATCGTTCATAGTACATTGTAGAACATGGAGCTCCGCAGCAGACCATTCCTAGGTGTCCACGTGTTGACCCAACGACATCGCCTATTACGATTGCAATGGGCACGGGACCATCGGAATTCGATAGGCGGTCAATGGCAATGTTTCGACTCTTCAGGCGAATCACATTTTTGATGCGCTAGGTCGGTGGTCGTCTCCACAAACGTCATAGTCGACGTGAGTGGCGGCAAGAAACGTGCAGCAGGCCATGAGCACAGGCGGGTAGTGGAAGTATTATGCTATGATACTAATGGGACACATTCTCCAGCGCTAGTGCGAACCACCTGGATCCCTTCATGCTTGATGTCTTACTCCGACGGCAATGTCATCTTTCAGCAGCGTAACTGTCCGTGTCTCTGGGTCAGAACCATGTTGCAGTGGTTTGACGAGCATTATAGTGAACTCATGTTGATGTTTTGTCGCCGAAATCTTCTTATGTAAATCCTATAGCAGGCATCTAGGTCGCTACTGGGCACCATCACCGTGTATGCAAGACAGCGGCCCATTATTTACACGAATTACGTATCATGTGCGTAGACATCTAATGCCACATACCTCCAGGAACCTAGTAACAAACGGTGATTACTGATACGCAGAATCAATTATGTATTTCGTTCCAAAGTCGGACAAACAAGCTATTAAGCAGGCGGTCATAATGTTTTGGCTCGTCAATGTATATACTAATAAAATATTGCTCAGGGAAATGGTCAGACTAAGGAAAGCAAGAAAACAAAACAAAAAAAACTTCCTCTTACTGGGGAAAGGATGATACATGGACCCAAAGCTTACGGAATTATTTAAGTAAGGGGGCGGGCTATATACACTCCTGGAAATGGAAAAAAGAACACATTGACACCGGTGTGTCAGTCCCACCATACTTGCTCCGGACACTGCGAGAGGGCTGTACAAGCAATGATCACACGCACGGCACAGCGGACACACCAGGAACCGCGGTGTTGGCCGTCGAATGGAGCTAGCTGCGCAGCATTTGTGCACCGCCGCCATCAGTGTCAGACAGTTTGCCGTGGCATACGGAGCTCCATCGCAGTCTTTAACACTGGTAGCATGCCGCGACAGCGTGGACGTGAACCGTATGTGCAGTTGACGGACTTTGAGCGAGGGCGTATAGTGGGCATGCGGGAGGCCGGGTGGACGTACCGCCGAATTGCTCAACACGTGGGGCGTGAGGTCTCCACAGTACATCGATGTTGTCGCCAGTGGTCGGCGGAAGGTGCACGTGCCCGTCGATCTGGGACCGGAACGCAGCGACGCACGGATGCACGCCAAGACCGTAGGATCCTACGCAGTGCCGTAGGGGACCGCACCGCCACTTCCCAGCAAATTAGGGACACTGTTGCTCCTGGGGTATCGTCGAGGACCATTCGAAACCGTCTCCATGAAGCTGGGCTACGGTCCCGCACACCGTTAGGCCGTCTTCCGCTCACGCCACAACATCGTGCAGCCCGCCTCCAGTGGTGTCGCGACAGGCGTGAATGGAGGGACGAATGGAGACGTGTCGTCTTCAGCGATGAGAGTCGCTTCTGCCTTGGTGCCAATGATGGTCGTATGCGTGTTTGGCGCCGTCCAGGTGAGCGCCACAATCAGGACTGCATACGACCGAGGCACACAGGGCCAACACCCGGCATCATGGTGTGGGGAGCGATCTCCTACACTGGCCGTACACCTCTGGTGATCGTCGAGGGGACACTGAATAGTGCACGGTACATCCAAACCGTCATCGAACCCATCGTTCTACCATTCCTAGACCGGCAAGGGAACTTGCTGTTCCAACAGGACAATGCACGTCCGCATGTATCCCGTGCCACCCAACGTGCTCTAGAAGGTGTAAGTCAACTACCCTGGCCAGCAAGATCTCCGGATCTGTCCCCCATTGAGCATGTTTCGGAGTGGATGAAGCGTCGTCTCGAGCGGTCTGCACGTCCAGCACGAACGCTGGTCCAACTGAGGCGCCAGGTGGAAATGGCATGGCAAGCCGTTCCACAGGACTACATCCAGCATCTCTACCATCGTCTCCATGGGAGAATAGCAGCCTGCATTGCTGCGAAAGGTGGATATACACTGTACTAGTGTCGATATTGTGCATGCTCTGTTGCCTGTGTCTATGTGTATGTGTTTCTGTCAGTGTGATGTATCTGACCCCAGGAATGTGTCAATAAAGTTTCCCCTTCCTGGGACAATGAATTCACGGTGTTCTTATTTCAATTTCCAGGAGTGTATATAAGTGATCGATACGTCACAAATGTAATTAGGATATAGAGCTCTGAACGAAGACACTTACTTTGAGCAGTCCTTCGGACGAAGTTGTTAGCCGACAGTCCTGACATGATGACCTTTAAAGGAGAGCGTGCCTCATCCTGCGCGATGGCTTGCTCAATGCGGTTTTTCTCGTCCATGGCATCGAGCCGTAGTGAGTCTTCGAGCATGGAGCCTAGCTTCATATCTGCAGCTGCTCTCCCTCGCTTTATCATCGTATCAATTTTGTCCGACATAGCTGTTTCAGACATAGCACTCTGCTCTGGCGCTAACATGTTGTCCTTCGACGAAGTATCCTGATTCGATGGCATATTACTGGCCATGGGCATTTTTTCTTTTGTCGGCGTTTCCATTTCCTCGTCCTTTTCGTTCACATTTTTAACTGGCCCCGTCACATCCATTTGTGACATCATTGAATCTTTTTTAGTTTCCTCTTTAACTGAATCTGCATTTCCCACCGCCATCATAGGTTTTTCGTGCGATTTGGGTGGATTAGCGTCTTCCGCGCTTGCCTCTGTATTCTCTTTTTTCTTGTTTCCTTCTATATTCTCTTCGGATTCCATGGGATTCTTCATTTCATCTCCTTTTCCCTTGTCCACTTCCATCACGTCTTCATTTGGCATTGTGGTTGGTTGGTCTGCAATTCTCTCTACGTTTTTTACTTCGGTCAAGTAGTATTTCTTTAAAACCTGGCTGTACGCCTCGTTTATTGTGAAGTTCCTGTATACATATAACCACGATCTGAGACCTTGGTTCTTTGCACCATCGTCCATCTAAAAAGGAAATAAAAATAACATTAAAAACATACAGAGACGTAGTAAGTATACGTATAATGTATATAATATGACATTTTTGTCATGTAAGAGCGCGTTTTAGTTAAGTGTGGTAACAAAATGTTACCAACTGAAGTTTTGTTATAAACGTAAAATGGGACTTCCATTTTACACTTAGATAATGTTTGTAAGTTATAGTTCACGAGGAATAGAGGTATCAGCTGCACCTTTCTCTCCAAAGAAGAATTAATGTAATATGTATGAAAGCAGATTTTTACTGTGTCTGCTCTTAACGCTATTGAAAATGAGAACTATCCCACCAATTTTTGAAAAGTTACTGCGTTCAATTAGTTTCAGAGGTAATAATTATCAATGATGGTAAGTGACCTGCAAATGGGAGAAGACAAAGATTGTTACTGTCTACTACAATTAGCTGACGCTGTACCACTTACATTAAAGATCAGTTTGAAAGAAATCTCACAGTATATGTTAACGGTCTAATTATAATGTGTAATAACTAACTTCATTTGGTATAATTTAGTCTGCATAACACATTAGTCTTACTTCATAATCAGACAATAATGAAAGTTTTCTCACAGAAAATCCAGTTTTAAAAGTTTTGCTTATGATAAGGGAAGCTAAAAGTAATACGTGTAGCTAGCTGATCAGTGGACGCAAAGGGGTGAGTCAGCCATTCCGTCAACACATTAAGACCTCCAAACGATGGGGTCTTAAGCTTGATTTCACATAACCTGAAAGCGTTGCTACACTTGTCTGAAACAGAAGGCAAGTTACACAATGTTACACGATATGAAATGCAGTCAGTTAAAATACCGCATTTAGTGATTTATACGCCTCAAGCGACACAGACTACGTTGATTCTCTCGGCAGAGTATGAAGCAAAGTGTCTGTAGTCTAGCACCGGACGTCTACACGATATTTCACTGTATGTCTGACAAGATGGAAGGTTTTATTGGTATTAAATGCAATATACATTACGAAAGTAAGGTGCCTATGTCAGTCCCAATCATTTGCTCGAAATGCAAATATTTTCATCTTTTGAAGACCACCACATATTCTTGTCCAGAGTAATGTCAAGTAACTCAGTATTCAAAACTAATGTACATCCTGATATACACTATATTTCATGTTTTTAATTCATTTCCTCAGCCTCTTCAATGTCTTTATTTTACACAGAAATTTCTTATTTTGGATTATATTTCAGGGAATGTTTCTCGATTTAAAATTTGAGAGTAGTAATTGGCTAAAATAATGTCTTATCGTAATATCGATGTATGGGGATGGTCGACGTTGAGTGAATTTCAAAATTCTACAGCTGAATGTCCTACGATGCAACTAGTATGAGGGTGTGCTGAAAAGTGATGCCATCTACTTTTCTTGCGTGAAAAAGCTTTTTGAATCAAACAAGTGCTAATAACTTCTGCATCCTCGTTATTCACGTCAGCATGTTTCCAATCCTTTGCCGCTAGAGGGCCCCGAATTGTAGCCTCTAACATGGCGGTTTGCAATTTAACTACGTCGGTGCGCGAGAAACAGCGTACTGTAATACAGTTTCGAAAAGTTGGTCCACATGCGGGCACCCTCTTCCTCGGCATGACAGAGACAGAAAACACACGTGCGCTGCCAACAGTCCGAAACCTCGCGCTCATTCTCATCGATAATCCTCCATGCAATTCCGAATTGGCCTCATCTATTTTTCCATCTGTTTCCCGAACTTAAAGATCAGTTTCGATGACGTCACTTGGATAGTGTTGCAGCGGTGAAAGCGGAGGCGAGGCTTTTGCTCTGTCAACACGGCCAAACATTTTACAGTGACGGTATTAACAAATTTATCTCTCGTTGGCTGTAATTTTGCTCGTTGCCAGGGTGACTGTTTAGGAATAAATATGTACACGTGAAGAATAAAGATGTAGAATGTTAATGTCTTATTTTAAAAGCATCAACAGTTTTCACAAAGAAAACGGAGGTATTACTTTTCAGAATGCCCTAGTAACGTAAAACTGCTTTAAAACAGAAGAATCAATTTAATTACTCTAAATCAGGGCTTCCCAACGTGTGGTCCGCGGATCCCTTAGGGGTCCGCCGGCTCTTTCTAGGGCGTCCGCGGCCACCCTTCACCAAATCGTGTAAAATAATGAGTAAAATTATTGAATAAAAATGTGAAAATCAAATTCATCACCATTTTTTGGTGTGAAAAACATGTGTACTTTTACTTCAGGTCGTATTCCTAAGCAGCCTTGGCTGTTCCTAAGTGAGAACGCATACACAGTTTAGTGCCGGAAATGCGGCTTCTCTGATCGACTGTTTAGCAACAATACGGGGGTCGTTTGTGCGCCGGCTCACGGCGGTAGATGCGCTGAAACCTTTTACGCATGCGCGGAGCGAGCATTGTCTATCAATCACGACGCTCACTGGCACGTATGCGGCCCCAGATATCATTAAATGTTAAACTTGCTTTGTCAGTGCACTTCCTATTTCGTAAGTCGATTTTTGGCCTTCAAATTGTTTTCATTCATTTGTAAATCAAAGACTATTGATCCTTTGCGGGGATTTTCGACTGAAGAAGGGGTCCACCAGCTGAAAAGGTTGGGATGCCCTGCTCTAAATCACAGTATGTCATAATAAACTAACTGACTAAATTTTTATAAATAAGTAGATGGCGGGTACCGATTAGTATTATTTGTTGTCATGTTCAGTATAGTGTGTAATGATTGCCTCTAACTATCGCAGTGACGGTATTTTTAACTCTTGCACCTGACTAACAGAAGCTGCAAGAGAAGTGCGTTGGGTTTTCCCAATCCTGCACCCAAGGTAAGTATTAACGAAAATTACAGAAAGTTTTTCTTCACTAATCTGAATGTCTACTTCACCAGTGGCATGTGGCGATATATTTTGGTTCTTCTTCTTCTTCTTCTTCTTCTTCTGTAGTGGTCAATCGAAGGATTGGTTTGCAACAGCTACAATGGCAGCTTTTCTCCATTCTGTGCGTCTTTCAGCTTTTCTCTTCATTTCTTTATAGGTGTTACATCCCACATCTTTCACGATTTGATCCACGTACCTCAGTCGTGGTCTTCCTCTGAGTCTTTTTCCCTCGACATATCCCTCTATGATTGTGTTCAGGAGTCCTTTATGTCTCAATAGATGGCCTGTAAATTGCACTCTTCTTTTAACAGTGAAACTCTAGAAGCTTCTCTTCTCGCCTGCTCTTTCTAGAACCACTTCGTTTGTGACCTTGTCGATACATTTCATTTTGAGCATGCGTCTATAGCACCACATTTCAAAAGAATTTAGCTTCTGGTCTTCCTCTGTCCCGAGAGTCCATGTTTCACACCCATAGCATGCCACACTCCACATATATGATTTCAAAAATCTTTTCCTGATTTCAAGGCTGATGTTCTTAGATCTTAAGATGTTTTTCTTCTTGTTAAAAGCAGCCTTTTCTTGAGCAATTCTACTTCTCACTTCTGCCTTGCTCCTTTCATCCCTGGTAATATTACTGCCCAGATAAGTAAATTTATCAACTTGTTCAAGCAGTTCATTGCCTACATGAACGTTGACTTTCACCTGATCTTTTTTGTCGCGTGCCATTACTTTTGTTTTTGCTTTATTGATTCTCATATTATATTCTTCCCCCGTAACTTTATCCATTCTATTCAGAAGGACTGCAAGATGATCTTCACTTTCAGCCAGGACAGCTATATCATCGGCATATCATATCTATTCGTTGGCCATGAATTACTACACCTGCCTGTGAATTTTCCCTTACTTTTTTCAGCGCCTCTTCAATGTATAGGTTAAAGATAACAGGGAATAGTGCGCAACCTTGTCGGACACCTTTCCGTATCTGCACCTCTTCTTGTTTTGTCCGTCCACGGATAACTGCTGTTCCATATCATTTTTTTATCTTTATAGTCTATTCCTACTTTTTGGTTGTCTGGCCAAATAAATCACATTCTCTTTTTAAGAAAATGTTAAATTTTTAATGTTTGGATGAAGGAGATCAGATGCCAATGCGTAGTGCTCGAACAACTGAGCCATTTGGAGGCATGGTGTTTGTGTGTGTGTTCAGTGTCTTGACAAAGTTATACTAGTTTGCCTTCGGGATTACGAAATAAAACAGTAGTAGTTAAAGAATAACCGCTACTACGATACTTACGACGGCGCGCAGGGCGGTCTGGTAGGAGCTCCTCGTCAGCTGTCTGTCGTCAGGTAGGCGCAGGGCCCACTCCAGTTGGCGACGCGTCATGCCGGAAGCACCCTCCGCCGCAGCGGCCAGCAGAGTCACGTAGCCCAGAGGCGAGAAAGCCACGTTCTGATCGCTCTCTGCGTACTCCTACGGCACAGCAGCGTGAAAGATTATGTCGCAGTCAACATCGTAGACCACGCTACCGTCACCGAAACCCCCAACAGCAGTACAGAACGAGGGTGTTATGCTAATGAGGGGATATTTCAGGCATGTCAGAAGAGAACTACCAACAGGGAAATTTGTGGAAAGGTCTTATGGGACCAAACTGCTGAGGTCATCGGGCCCTAAGCTTACGCACTAACTTTAACGTACACTAAGGACAACACACACAGTCATGCCCGAGGGAGGACTCGAACCTCCGATGGGGAGAGCCGCGCGGGCCGTGACAAGGCGCCTGACCGAGCGGGTAGCAACAAGGAGTCAGCCCCCGATAGCTGAGTGGTCACCGGCGCGGTAGCTCAGCGTGTTCGGTCAGAGTTTTAGATACCCTCTGCCACAGGGGAGTGTTATGGGACCATTGCTTTTCACAATATATATAAATGACCTAGTAGATACTGTCTGTAGTTCCATGCGGCTTTTCGCGGATGATGCTGTAGTATACAGAGAAGTTGCAGCATTAGAAAATTGCAGCAAAATGCAGGAAGATCTGCAGCGGATAGGCACTTGGTCCAGGGAGTGGCAACTGACCCTTAACATAGACAAATGTAATGTATTGCGAATACAAAGAAAGAAGGATCCTTTACTGAATGATTATATGATAGCAGAACAAATACTGGTAGCAGTTACTTCTGTAAAATATCTGGTAGTATGCGTGCGGAACGATTTTAAGTGGAATGATCATATAAAATTAATTGTTGGTAAGACTGGTACCAGGTAGAGGTTCAATGGGAGAGTCCTTAGAAGATGTAGTCCATCAACAAAGGAGGTGGCTTACAAAACACTCGTTCGACCTATACTTGAGTATTGCTCATCAGTGTGGGATTCGTACCAGATCGGGTTGACGAAGGAGATAGAGAAGATCCAAAGAAGAGCTGCGCGTTTCGTCACAGGGTTATTTGGTAACCGTGATAGCGTTACGGAGATGTTTAGCTAACTCAAGTGGCAAACTCTGCAAGAGAGGCGCTCTGAATCGCAGTGTAGCTTGCTGTCCAGGTTTCGAAAGGATGCGTTTCTGGATGAGGTATCGAATATATTGCTTCCCCCTACTTACACCTCCCAAGGAGATTACGAATGTACAATTAGAGAGATTCGAGCGCGCACGGAGGCTTTCAGACAGTCGTTCTTCCCGCGAACCATACGCGACTGGAACACGAAAGGGAGGTAATGACAGTGGCACGTAAAGTGCCCTCCGACACACACCGTTGGGTGGCTTGCGGAGTGTAAATGTAGATGTAATAAAAAAACTGAGTTAATGAATCAACAACGAACTGAAACGGATGTCTTTCGACGTCCGCGCCGAGCTGATACAACGAACGAAAACTAACAAAATGAGATTAATAAAAAAAAATGGTCAGCGCGACGGAATGTCAATCCTAAGGGCCCGAGTTCGATTCCCGGCGGGGTCGGAGATTTTCTCCGCTCAGGGACTGGGTGTTGTGTTGTCTTAATCATCACCATTTCATCCCCATCGACACTCAAGTCCCCAAAGTGGCGTCAGATCGGAAGACTTGCACCCGGCGAACGGTCTTCCCAACGGGAGGCCCTAATCACACGGCATTTTTACCAACAAGGAATTAAGTGTTTTGGAAGCGTTGGTGAACGCTCAAAAGTGTGCGATATCTTATGGGACTTAACTACTAAGGTCATCAGTCTCTAAGCTTACACACTACTTAACCTAAATTATCCTAAGGACAAACACACACACACACACACACACACACACACACACACACACACACACGAGGGAGGACTCGAACCTCCGCCGGGACCCGCCGCACAGTCCATGACTGCAGCGCCGTAGACCGCTCGGCTAATCCCGCGTGGTGATGCATTGGTGATAAGTCATTGAAAGCAGAATGGTTTATGTGGGTTCACCGACGTTAGTCTAGACTTATTATCACTGAAAATTTTTTTAAATTGTTTTTCACTGTATTGTTGTAGTCTACTGTTGGCGTTACAATTTCATATATCCTACATTTAAGTGCCTGGCAGAGCGTTCATCGAACCACCTTCACAATTTTCTATTATTCCAATCTCGTATAGCGCGCGGAAAGAATGAACACCTATATCTTTCAGTACGATCTCTGATTTCCCTTATTTTATTGTGGTGATAGTTTCGCCCTATGTAGGTCGGTGTCAACAAAATATTTTCACATTTGGAGGAGAAATTTCGTGAGAAGATTCCGTCGCTACGAAAAACGCCTTTCTTTTAATGATTTCCCTCACAAATCCTGTACCATTTCTGTGACACTCTCTCCCACATTTCGTGGTAATACAAAACGTGCTGCATTTCTTTGAACTTTTTCGATGTACTCCGTCAGTCCTATCTTTTAAGGGTGCCACACCGCGCAGGAGTATCCTAAGAGAGGACGGACAAGCGTAGCGTAGGCAGTCTCCTTGCTAGGTCTGTTACATTTTCTAAGTGTCGTGCCAATAAAACGCAGCCTTTGGTTAGCCTTCCCCACAACATTTTCTGTGTGTTCCTTCCAATTTAAGTTGTTCGTAATTGTAATATCTAGGTAATTAATTGAATGTATAGCTTTTAGATTAGACTGATTTATCATGTAACCGAAGTTTAACGAGTTCCTTTTAGTACTCATGTGAATGACCTCACACTTTTCGTTATTTAGGGTCAACTCCACTTTTCGCAAAATTCGGATATTTTTTCTAAATCGTTTAACAGTTTGTTTTGATCTTCTGATGACATTATTAGTCGATGAACGACAGCGTCAAATGCAAACAACGGAAGACGGCTCCTCAGATTGTCTCCCAAATCGTTTATATAGATAAGGAACCTGTAACAAACCTTGGGGAACGCCAGAAATCACTTCTGTTTTACTCGATGACTTTCCGTCAATTACTACGAACTGTGACCCCTCTGACAGGAAGTCACGAATCCAGTCACATAACAGTCGTTACTCCATAAGCACGCAATTTTACCACGTGCCGCTTGTGTGGTACAGTGTCAAAAGTCTCCCGGAAATCCAGGAATACGGAATCTATCTGAAAGCCCTTTGTCAATAGCACTCAGCACTTCATGTGAATAAAGAGCTAGTCGTGTTTGTCTTAATATATTCTTCGGTTCCTTGGCCACGGTAGCAGTTCCCATGATACTAACTTGCTCACCTCGTATATCCACATTTCTCGTAGACATTTCTAGCTTCATCCCATCTCATTAAAAAGTGCTTAACAATTTTTGGTGACCAGGCAACGGCATTGTCACGGCCAAGTAACCTGTTAGAGGAAGTGGTTGAGATGTTGCCTCAAGTGTGACAATTAACATGGTAAGTACAGAGTTTTGACATGAATATCTGAACACTTCGAATATGCACGCTGGAACGTAGGGTGACAACTATTGAACTAATTGAAACAAACGTAAATTAGTTACAAACCAAACTACGGATTGCACGTATTTTATTCAACATGTAAACGTCACTGCAGATATTCGGATTTACGTTATGACGAGTCCGATATGCCTGCCCTCATTGGTAATGATACTGCGTAGACGTATATGAAGTTCTGCATGACCCGCTGTAGTGCCGGAAAATCGATGCTGTCGGCGACCTCCTGAATGGCTGCTTTCAGCTGAGTTATGGTTTTGGGGATTTTTGCTGTACACCTTGTCTTTAATAGAGCTCCATAAAAAGGAGTCGATTGTGTTCCGACACGGAAAATATGGCAGCCAATCGAGGTCCATGCCAGTGACCCCAGAGCCAGAATGCAGTCCCCAAAGTGCTGCTCCAGGACATCAAACACACACCTGTTTCGATGGGTTCGAGCTCCGCCTTCCATGAACCACACTCACTCCGTCTTCAGGCCACGAGTGGCCTACCGGGACCAACCGACCGCCGTGTCATCCTCAGTGGAGGATGCGGATAGGAGGGGCGTGGGGTCAGCACACCGCTCTCCTGGTCGTTATGATGGTATTCTTGACCGAAGCCGCTACTATTCGGTCGAGTAGCTCTGCAATTGGCATCACCAGGCGAAAAACGGCAACAGCGCATGGCGTCCTGGATGGTCACCCATCCAAGTGCCGACCACCCCCGACAGCGCTTAACTTCGGTGATCTCACGGAAACCGGTGTATCCACTGCGGCAAGGCCGTTGACCTTCCTTGAACCACAGCTAATCGAATTCAGGGTCATTTTGGATAATTAGGATGGAATTATCTTCCAAAACCTTCACTTAGCTTTCGGTAGTCACCGTGCCGTCAAGGAATATCGCACCGACTATTCTGTGGCAGAGCACTGCACGCAACATAGTCACCCGTTGAGGGTGAAGAGGCTTCTCGATCGCGAAATGCTGATTCTCAGTCCCCCAAATGCAATAATTTTGCTTATTGACGAACCCATCCAAATGAAAGTGGCCCTCTTTGCTAAAGCACACATCAAAGGCCTGTTAGTCAATTCTGTGGACAATAGCGTTGGAAAAACAACTGCTGTTCCATGGCCCTGGGGCTTAATGGCTGATGGGTCTGAATTTTTTTTGAGAAGAGGTGCAGGTCTTCAACAAAAATTCGTTGCAGTGTGTCCCAGTTGTTTCCCATCTGCTGTGCCGCCCGTCTGATCGATTTTTTTGGGGTTGGTTTACACCACGGCGACTGTGTTCTCCACGTTTTCAGGCGTTTTCACCATTTTTGAACGACCGACATTGCCAACACTGTCATAACGAACAGTACCCATGCTCTCAAACTTGCGAATAAAAATTCTTGGTTGTTAGCACACTTTGAACAGTTGCCTTCAGCTTTAACTCTGTCGCAAACTTCCTTCGAGCCGCAGTCGGGCTGCTGTTGCTCGCATAGTAGGCCTCCGCAAGCGTTATACGCTCAGGGGCGCTGTACCGTGACATTTTCACGTGCAAATAGCAGACAACAACAAGGCGCGTGTGCATGCACATAGTAATTCCAATTATGCCGGTGGCCAACCGTGCAGTTTGAACGTCCTAACGTAAACCGCTCAGAAGTTATGACGCTTTTATTTCATATAGTCCAATAACTCTCACCCTGTAAAAGCAGATGCTAGCTAAGCCGGTTGTTTGCGTTTTAGTGTTTGGCCACGAACGGCACCTGCCTAATGCCCTCCGTAGCTTGTGAATGTCATTCAGGGTCACTACAATGTTCTATGTGGTTGTAAGTGCGTTGTGTCGGAGCTAAGTGAATTTGAACTTCCGCAAATTATTGGTGGTCGTATGGTAGGGGCTTCCGTAAACGAGATAGCCGAAATGTTAAGTGTTTCAAGAGGCAGCACGTCTAAGATTTATACACACTGCGAACACGCAAAAAGGTCATTCGCTCAGTCACAGCGCGAACGAAAGAGTGTGTCGAGTGATCGTGACGGAAAGTCATTGAAGAGACCTCGATAAGTAGGTCACTGTAGGGCGAGCTGAAATTCCCGAACTACCCATTAACGATGCATATCCCCGTAACAAAGAAACATCTCGACGATGGAGAAATGGAAGAAAGTGTTTTGGTCGAATGAGTTCTTTTGCGTGGTTTCCTACTTCCTGCCGAAGTTACGTACCAGAAATGAAATGTCGAGGGGGTTCGGTGATTTGGGCAGCCACATTATTGTATTCCATGGGCTCCATTACTACTCTGCAAGGTCACATTACTGCACAGGATAGTGACAGTTACGGCTGATGAGATCCGTGTCATGATACAATATATGTAGCCCAATTGGTGGTGCTATGTTCAACGTCAACAAGGTCCCTATTCACACGGCTCGCATCGTTTAGGACTGGTTCTGTGAACACGACAGTGAATTTCTGAGTTCAACATATCTCAGAATGCATTCACTGTCCACCGACATATCTATCGAAACTGACGCTATATTCAATTGCGCTATTGATAAGAATTGGCTAGTTCTGCTGTTTTGTGTGTCACACATTCAACGTTAGCCGGCCGTTATGGCCGAGCGGTTCTAGGCGCTTCAGTCTGGAACCGCGCGACCGCTACGGTCGCAGGCTCGAATCCTGCCTTGGGCATGGATGTGTATGATGTACTTAGGTTAGTTAGGTTTAAGTAGTTCTAAGTTCTAGAGGACTGATGACCTCAGATGGTAAGTCCCATAGTGCTCAGAGCCATTTGAACCATTCAACGTTAGCTATAGCAGCCATGTCGCAGAGCCCATAACTGCTCCATCCGGGTCGCCCCAGAGCCACGCTCGTTTATGCGCTGAAACGCATATTCAAGACTATTACACTCAGTCCATTCACCTAGAATGCTGCGTATTTAACATGTCTGACGTTTAGTCTGTGTTACCAGCTGGTGAACGTTTTCCAGCCTCAATGAAAGGTGAATTCAAACTGGTAGACGCAATCTGAAATTTTATTTCTGAGAAAATTTGCAAACATGTTTTCCAAAATCAGTTTCCCACTGTGTAGCACATCGAGACATATACTGATATTTGCTCCCAAACTGGGTCTCTATCGCAGGCTACTAACAACGCTCTTACTCAGCGAATCATGTAACCATTCGGATCATTAAATTTGGCCTATTGGGTTGAAAATATACTGAGAAATTTAAAACTATGTGAAGTACTTCTATAATGTACAGTGAAATCTGAAATGCTTTACATATCTATGGATGCAGTCAGTTCCTTCTGACACCGAGTAGCGTGTGGACATTCTGTGTACTCTAGTTTCTAACGTAGTTGACACAAAACTAGTTATCTACGTTAACACTTCATCTGTGTGTGATGTTCTTGCCCTGTCAACTGCGTTATTTAATGTTAACTTGCTAGTAACTCTTCATGTTAGTTGGCAAAATTTCAAATTTCCAAGGAAAAATACTCTGCAGTTTGAATTCGACAAGTCTAGAGGTTCTGTTTAATGAAGTTCTGTGAAAGTACACTGTGCGTATACTATCATGTGGTTCAGCCTGCCCTCGTGAAATATCACGATAAAAACTCACGATAAGCCGACCGAAGCGACCACGGACCCAGGTGCAACCATATTGTGCTCGATTAATACTATTCAAGTCTGCCACAGTTAAGAACAGAAAAGAGCGCTAGTACAGTCTATATAGGTTGCGAAGTTACCAGTGGCGTGGGATCTGTAGAAATGGAAATAAAAGTTAATATTCCGTCAGATATCATGTCTGTAGAAAATAGGGTGCAGGTTTCATACTCAAGTCAGTGTTTTATAGGTAAGGAAAGCTGTCACCTTCATCAGAACTGTCGTTAATGAGTTTTCGTTTTGTAAAATTTTACTGCAACGAAATTAACGTTAGCAGATCTCTTAACTGGAAGTCCGTCACCTGCCTATATCCTACCAAGCTCATTCAGAAAAAATGAACATGACGTGAAGAAGATTTCATATCGTTGTAAAGCAACCCAGTTACTGAAAAATCTATACCTATTAACCTAGTTACAACAATAGACGAGGAACGTAGAAAGGTTGTTTCCGTTGACAGCATTACCGAAACGTGACCTATCTACAGAAATTCAAAAACCCTCGTCTGACAACATGAGAGAATACGTTCGCCACTGATTCCATGAGACAGGAATTCAATCAGTTACCCGAACGACATCATAAAGTCATGGCCACGCCTTCCAGGTACCCCAGCGAATAGAAGCAGGCAATAAGAGCAAGGAAAACAAACATCTTATGGTACCTAGTTACTGTGAACATCTTCGTGCCAGCCTACCATAGCCATCATTACCATCAGGGCAGCTGGAGTACACAAGAACTAGGGAAGTGGTAGTCATGACGTAAATCCAGACGAGCTGAAAAAATACACCCGATTCCCATGCACACGAAGTCTCAGTCGTGGAACAACAGGCTGTCAGTATGGCCGTCCCGTCACCTTTCAAATGGTTCAAATGGCTCTGAGCACTATGGGACTTAACATCTGTGGTCATCAGTCCCCTAGACTTAGAACTACTTAAACCTAACTAACCTAAGGACATCACACACATCCATGCCCGAGGCAGGATTCGAACCTGCGACCGTAGCAGTCGCGCGGTTCCGGACTGAGCGCCTAGAACCGCTAGACCACCGCGGCCGGCTCCGTCACCTTTACCTGTAGATAGAGATCGCATTAGTTCACTGATTTGCACGGAAGTACAAGCCAGCGCTAACGTTATAAAAGAATGACTATTAAAACAAAACTAAAGGTAGTGAATGTCACGTATCCGACACTGCAAAAGTCACTCTGATGGAGCGATCCGAAGACGAAGGAATCCGAATGAATATAAAACGAGAAAGATGACTTTGCAGGCACACACAGTTCATACTCTGAACATTAACAGAATCACGTCCGATTCAAAAATAGCTGCACTGCAGCAATTAATATACGACACTGACGCCGACAATATGCTCTTAAAGAGAGCACTCTAAGCAAACACAGGCACGGTCATCATCCTGGATGAAGATATCCCAGTCGGAGATGTTTGGAAACTAGAATCTAGGAGAGGAATCGCGACCAAAATTTACTACGACACCCCCTGAAAGGTTACGTCCCGTCAGGCAGAAACAAAGATGGAACGACAGCTTTGTTTAAATAAGAAAAGTTACCTTGTCAGACAAAAGACGCCTAATCTACTTAGTGCAGGCGACTGTGTAAATCATCGGAAAGACCAGCGACAGAATTTAAAATGCTGTAAAGAACTGCGCGACTTTGCGAAGAATTTGCGTCTCAGAGATACACACGAGTTAAAATCCCCCACATTTGTGCAGTACACTTTCCTACGGTCGACATAGGCCACCCAAAGTGATAAAAAAAGAGCGTTCGTCAACGAGTACTCAATAAAGGTGTCACCCCACTCCCATTTCCAGATCGCTCTGCGTTGTCCTTAACGTTAAACTTAGACAAACAACCCACAAAAAGGCATCAAGGCCGATAGATGTCAAACGTCTCCCATATAGATAACAGACTGACTTGAGTTGTCAGAACATGGACTAACTTCATACGTTCACTTCATAGTTTCACGTCAAAAGATGAAGTGGACCACAACAGATAAAAGACGTTTACGAGCATGTACCTCATGGAAGACATTAAACCAAAGTAGAGTATGGAATTTTACCTCAGCATCCATAGATAGCTGTACGAAAACTCAAACTTTACAAACGAACACAAACCACACATAAGGAAATTAAACTCATTTCAAACAAAACGGAAGAGATGGCTTTGTGATTAATTTTGAAGCA
This sequence comes from Schistocerca gregaria, assembly GCF_023897955.1. NCBI lineage: Eukaryota > Metazoa > Arthropoda > Insecta > Orthoptera > Acrididae > Schistocerca > Schistocerca gregaria. The sequence goes on along the minus strand of NC_064931.1, from coordinate 204,920,886 downwards.
AGCTTCACAATAGGAACCGAGACAGCGTCCCTGTATCACCCCATCAAAATTCAAACCAACAGCAGACACTTTTCTACACGAGCTGCATGCAAAGGATAGAAATATACCACCAAATCTAGATGGCGAATGAAAGAGAATGGCATTACCAGAGCTCTAGCCGGCCGCGGTGGTCTAGCGGTTCTAGGCGCGCAGTCCGGAACCGCGCGACTGCTACGGTCGCAGGTTCGAATCCTGCCTCGGACATGGATGTGTGTGATGTCTTTAGGTTAGTTAGGTTTAAGTAGTTCTAAGTTCTAGGGGACTGATGACCACAGATGTTAAGTCCCATAGTGCTCAGAGCCATTTCAACCATTTTTGAACCAGAGCTCTACTCCGTGTGTCACATGGATAAACATTTAATAACTGAAACCATACAAGTGGCAAAAAGGAACCACTAAAGGCAGCAAAATGTTTAGCTGATTTTAGCGTGGATGAAGTATTTGAATTTCTTATTAAATTAACAGCTCATAAAGCTGCAGGACCATCTGAAATTCTGGAATATCGTCGGGATTACTTTCATTGCCATTTTAAAGGACATAATTCTTGGCGGATTTGTACCTGACGAGATTAAAGACTGCAAAACTATTCTCGTACCAACTAAAAACGTACTGAAAAACTTCGAAAATCTGTGTCCTATTACACAGCTCAGTTTTGGCCACAAAACTTTCACAAGGCCTATTAACAACGGAATGACATTGCTTAAAAATTGCTTGAAAGCCATCAGGTTTGCATCCCTGAAGGCCTATAATGTCAGCTGTTTCTGAAATTTAGAGACGATAGTTGAATAACTGACGTGTCCAGCATCAAATGGGCCTTACGTCTACACCGATACTCTGCAAATCACATTTAAATGCCTGGCAAAGGGTTCATCGGACCACCTGCACAATTCTCTACTATTCCAACCTCGTGTAGCGCGCTGAAAGAACGAACACATATCTTTCCGTACGAACTCTGATTTCCCTTATTTTATCATGATGATCGTTTCTCCTTATGTACGTCGGTGTCAACGAAAATATTTTCGCATCCGGAGGAGAACGTTGGTGATTGTAATTTCGTGAGAAGATTCCGTCCCCCAAAATCCTGTATCATTTCAGTGACACTCTCTGCCCCGCGATAACACAAAACTTGCTGCCCTTCTTTGAACTTTTTCGATGTACTCCGTCAGTCCTATCTGGTAAGGATCCCACATCGCGCAGCAGTATTCTAAAAGAGGACGGACAAGCGTAGTGTAGGCGTTCTCCTTAGTAAATCTGTTACATTTTCTAAGTATTCTGCCAATAAAACGCAGTCTTTGGTTAGCCTTCCCCCCCACAACATTTTCTGTGTTCCTTCCAGTATAAGTGGTTCGTAACTGTAATTCCTAATTATTTAGTTTAATTTACGGCCTTTAGATTTGACTGATTTATCTTGTAACCGAAGTTTAACGTATTCCTTATGGTACTTATGTGGATGACTTCACAATTTTCGTTATTTAGGGTCAACTGTTAATTTTTGCACCATACAGTTATCTTTTCTAAATCGTTTTGCAATTTGTTTTGATCTTCTGATTACTTTATTAGTAGATGAATGACAGTGTCATCTGCAAAAATCCTAAGACGGCTGCTCAGATTGTCCCCCAAATCGTTTATATAGATAAGGTACAGAAATGGGCCTATAACTTTACCTTGGGTAACGCCAGAAACCACTTCTGTTTTACTCGATGACTTTCCGTCAATTACTACGAACTGTGACCCCTCTGACAGGAAGTCACGAATCCAGTCACGTAACTGAGACGGTATTCCAGAAACACGCAATTTCACTACAAGCCGCTTCTTTTGTACACTGTCAAAAGCCTTCCGGAAATCCAGAAATACGTAATCCATCTGAAATATCTTGTCAATAGCATTGAACACTTCATGCGAATAAAGAGCTAGTAGTGTTTCTCAAGAACAATGTTTTCTAAACCCCATGTTGACTGTGTGTCAATAGACCGTTTTGTTCGAGGTAATTCAGAATATAGGAACACAATATATGTTCCAAAATCCTGCAGCATATTAACGTTAATACTATGGGCCTGAAATGTAGTACATTACTCTTAGTACCTTTCTTGAATATTGGTGTGACCTGTGCAACTTTCCAGTCTTTGGGCGTGGAACTTCCGTCGAGCAAACAGCTGTATATGGTAAGTACGGAGCTATTGCATCAGCATACTCTGAAAGGAAGCTAATTGGTATACAGTCTGAGCCAGAAGACTTAGTTTTATTAAATGATTTAAGGTGCTTCACTACTCCGAGGATATCTACTTCTACGTTACTCATGTTGGCAGCTGTTCTTGATTGGAATTCTGGGATATTTACTTCGTCTTCTTTTGTGCAGATAAAAATTCACGGCTGTGTTTAGTAGCTCCGCGTTGGCAGAAATGTCTTCGATAGTATCCTCCACTGCTACCGCGCAGAGAAGGTATTGATTGTGTCTTGCCGCTGCCATACTTCACATACGACCGGAGACTCTTAGGATTTTCTGCCAGGTTTCGAGACAATATTTCGTTGTGGAAACTATTGTAAGCTTCTCGCATTGAAGTCTGCCCTAAATTTCGAGCATATGTAAAGGATCACCAAAGTTGGGGATTTTGCGTCTGTTTAAATTTGGCATGTTTGTTTCGTTGTTTCTGCAACAGTGTTCTGGCCCGGTTTGTTTACAAAGGAGGATCAGCTCTATCGTTTGTTAATTTATTTGGTATAAATCTCTAAATTGCTGCCGATAACATTTCTTTCAATTCAAGCCACAGTTGGTCTACACTTATATTATTAATTTGGATCGAGTGAAGATTGTCTCTCAGGAAGGCGTCAAGTGAATTTTTATCCGCTTTTTTGAATAGGTATGTAAATGACAGTGTCCTGTGCAAACATCCTAAGACGGCTGCTCAGGTTGTCCCCCAAATCGTTTATATAGATAAGGTACAGCAATGGGACTATAACACTACCTTGGGGAACGCCAAGAGGATTTGGGGGATACAATATTCAATCTCGCTACGACTACCCTGTGTTCACTAATCCCTGTATCCGTTTTGATGCTCGTTATTTACTCGGGATTATTTGCTGCTAAGAGATCAAGTGTGTTTTCAAAACCATTTACTTCTCACGTAGGTTCATGAACTAACAGCTCGAAATAATTTTCAGAGAATGCGTTTAGAATAATTTCGCATGATGTTTTATGCGTACCTCTAAAATTAAACATGTATTTTCGCTAACATATCGAGGGTAAATTAAAGTCACCAACTATAGTCGTGAGAGTCGCATATGTGTTTATAATCGAACTCAGGTTTTCTTTGAACCTTTCAGCAACTGTATCATCTGTATCGGGAGGTCGGTAAAAGGATCCAATTATTATTTTATTCTGGTTACCAACAATGTCCTGCGCCCATCGTAAGTCACAGGAATTATCTACTTCAATTTCGTGACAAGATAAACTACTTCTAACTGCAACAAATACGCTACCGCCCACCGTGTTTAGCAGCTTATGGGACCAAACTGCCTAGGTCTTCGGTGCACCGTGTTTAGCCTATCCTTTCGGAACACCGTTAGGTTCTTCGCAAAAATTTCGGCTGACCTTATCTCCGGTTTTAGCTTGCTTTCAGTGCTTATAACGATTTGATCATCAGTGCTTTCTATTACCGCTTGGAGCTCTGGTACTTCTCGAACACAGCTGTGACGATTTAGAACTGTTATACCAATGGTTCCTGTATTTACGTTCTTACTGTGTTCAGCCTGCACCCATTGTGACTGAAGCCATTTGTGTGTTTTACGGAGAGCCTCTAACCCAAAAACCGTCCATTCCATGCCACACAGCCCCTGCTACCCAAGTAGCCACCTCCTGCGGGTAGTGGACTCCTGACCTATTCAATGGAACCCGAAACCCAACCACCCTTTGTCGCAAGTTGAGTAATCTGCAGCCTACACCGTCGCAGAACCATCAGCTTCTGATTCAGACGTTCCACTCGGCTCTGTACCAGAGGCTCGCAATAGGTCCTGTCAATTATGCTAGAAATGGTCAGCTCTGCTTTCATATCGCAAGCATGACTGACAGCCTTATCAGTTCTGTTAGGCACTCGAAACCAGAGAGAACCTCATCTGATCCGAAGTGACATATATCATTGGTACCAACGTGAGCCACCACCTGCAGTTGGCTGCACTGTGTGCTTCTCATGGCACCCGGGTTGACCCGTTCCACGTCTGGAATGACTCCACCAGGTATGTACACGGAGTGCACACTGCTTTTCTTCCCCTTCTATGAAGCCATGTCCCAAAGGGGCCCCATAATGGCCCTAGTGTTGGAGCTCCCAGCTCTCAATAATCCCACCCTCTGTGATTGTCTGCATCTTGCAGGCTGAGAGGTTTCCTCTGATACAGGACAGGCGATGGCATCTGGCTCAGCGACAGTATCAGCCATAGAGAGCACCTGGAACCTGTTTGTCCGACTAAATGGAGAGGCCTTACATGCGGCCGCCTGGGAAGTATTTCGCTGTCTGCTACGCTCCAGGGCAACCTCCGACTGGACCACAGGTGAGAGGTCAACCTCAGTGTGAGCAGTAACTGGGCTGGTTACCGATGAGGACTGATCGGACGACTCTGACGTGCTGGACGTTCGTTGGATCCCCATGGCTGGCACACAACAGTGTTGCCCATCCACTGCATCCTCAAGCTGTGAAACTGAAGATATCACAGCCTGGAGCTGAGAGCGAAGTGTCACCAACAAGGCTCACATCCACACACAACAATCACAGTCCTTGTCAATACTGAAGACCGTGGAAAACTAAAATACTCACATTAACGGCCTATCGGCATGTGCTGCGGAATACTACTGTAGACTCTGCCGAAAACGGAGGAAATGTGTGTAATAAATTAGATTAATACAGAGATTCAAAAACCTAACCACCGAAGCACTAAGGCGAAACTAAATAATTCGCCCGATTAGAAACTTAATATGTCACAAAATCGGTTTACTTTCCGACGCAAACGAAAACGCGAAAACTGTGGACATTAGATATTAAACTTACGAAACTATTAAAGCACTCAGTTGATATAAAATTCGCTCCTAGTTAGGAACTCATAAGAGTCACAAAATCGGTTACTTCCCTGTTGCTGCGTGTCTCTCGGCTGGCTGCTGCTGTTTGACTTTTTTTCGTCTACTTCCATAAAGCCTTTCATCAATATGTAACGAGAATAATGGAGAAAGTTGGTCTAGAAGAGTATGTAATAAAATTCTAAATATGATCACTGGCATATCCACTAGAGTACAAATTTATCGACGGTCAAAATGTTTTAACATCCAACGCGGTATGCCACATCGGCGTCCGCCCTCTATGCTTCTTTTCGTGCTGTCGTTTGAGCCGTTGCTACAATGTCAACGAAAATATATCAGGTATTTCAATGACTGATCAAACGTTAATCCTAAGGGAATATGCTGATGACTTCGCTGTCGTAAGGAATGAAACGAGCCACTGAAGAATATAGCGTCACGTAGCAGGCGTAACTGAGTAAGTGTAAAATCGTAAATGTAAGGCATTTCGACAACCTAGATATACCGTGGGCACGAGTTCTAGACAACCGCAGAACGCTAGGAGTCATTTTACATAGGTGTCCGCTGAAGGTATCATCAAAAAGTCTCAAAAAATGTTGAAATATCTGTGAAATCTTATGGGACTTAACTGCTAAGGTCATCAGTCCCTAAGCTTACACACTACTTAACGTAAATTATCCTAAGGACAAAAACACACACACACACACACACACACACACACACACACACACACACACACACACACACCCGAGGGAGAACTGGAACCTACGCCGGGACCAGCCGCACAGTCCATGACTGCAGGGCCTTTAGATCGCTCGGCTAATCCCGCGCGGCAAAAAGTCGCAGATAAAAGGGGCAGTTATGGAGAATAAATGGCGAGTCGTGAACATAACTTTAAAAAGTTAGAATTTTAAAAACTTATGTATTCTGCAACGAATACTACGCATATGTCACGCAGCTTTTTTCCAATTCCTAAAATGCAAGGCAAAGGATAATGTGACTAACGAGTAGATACATATTAAAGGGAAACATATTCAAGCTGTCGTATGATACGCTAGCCAAATCGATGGAGACTGACGACCAAGTATGTATATCCTGATCGAGATAAGCAAAGCTAACAGCTGCTACAACATATTAGTGAATTTTACCTTCAAGCCCGTGACATAGACTCTAGTGCCCCAAAGAGGAACCAACAGACGAGATATTTTCAGCGTGAACGGAAACAGGGGGAAAGTTCAACAACATACAGGTAACTGCCCAGCGACTGAAAGACTGAGGAAACCATCCTCAAAATGCATACATGTGACGTTATATCAACATGGTACAGTGTTGTTTACAGTACCATAACAACAAACTAAAAGTTCAGCAGAATAGTACTTAGTGCCATAAATAAATGCTCCTCATGTAGAGTAGTTGATTCCTTTTTTTCACAGTTTCACTTCATGTGGTCATTTGAACAATCGGAGGCTTATCAGGGATAGACTTGTCCTGCTGAAATGGAGCTTCGAAACCAACCTACAACGGCCTGCATCCAAACTGTATCCCACCACAAAAAGTAACACCGTAATTTGGTTACTGGGACATTGTATCAATTATGAAAATAATATCAGACGGTATGTTAACTTTCCCTACTTCATTACCTACAGAAATGGTCTACCAGGAAACCAAAAGTTTTGGTAACAAAAGTGGAAACATGCTGGAAGTGATTTTGACCAACTTCGCGTAAGACAATACATTGGAAGACTGAATAAAGATAGTCTAGACAGGGAAGAGGAAAATACACTTTACAAGCAGACATTTAAGAGCGAAAGCATTTTTAGTGCTCAGCATCTTTTTTACTGATTTCTTATTTAAATAATTTCAGTACCGCATTTTTGTGATTTTTAACGTGTGTAATAACCATTTGTTAAGCCGCTGGACGTTTTAAAATGCCATTCGACGATCTAAATTTAGGTTTTCATCGTTTCTGTGAATCCTTTAACTCAAGTACCAGTATGATTCCTGTGCAATTGGGCGCGGCTGAATTCTTTCCCCATCTTTCTCAACGCTGAGCTTGTGCTACGTCTAATGACTACGTCTTCGACTGCACCTTGATTTCCCGTCTTTCTTCCGTAAGATACCTGAACGTATGGGTTTGAGTAGAAAAATTCCAACCAATGGACGCAAAAATGGTTAGTTTGTTTGTGGGGGGTTGAAGGGACCAGACTAAAAAGGCCATCGGTCCCTTTTTCCACGAACATGAAACACCCACAAGGAACAAAAACAAGCAACGGAGATGACAAGGGATGGCACAGAACAAGAAAGACATAGACAAAGACCAGAAAAGAGGAATTAATAACACAGAGTGTTACAGTGGTTGGCCGACCATGGAAACAAAAAACGGAAAAGCCAACCACCAAGATTTACACTAAAAAGCCCAATGTAAAACCGTAGGCCAAAGGCCAGATTCAACACAAAAGAAAGAGGCAAACACTCAAATCGAGCGATAAAAACCCACTGCATGAATAAAACTCAAAACTAAGCCTGCAATGGCAGCGTCATCCGTTATATTGCAGGGAGCGTATCATGTAACACAAACGTGTGCCTGAGCGCAGTTAAAAGTGGACAGTCCAACAAAATGTGGACAACTGTCAATGCTGAACCACAGCGACAGAGAGGTGGGTGCTCGCGGTGCAATAATAACCCTGCGTCATCCAGGTGTAACTAATGCGCAACCGGCAGAATACAACAGAGTCCTTGCGAGAGGCCCGCAAGGAGGAGCGCCACACACCGGCAGTCCCCTTTACGATCCGAAGTTTGTTGGGTGAAGGCAGGGTGCGCCATTCATCATCGCAGGTACCAAGGACCTTCTGCGCAAAAGTGAACGGAGATCACACTCCGAAAGGCCAATCTCCAAAGCCGGTGCACCGACTGCCTGTTTGGCCAGCGTGTCAACACATTCATTACCCAGGATGCCGACATGACCCGGGGTCCACATAAAAACCACGGATCGGTCGCAATGGGCAAGAGTATGGATGGACTCCTAGTTAGCCATCACCAGACGAGAGCGAGGAAAACACTGGTCGATAGCTCGTAAACCGCTCAGGGAGTCACTACAGATAATGAAGGACTTAGCTGAGCAGGAGTAGATATACTCTAGGGCGCAAGGGATGGCGACCAGCTCAGCAGTGAAAACACTGAAGCCAGACAGCAATGAACGTTGTTCAGAATGATACCCGAGAGTAATAGCATAACCAACTCGACCAGCAACCATCGAACCGTCAGTATCGACCACATCAGAGCTGTGAAACGCGGAAAGGATGGAAAGAAAGCGGCGGCGGAGGCCCTGAGTCCTCCGGGCCCTGTGCCAAATCCAGCCGAAGGCTTCGGTGGGGCACACACCACGGTGGTATACGTATATGGGCCGGAGAAAGAGGTAGAAATACTCAAACCCAGAGAGAAAAGCCCGGACGCGAACCGCGATCGTACATCCTGACCGGGGCCGCCATTCTGGAAGATGGGCGACCGAGTCGGGGAACAGGATACGGTAGTTTGGATGCCCGAGCAAGCTACGAACATGTGCAGCATAAGCGGCCAGTAGTCGTTGGCGCCGGATCCCCAATGGAGGGTCACTAGCCTCCAAAAGTAGGCTGTTTACAGGGCTTGTGCGGAGAGCTCCAGTTGCGAGTCGGATCCCGCAGTGAAGTATGGGGGTCAAGCAGCCGCAACGCGGAAGGCGATGCCGAACCGTAAGCCAGGCCCCCATAATCGAGACGGGGCTGAATCAACGCCTGATACAGTCGTAGAAAGGTAGACCGATCGGGCGCAAAACTCATTGGTTCCCAAAGCGAATTACTAGCCCACCTGAAATGAATTTCCTTTACTATATAAATATAGGCCTGCAGTTTTAATCGTTACTTTTAGAAGCCCTATCTCGATAGAAGGTCATTAAAATTTACCTGTAGGATGGAGACAGCAATGTCTTGTGTGCCATCGCCGACGAAGTTGTCCGAAACTGCACCTGTTCTCTGCCTCGGCAGGCAGTGGCCAAACGCGGGTAGCAGCAGAAGAATCAAACCTGGAACAAAGTAAAAATATTTGTGGAAGAGCAACGTATCAATGTCAAAGAAGCTCCAAAACAGTTAACTGCTGTATACTACCATGTGACCGGCGTTCCTCTCAGCTGTCCCATTATTCCCTGTCATTTGCGTCATTTCAATTTCATGTTCTTCACACACCTTAGGGTTTGTGCCGTGTTACAGGACAAAATCTGAGCAAAGTGACTTTCTGGAACCTATACTCTGCCGTTTGAAATCTCACTGCCTAGAGTTTAAAAGCTGCTACTTTTTACTCGGACATTAACGCGTATTGTCTCTGAACCCAACGTAACTGGGTATTCAATAGCAACTGTCTTAGTAAGCAATGAACAGTATCCGGTCGATGACAGTGAAAGAAACTGGCATGCCTAGAATTGCAACACGCAATTGCCCAAAACTTTATTTTCGGCAGCCCGAGCCGGCCGTCGTGGCCGAGCGGTTCTAGGCGCTTCAGTCTGGAATCGCGCTGCTGCTCCGGTCGCAGGTTCGAATCCTGCCTCGGGCATGGATGTGTGTGATGTCCTTAGGTTAGTTAGGTTAAAGTAGTTCTAAGTCTTGGGGACTGATGACTTCAGATATTAAGTCTCATAGTGCTTAGAGCCATTTGAACCATCAACTGTTATTTTTCCCTTTGGTATAGAATGCAGGTGCCAATTTCTAACACCTCGGAAAGGCTATGACAAAGTTCACTCTCAACCCATTCTTGTAGCGAGGTTTATTACATTTATTTTTTGTCCGTAAGATTTCATACAGTATCTGTACCTCTAACGGTACCCAGACTGTACTACCTCCTGTTTTAGGTATTTGATCGTTTAAGTGCAGCAGTTATTTGTCCACGAAAATGTAACAGTAAATACTGCAGAAGAAAATTACCAATTACGAGAGGAATCGGTACGCTATTAGGAAGTAATTTTAGAAATTTCAAAAAACAAACGTCACTTCAAGGAACTGTCATTGAACTGGGAGCGCCTGGCGTACGCAGGCAGCAAGTCTGATCATTATTGGTCACATAAATTTGGTTAAAATATTTATTTCATTACCGACGTGACTATTAGTTCTGGAAGACGCTTTAGAAATAATTATACCACAGCTTAATAGGCATTTTTTTCAAAATTATATCTGTATATCTGACGCATTTGTGTAAGTTGGAGAATACAAAGATTTTTAGTAGCTCAATGTCAGGCCTGGTAGTCAGTAGCCAGCACGGTGGTTAAGATGGTTCGGTGAGAGGACTGATCACATTCTACAATAAATAAAAAAAGCATGAATTTCTTATCGATGGAATTTGAAAAATGTCGAGCGACATCGGCAAAGAACCCCTGGCGAAAAATTACGAATAAACAGATCGAAATAAGAAACCTAAAGGTCGAGGAATCTAATCCCAATCGTAGCACGAAGTTTTTTAGTCTGGATTTAAGCTAGTTTTCACCTCTCAACCATTTGAAAATGCGCCGGTAACTACCGTTGATTCGGATTCAAAGGTGAACTGTAACTCTCATTTCTACAGTACGATAATTTGGCAGGTATTTTTAATTCGTAGATCAGCGTCGATAGAGATTTATGGTATCATGGAACCCATTTTACAGTTAAGCAACCCATTGAAGATAAAAACGATGGAACACGACAGTTTGGCTGCGAACGATATGTCTGGCTTCTTGTCAGTGCACACATACATCGTCGGTAATGCGTACCTAACATGTTCCAAAACGCAGCGCATAAAAACTGGATTTTACGGTTCTCATACCTCAGTTTCTATTGGCGATAAAAAGATAGGTGAAGTGAATTTGATACCCCTTGGGCTAGGGACCATATTCATACCCAGCAGAAGGATCTTTTTAGTGTGACTATTACACACTTTGTCCTGCTTAGGCAAATGGAGCAAATCGGTTGAGGATTCCAAGCAGTTATGCACAGAAATGACTCAAATTTCAACCCTGTATTCACATGGTCCTGATCTAAAATAGCCTACAAAATTTTTAAATTTTAAACGCTTCCAAAATAGAGGTTTCAATTTATTCTACTTCTACAAGTAAAACCTTGTACGAGAAGAAATCTAAATAATAAATAATCGCGGCAAATTGCTCATATTTTAACTGTATATTGGCTGGAATTTATCTAGAGGAGTTGTCTCCCAGTTTTCAAAAATCATTATAAATTATAGAGAAACACCTCAAGAATTAGTTTTTTTGGGTACCAAAATATCCGAGACGGCTATACACAGAAAATGGCTGAAATGTTTACGATGTATTCCTGATATCCTTTTCTCTAACAATCTTGAAAATTTTCTTCATATATTTACCCGTTTCAGAGGTAAAGAGGTTCAAAGTTACCCTACTTTTACACGTAAAATTGCTATGTGAAATCCAGTGCGAGGTAAAAACGTAGTTTATGAACTAACGAGGCACGGAGAAATACGCTGTGAAGTCTCACCGTTATCATGTTTCAGTACTGAAGCACATGCAAAATTTTTTGACGTACAGTCAGGTCTGGGATGTAAATTTAATTTCGCGTTATTTCAATTTCACATGAGAGAACTATGTACATTTTACTGACGGATACATTTTTAAGAGTTACGTGTTCTGCTTTAGCAGTGAAAAGATGTTGACTATCGGAAAAAATTCTGTTTTGTCGGAGCACAAAAAATTACAGTATTTTTGGTTAAAACAACAATTGAGATCGCCATAACATTTGTTTGTCATGATCGGTTTCGACTTATGTTAAAGCGATCCTCTGATTTTTTGGAACCCTATGGCTGGTGCTGGCGGCTCCTCGGTTCTCACCGATTCAGAAAGTACAACAGAAGTGATTTCTGACATTCTCCAAGGTAGTGTTACAGACCCTTTGCTATTCCTTATTCATATAAACGATTTGGGAGACAATCTGAGCAGCCGTCTTAGGTTTTTTGCAGATGACGCTGTCTTATATCGACTAATAGAGTCACCAGAAGATCAAAACTAATTGCAAAAAGATTTAGAAAAGATATCTGAATGAGGTGAAAATTGGCAGTTGACCCTAAATAACTTAAAGTGTGAGGCCATCCACATGAGTGCTAAAGGGAATTCGTTAAACTTCGGTTACACGATAAATCAGTTTAACCTAAAAGCCCTAAATTCAACTAAATACCTGGGTATTACAATCACGAACAACTTAAATTGGAAGGAAAACATAGAAAATGTTGTGGAGAAGACTAACCAAAGACTGCGTTTTATTGGCAGGACATTTAGAAAATTTAGCAGACCTACGAAGGAGGCTACCTACACCACGCTTGTGCGTCCTCTTTTAGAATACTGCAGTGCTGTGTGGGGAAGCTTATCAGACAGCACTGACAGAGTACATTGAAGAAGTTCAAGGAAGGGCAGTACGTTTCGTATTATCACTAAATATGGGAGAGTGTTATAGAAATGATATAGGGGGGCTGGAAATCATTAATAGAAAAGTGTTTTCGTTGTGACGGAATCTTCTCACGAAATTCCAATCACCAACTTTCTCCTCTGAATGCGAAAATATTTTGTTGACACCGACCTACACAGGGAGAAACGACCACCACGATAAAATAAGGAAAATAAGAGCTCGTACGGAAAGATACAGGTGTTCGTTCCTTCCGCGCGCTATGCGAGATTGGAGTAATAGAGAATTGTGAAGGTGATTCGATGCACGCTCTGCCAGGCACTTATATGTGATTTGCAGACTATCCATGTAGATGTAGATCTGAATATTTTGAGCGCAAACTCCATTTCTGCCCTCCAATAGAGATATTCGCGAGGCATCGTTTGGCCTCATTTTCTATCCCCCGACGAAAAAACAAAAAACAAAAAAATGAACTTTGTAGCAAGGTGTCACGTGCGCAGGTAACATTCCTTGCTGTTTCAACAAGGAAAAAGAAAAGAAAAAGAAAAACGGACGCTTGCGCCATCGATGGTTGAAACGATAACTTCATGCCATGTACACAGCTCGTCATGTAGTTTTTCGTGAAATATAAGACAGATAATGACTTTAAAGGTTATCCGACTAATAAAGTGAAACTTCAGCTGCCAACTGTATCAAGCACCTCTTAAGGCAGGCAAAGTGCACGTAGATTTGGTTATAAAGAAGCAAGGGTCCAGATAACATCTTTAATTCAGTAGCTGTCCATTAAATGGACCCATTTTAAGACTGTTACCGCTACCATTTTTTAACAGAGCAGGCGCCTCTTCCGAAATTGATAAAAAATGGCGAGAAAAATGTAGATTAATTGGAAGGATTTTGTAAGGACACGGGAATTATGACTTAGCAATGACATAACGAAGACGGTAACCCTGGTGAGTAACGAGGTGACTGTTAAAAAGTGGCTGTGGAAGGGAGCCGTTACGCTTAATGGAACGGTAAGAGCTCATTAGCTAGAGGGGCGGCGGCTGGCGCAGGACTCTGCTCCCCGCTGCTAAAGTCTGTGGTGTGGTGCACGACGAAATGCAGCCGAATCTACGTTTTGTGCGAAGCTATAAAACTTGTTGATTAGTCTAGGTGCTGGTAAGCTGTTTTCCGCCCATAGTTTCCAAATAATGGATGGTTTGGTGCTGAGAGACACCAATCGATCACATGGAAGGCTTCACTTCACACAGCTCCTCAGTAATCTCTAATAGGTAACAAATGAAAATGTAATTCTAACGTGCAAAAATAAACGTAGTTGTAGCTATCACGCAGCACTAATTTTTACACGAAATACACATTTTTTCTAAATATCTGTGCAAAGAAGGAATTTATAGGCAACTACTAATTAAGGAAAGTTTTCTTCCTAGATCCTCTGATTTCGATGACATTTGTTTGCGTTCTGTTCGTACATGTGTAAGTTTAAATGTTATCACAATATTCTGTTTGTGTCACTTGACGGAGCCAACGGCACTTCAACAGGAAAGGTGTAGAGAGTTTCATGTGACGAACGTTCTATTCAGCTTTCCAAAATAGTACAAACGGCTCTAAGCACTATTGGACTTCACATCTGAGTCTTAGAACTTAAACCTAACTTCTAAACTTCTACTTAAACCTAACTAACCTAAGGACGTCACACACATCCACGCCCGAGGCAGGATTCGAACCTGCGACCGTAGCAGCAGCGCGATTCCGGACTGAAGGGCCTAGAAGCGCTCGGCCACACGGCTTTCCAGGATACGAAGGAGATAACTGCTGCTTTTTATCTTTCAAAGGAGCAAAATATGTATGAATATCACCAGATTCTTCTGGACCCATTAGATAACAAAATACGCAAGGAGAAGCCTATACTGCAAAGGAAAAAAATGAACCTTCCCCCACAAAGGCACCTCGCTATTAGGATAACTGAATGGGTTTGGGAAATGAATTATCGTAACATCAACCATATCGAGCACGTGCTGTATCATATAACCTCCTTTCATTCCAGTATGAAAGGAAAATGTGGACGTGAAAACTTGAGTCCATGAAGGGGTATGTAGTCCCGTGATGGATATTTTGCCCACCTCCCAAAACTGCACTTCAGGGAAGAGATCTACTTATTCGATAAAGCTATGGAGCGGCACATTGATCTGCAATGAGAGTTCATCGAAGACTGGGGGCATTTATGAGCAAAAGACTGTTTCTCTTCTGGGTAGGGAATGTTTCACGTTGCCTTTTTACTACTCAGAACTATAAGGGTCATTTTTCTCCTGTGGAAATGCGTTTGCAAAGAGGTCTTATGTGAGAAATTCAAATATGAAACAAGAAATTCGCTATCAGATAGTTTTATAGCTATTCAAGGATATGTATGTGTAATCTGATACTTTTTAGGTACTGAAGTTGCTGAAATTTGCTTTTTAGCAGTCGGCAGTGAATGTGTTTCGGTTTCATTTTTTGGATGTTTCCATCTAGGTTTTTAATATAATTTTCTCAATATGCAGGTCATTGTTACACTGAGTCTTAACTATTATTTAATTGGAGGAAGCCTTTCTTCTGTGCGTAAATGTTGATATTTTGACTATATTACGTATGTAACTGCAGTATATAAAAAAAAGGTACCATTGTTCATATTTCTCTTCCAAAGAAATATCTTCAACCAAAGATTCAGATTAAACAGATTCTAACGAAAAGAGTGTGTGGAATTTTGTGGTTATGCTGACTTTGTTAAATTATATGAGTAGCTTATATCAGTTTACATTTAGTATTAGTTCTTTGTTGGTACAATCGATATAAAGTTTCCAATGGCGGCCGGTTATCACATGGTAATATACTATAGCACATTGTACGTATCGCACCTTAGCGTCGCGCGGCTCCAGACTGAAGCGCCTGGAACCGCTCGGCCACTACGGCCGGCACTAACCGTTCTCTGACCGTCTATTGGGAGACCACACCTCGCCGCACGTGAACGGAGACTTGGGTGAACCTTCTGAACCGCTTCGGGACCACGCTGAATTTGCATACCGACAGACACCTGAAATTCCTACAAAACTTCACGTATCCATGGCAAACAAAATTTACCATACTGCCCAAGTACTTCCGCTCTCTGAAGCTTTCGCGGCGAATACTCAGCTTACATTCAGCTGCTTTCTTCTCCGTGCCTACATCTTTCAAGTACAGTTTGTGGCACTCATCCTGCCTCGCTCACGGAGTGGTCTTTTCTCATCAGAGTTAGAAACAAACGCGTGTCGCTTCTTATCAACCTAATATTTAAAAAAAATTAAGCGTTAGGGCGCATCCCTTCTGCACAGTCTCTAAACCAGCATGAGACCAACGATCATAGTGCCACTGATCTACCTCGCTACGATTCCTCCAGAATACCAACACATCCAGATATTTTCTTTAATTTAGTTATGAGCACTCGAGCATCCCAGAAACGCTGATATTCTTAACAAGACGATATATACAATCACGGAAATGGCCGCACGTGGAAACACTATTGAAGAATGGGAACTGCAGGTGAACTGGACAGTACTGTGGCTAAATATTTACCAGCCGTTTCGGCCTTTAAGCATTCGCTTACGATGGTACCTATCAATGACAAAATCCCTACTACACAGAATCCCCCTCAATGTAACAGCCGTCTGCCACAAAGGCCGAAACTTTGACTCGCTTGCACACAGATTTGTTTGCGGAGCAGCGCAGGTCATGTGGGATTTTCTGAGCCACCGACTAGCCATCATTGATGAGACGAACGCACGCTATTTGAACGTAGAGAACCGATGCAGTCTGACCGCACGAGGTACCCTATTACTATACAAAATGTAGCACTATGGCTGATCGCACATACAGCCAGCTACACTGGAAACCAAGACTCCACATTCTCACAATATTTGTCCTATATTTACGGGGAATATTTTCGGATTGCATGGGATGACAATCATCGGAAAACATTTGGCAACTTCTTGTATATGACGATCAAGGAAATACTCCAGTTAATAGATAACCGACGAAATGATCAAACAAACTACAGAAGAGACGTGCATTGCTATGGCTATGACATGTAAGCTATACATGTGTGTGAGCAGTAACAGAAGTTGGTTACAAAGAAGAAACGAGTTCATGGATAAATATAAATTTCTCAAAAGAAGAAAAGGACGATTGACTTTTACCCACAAGAAAGATGAACATTATATTATGTCATGATAACTAATAACAGAAGATTGCTTTATTAGAAGATTTTTTCTACGGCAGATATAGTAACCTTCCTCCATTATGCCCGCAGAAACGTTCCTTTTCTTCTCAAGTGAGAAGAAATACGTTTTATTCAGCCTAGACTGAGTAATATGTGCCTGAATTTAGTTAATTGTTTTGCTTTGGAACAGGAATTTAATGCAGTCTGAAATCGGAAGAATGACAAAATTATGTTTCGTGATATCAACATTATTTCATTATGAGATCATGCATGTACTCAACAAAGGCATTCGAATCTGGCCTATGAAGACACCTTTGGTGACAGTAAGGAAGGATTTAAGGGAAGCTTTGAGGCCCTAAAAAGTAAAATAAAATATTAAAAAGGTGGGTAAGACCATGGACCTTAAGTTCGACAACTTTGGTTCCATTCCAGCTGGTTCTTTTTTTTTCAGTTTTATTTGATTCCTCGCAGTGTTAGACGATTAGTAATAAGATTTAAGTATGTTTGAACAGTTGAATTTTTATAAGTAAAATGAATATGTTAAATTTAGTAACAATCACTAACACTAAGTCAAAAGGCTATAGACCACTACATTGTAGCACACTGGTAAAATTTTTGTTTGAAATATGTATTTCTCTTCTAGAAAATGCTTCCTTTCAGTACCTGTAGCAATACGCCCGACAGTTCCTGCTGCATCTGCGGAGAGTTCACAGTTACTAGGCATAAGACGATGTCTCCCATTGTGAAGAAAGCCTACGAACATTATTTTGGAATAGAATCTAGGGATCAAGAGAAGTACTGGTAAGGCAACATTTAATAAAGGTTCCCTGTTACAGTACGTCAAATATATTTGACTAATCAACTTTGTCAAGTGAATCAAAGTCTAAAACAGAACTTAGCAAAACTACCTGCTAAGTAATTTCTACAACCTCAGGAAGCCTGTAGTAGCAATTGTGAAACACCCTTATATCTTTAATAGCATCAATGTTAATTAAAAAGAGGCTTCTATACTACTTCAGGATAATAATGTGATCAATGACAATGAGTACTGTAAACTGTTTTTCTCTATAATGATGCGTGTCTGCAATAACCTAATAAGTGTATATACACCTCAGTGTGTTGTGCATTTCCATGTTGTGACAAGTCTTATTACCTTTGAAAGAGAAAAAAAAAAAAGAAATAGAAAAAGTCTTCCGTGACGACCATTTCACATCGAAATTGTGGATGGTATGTTAGCTTATTTCTTCTTTCTTCGGAAAAACATATTGTATGCTCTTATTTTGACATCCTCCACCATCTCTTCCCTATGGAGATAAGTGACGAAAAGTACATCTGATCTTATGAAACACCTCAATTATTGTTACGAATTTATACACCGTCTCTGAATAAGGCACTGGTAACAACTTTTTGAATCTCTACATTGTTATCTCCACTCCACGAAAGTACACTGAGCTTTTCGGTCACTATAAAAATAAATGCTCATGTTGTAACACGTTTACTAACATTCTTAAATGTACTAACATATACTTCACCCACGTAACACATTACAAGACATCTGATTGTAAACTATCACCCAAAAGGAGTGTGCCGACGACCAATCCCATCTTTGTAATTAATGTATAATACTAATGGTAATACTAAAACTAACACTAATGTCCAAGGACTTCCGTAGCAACTGAATGAGAACCATTAATGAATGGTCTAAGGCAGAGAAATAATTACAGTGATGTCCTGCACAACAACTTTGTAACTACACTGAATTTGTTCGATTGGAAGGTATTTTTAATGAGCGTTGATTACCTAGTCGCTATGGAATAATTACAAAATTGAGGGAAAACAAAACGAAAACGTCTCCTTATAGAAGAGAAAAACGTAAACGCCTGCTATGTAACAGCGAAACGTGAGTCATACTTTCCTCAGAGTGGCTGCTACGCGATAAAGATTGCTGCCCGCGTCCTGCCCAACGACCATTGCTTTTGTGACATGGAGTTGTTAAAATATCATGCATCTGACTAATGATTTTATTGGAAATTTGAAACTGCCACGCAGTATCCATAGTAGTTACTGAAATCTTTAAATTACCTTCTGTCTGGAGTTAGCCAAGCTAGCAAAAAGAGCTCAAGATTTTGATGCATCATCAAAAATATGTTATTTTGCTGTAACCGAGAGAACGATCGATTGTACTATGATATGTAGAAATTTGTGTTGTCTACCATAACAACAGAGAATATGGAATACGCGGCCCCATTCTCAGGCTTTTCGTAAGAGATTTTACAGGAGTTAGATGTGTTCAATTCCATCACTAGATACGTTGTTGTGACATGAAAACTTGGTGTGCTGCACGAATCAGTCACTATAAATCCTTGTCACCCATGAGACAAAGTGTTGCTTACGTAGAGAGGTTGTCAAAAACTCCATACAGCGGGAATAGGACTCGCTACGATTCTACGTCTGCCGTCCAGAAGCCATTAGTAGCAAGATAAAATACGCGCTGTGGATTAGATACCTACACACATGTTGGCGTTGTAGTAACAACTACTGTGAAAACATCGGACCTCAACGTAGCTTCGGCGAAGGCATAGCTCCTCCTGTGCTTCAGTTTTACAACTTAATGCTACTGGTTGTGGTGGATGCAGACTAGTGTGGTTGTTGCAGTAGACAGTTTTACACCAGCTGACATAACGGCAACCAACTTTACTATGGGATATTCAATATTAACTACGTGTACTTTATCTCTGAACTTAATGGCTGTTCACATGTTTCATTAACAACAATAATGCACGTAGACCTGCTACCTTTTGATTGGTAAAGGTTTCATTTTGTTATTTAAATTCCAATCTATATTCTCGTTAATATTACAGTTTTCTTGCAAGTAGTCGAGAATAAGTAATAAACTAAGACGAAAATTCTGAAGTGATCTAGTGAGAAACTGTACTATAGCTTATGGAGAGTTAACAAATGTTGATCGTGGATGTGGTATATTGAGAGTAGAGCATGATTTCTGTCTACAGATTAGAAATTTTTCTATAGCTTTCAAGAAGAGTACTAGCGACGGTTGTCAGTGGTACGTAAACGGATTTCCTCTTCTCAATGTCGGCGATGCCTTCTGATCAACGGAAGTTATTTCTCTACGTTGGGAGCGCTTTACGAAGCTTGTATAAGCGGTATCGTCTGCTGCAGAAGCTACTTCTTAAGACTGGTGATCGGGAGAATTCAGTTCTGAACCCAAAGTAACTGAAAACGATTCACCGGAAGAGACTTGGAGAGGTTTCCGAAATTCAAATTCAAGAAGCGACAACAGTCGGTTGGTTTTACCATTTTATATCCAAATATCAAGGTGGATATGCGAGCTTGCCGCCATCTAGTGACAACACTCGCTTGCGCAACATAATGCTGTCAAAAGTTTGACTTCGACTGGACACCGCACTAGCTTTTGCTTCTGGTGAGTGGCTTCCTTCATGAGAAGTATTGTAAAGGTGGTGGTGGTTAGTGTTTAACGTCCCGTCGACAACGAGGTCATTAGAGACGGAGCGCAAGTTCGGGTTAGAGAAGGATTGGGAAGGAAATCGGCTGTGCCCTTTCAAAGGAACCATCCCGGCATTTGCCTGAATCGATTTAGGGAAATCACGGAAAAACCTAAATCAGGATGGCCGGAGACGGGATTGAACCGTCGTCCTCCCGAATGCGAGTCCAGTGTGCTAACCACTGCGCCACCTCGCCCGGTGAGAAGTATTGTAAAGGGATTCCCTTTTCCCATACTGCGAGCGTATGTGTAACTATGTAAGGTAACGCAAAACATCGTTTCACAACCGCACATTTCGACTTTTTTTTATTCGGAAATTGTCTATACGCTGATGGCGCTGTATTTAGGGCTACAACATGTCTGGTGCAGTATTAAGCTCACAGATGGCCTTAGCTCATATATATACTTATTTCGTAGCTATTGACGTAGGACATTTTTTAAATAGGCACGTGCAGCTGTGAGCGTGCTACGTAGTGACATACATTTCATTGAATTGTAACTTCAAAACCAGTGGGGCCTAAGACGAATGTTGATGGCCGTATGTTTCGGAACAGCCTGTGGCAGATAGCAGTGAATTTTAAATATCCAGGGGCTGTAATCAGTCTACAAACACCATCAGTGCAAAATTTTCGCTAAGCAATATTACAGTGTCAACAGTATAAGTTTACTTTCTAGTAGGAGTTCTGCGCTTTTTTTTCAATTTCAGAAGGAAGAAAAGGAATGTCTTACGTCCCGCCGACTATGAGGTGATTTGACACCGTGTACAAGCTCTGAGTGGGGAAGGAACCGTTTCGGCATTCGCTGTATGCGATTTAGGGAAATCAGGGAAACCGAAATATGGATGACCGTACTGGGATTTAAGTCACCAACCCCCGTACTCTAAAGTGTATGACCACTGCCTCACATGCCTTTAGACAGTAGAGCTATTTTAACTGGCTTCGGCTTCACAACTATATGGACGGTAACATTCCCCTCCATTCCCGCTCCCCACAGATGCACCAGTAATATAAACAGAAAGAACACTGATTAGGTTCCAACATCTACTGAGGACGTTCGAAACAGTATCACAGGTAAGGCACATTTAAACTCTCACCTGTGCTTGAGGCGGCACTGCGTTCCCCGGTTGGGGATGCAACGACCCTACAGAAACAAAGGACTGTAGATTTTGGACTCTTCTGAAATAACTAGTAGTAAAAAAGCCGTATGCTTCTGCACTACAGCAATCTGACAAGAGCTAAGTTTTCAAATTTTCAACAGTGTCTCTGTGTGCTGAACGATATGAAAGAAAAATAATTATTTGAATCTTTCATTTAAAGTGGGTCACATTGCTTCGTTCATTGCAGGTACTGTTTAGACAACTCTCGCCTTTCTGAAGTATTATTATGCACAGACGTACATATTCATTTTGTTTAGTAAAAATTACGTACTGGATTCCCTTGCACTTTTCATAGTTTGTGAGTCAATTTAAGTACACAGTATGTACCGAAATACTCATTTGTCTGTTTTCAAAATATCGGTATTCTGACTTTACCTTGCAATATTAGTTTTTATGATGAAAATTTCATTAAACACCGTAAAGTATGTATAAGGCGCAGACGTAAACATTAGGTTACTCTACAGTTCAGTCTGTTACCACAATCTTTATTTGCCATTCAAATCCGTTCACTTTGCCGACTCAGCTAAATTATCTTCCAGCCTAACCAAGACCTACACAACAAATCAGTGTTACCATAATCAAAATTTCAGAAGGGTTCCGTATGACTCTCTAGCCCTTTGGTTAATCTGAATGTTGTGATAAATATGCTTCAATATTTATCGTTTATCATTTCATAGTACCACATTACAAAAACTGTTTCAAGTGTCTGAACTGCTTTACCATCCTTCCTTTTAATATACAATGAAGTCTGAGAGACTCACTGGCAGGCAGGAAATGCCGCTTAAATACGTCAGACCACACGAGTCATTAACTTCCACTACCTACGATCTACACCATATTTGCAATGAACTGATCGAGTATTAATATAGTAAAACCTGAAATCATCAGATAAAAGTAAACTTTGTACCTGTGCTATTGGTTAGGAAAAAAATCTTTAAATAGGCCATTAACTACCTCTACGTAACTTGAGCCTTATTATTTGTGAATATTTTTCCCGAATCTCACCCCCAGTTGCTCAAAATTTCACCTCGACCGGTTTCGACTGTTCGGCTGTTTACAGTGGTGACAAATTAACAACAAAAAGTTTTCTATCACTTTGACTGCACGCCAACTGACGGAGGGGCTTCCGTTGTTCGGCTGTAAACATATAAAACGACCTACGTGCCTAAGCCGTCAGTGAAAAGTTTTTGTGCAGTTGGTGCTGCAATTCAATAAAAATATTCCTTGCAGTAACGTAGACCCTGTGTCCGAAGAAAAATATTGAACAAAATAACTCGTTAATAGTTGCACAGTCCATAAACCGTAATAATACTTCAGAGTTCACTTAATATTTCGGGATGTACGTTAAAAATGTCACCACTTTCCACTATAAGTTGTGCTACGAATAGAAACACTGAATATGATGATGATACGACATTTTACTCTGCGATGCTCTGAATATAGTGTAATGTTTGCGTATGAGCTCCTTGGCGGCAGAACGACTTACCTGCGGGCAGTCCCATCGTGGAGTGTGGCGGCGCCGCGGCGCTCGCCAGCTTATAGCATCAGCGGGCATTCACCCTGCCCCGGTAGCTTTTCCGCTTCGTGCAACGGTCCATCAAGGCCGAGGCACGGCCTGCCCTCAGTTGACCGCCAGAGACCATGGCCCGCTCTCGGCCACGGCTACGCCGCATCCCCAGCTGACGCGAGTACCTCCTAACGTCGAATAACAACCACTGTTCTGCTGCACACTGACTCACAAATATTTTAGTTTATGCCTATAACCCGAAACGACAGTGAAGTGAGTGGTAGAGGGTACTTTCTGTTGTACTACGTATGCTGCTTCTGTGACCTTGGATATTGGAGACTTAGGCTGTGAATTATTTTGCTACGGATCGTAAAGGCAACTGTCACACTAATTTTACTCTGGGCACTACTCGTTGTTTACTTTATCTGCGGTCGACTTCGAAGCCATTTACGGCTTCATCGTGAGCACTTAGACACAACTGTCGAAATGGAATAAACCCGCTAGTATATCTTGTTGATGTACTGTAAACCCTCTAATGTGGCGTTTATACAGATTTAAAAAAAAAATGGCGCTGAGCACTATGGGACTTAACATCTATGGTCATCAGTCCCCTAGAACTTAGAACTACTTAAACCTAACTAACCTAAGGACGTCACACAACACCCAGTCAGTTTTACATATATGTTTCCACTTTTCTCAGTGCATCAGATTATTTCGACACTCAGTGTTTTAATGACTTCCTGACGACAGAGAAGTTGACAGCTTGAGCGTGCACACAAATATGACGTAACGAGAAAACCGAGAAATATTTATGCTGACAACTACAGCCGGCCTGTGTGGCCGAGCGGTTCTAGGCGCTTCAATCTGGAACCGCGCAAACGCTACGGTCGCAGGTTCTAATCCTGCCTCGGGCATGGATGTGTGTGATGTCGTTAGGTTAGTTAGGTTTAAGTAGTTCTAAGTTCTAGGGGACTGATGACCTCAGATGTTAAGTCCAATAGTGCTCAGAGCCATTTCAACCATTTTTTTTTTGACAACTACGTTGCACAGCAAAATGCTACACTCGAGGGAGTATGCCATTTAGATGACTGTGCCTAAGCGCATGAGGTTGAAGCCGTACAAGGCTTCGAAAATGATGGATAAATAACTTTCTCTAAGATATTTTATAAGCAGGATGTGCATAAGAGTTCATAAACTAAGAAATGTGCAGTTGTTAATCGGGGTGGTATATTAGTAGGTGAAGTGTTTGAGCGGAGCGGAAGCAAGACTTAGTAGAAATTACACAATGAATTTTTGTCGGAGTTTTTATAGCAAAACGAAGAATGGTAAATGAACAAATGGGATATCAAACCACAGCATAAATTAAAACTCTGTTTTCTTGGTCTATTTAGTCTTAACCCTAAAACACTATAGGGGAGAAAATGTTATATTGTCACTAAATCATCGTAAATTTTTTCTGCTCCATATTTTATTCAAAGGAAGTCGTTATTTATATTTCATGCACTAATTAATCACAATTATAAGGTCTCCAGTGTTATGTTATATACAGAATATATACAAAAATCCTGTTTTACACCTTATACTAACAATAACAGATTTGTGGAAACCGTGAATTGGTACCAACTACACACGTTAATTAGTCTTTTTTTAATACATAAAATTCTCGTGTCACAGTGATAGTTTCCATACTCCTCCGAAACGGCTCAATCGATTCTGATGAAATTTTACATGTATATTCGGTAGGTCTTAGGATCGGTCGTAATCTATTTTTCATACTCCTAAGTGATGAGGGTGGTCCACCCCAAAACATATTTTCTTATTTTTTGGGCAGAACTTTTTATTTTCTTATGATGTGGCATTAAAAAATACACACAACCCTAAATTTTCAACCTTCTACCACCAACCCCTATTTGTTAATAGAAATTTTAGTAATTTAATGATTTTCAACCCCGGTCGATAACTGAACAGTTATCACTTGATCAGTTATTCCCGCCAGGTGTCTACCGGTGATAGTTTTTCACTATTCGATAGACAGATAATTGAAGAAAACGTATCAAAAGCAACGACTCGAATATCCCTTTTTGAATCGACGTAACTAGACCTAGAAGTTTAACTAGGTAGCACGCGTCATTCGCCAAACCGACATTTAGGCCTAGCGCACACTCATCAGTTTTTGTGGTACGGAAATATATCGTACGATCAAATTCTTCTAGTGGAATAAAGAAGTTTCTATGATCTCCTTTGTTCCTCTAAAAGAATTTAATCCTACAATATTTTTACATGCGATAAAAATCGATGCGTGTGCGTTTGGCCTTATTCATAACGCTGGCGAACACGTTTCGACATGAAATTGGCGGTATGTTTGTATGCTCATGGACGAGCCGCCTGATATTGTTAAATCCGAGCGATCTACCGTAGAAACGCTAGAACTAATAGTGACCGATGTACACTCAAAGAATAAATACATTATTACTATACTGTTTTTCGTCATTTAGTTATTCAATTTGTTCTTCTCATGTGTGTTTTGTACAGTGAACAATGCCAAGAAGACGCAAAGGAGCTTCTTTGGTCGTCAAACACATAAAGCTGCAGGCCAGTGAATTTCAAGGACAGAAGAACAAATCCAGCAAGGTAATACTAATGCCCGTGTGAGCATGGCTCAATTGCTTCAAGAAGAATCAGAAGATGCACGAGTTGAACGGAATGAACAAAGAAGATTAGAACAAAGACAAGCACGTCGTTTCATAGTAAACCGACGCAGAGCAAATGAACAACAACGCCAACAGTTACATCCGATTCATTACTGCGTCTAGAATTCGAGAATGAGCCCGATATTCAATATTATGCTCATAAAAAGGTGGTCATTGATGCTATGGACAAGAAATGGCCGCATTGTAATGCTCTTGAATTTAAAAGTGAGCCATCCGGGATGTGTTGCGCGTCAGGAAAGGTGCAACTACCTGCAATTGATACACCATCTGAACCATTGAACGGTTTACTTATCGGTACGGAGCCACATTCTAACGTGTTCCTGAAGTTAATTCGAACATTCAATTCATGTATCCAAATGACATCGTTCGGAGCAACAAAAATAGTTAAGAATAATGCAGTAAATGGTCAATAATTCAATTCAACATCCAAAATCAAAGGCCAAATTTATCACAAAGTGGGCCCATTGCTGCCAATGCCAAACGTACCACGTAAATTTTTACAAATCTACTTTACGGGCGGTGAGGATCGACACGTGGATGCACGTTGTGGCTAAAATAACTTCAATTCACTTTTTGCCAGAATCATCGTCGGCTAGTTGGACGCTCTATTGAATGAGCACAATGAACTGTTGAAAATATTCAAATCAAAAATGCACAAATTACAGAGCGATAATCACGCTGTTGTTATCAATCCTGATAAACACATGCTGGAGAGCACATTCGTAGATTCAATGCACCTGTTGCTGACACTACGGTCGCAGGTTTGAATCCTGCCTCGGGTATGGCTGTGTGTGATGTCCTTAGGTTAGTTAGGTTTAAGTAGTTCTAAGTTCTAGGGGACTGATGACCATAGATTTTAAGTCCCATAGTGCTCAGAGCCATTTGAACCATTAATGTTAATTAATATCCATTAATATATATTGCAGCAGTCGAAACAGACAAGAATGTTAGTTCGAAGGGTTATTATGCGTATCGGTTGATGCTTAAACGCGTTCAGGACAACGTCATTCTACGATGTCGTGAGCTTTGTCAGCAATTCATGGTCGACATGTATGTGAAGATAGAGAGCGAACGACTACGATACTTGCGATTTAATCAACAAAAGCTGCGTGCGGAAGAATACATTCACTTGCGAAACGCTATCGTCAACAACGCCGACGCCGTCGAAATCCGTAACTCTGTCATTCTACCGTCGTCGTACATAGGCAGTCCACGCCATATGCAAGAATATGTACAGGATGCTCTGACTTTCGTGCGCGAATTATGGACGACCGTGTTTATTTATCACGTTCACGTGCAATCCAAAATGGCCGGAGATTACATCTTTGCTATTCCCTGGCCAAAATGCAATACATCGTCATGACATTATAGCACGTGTGTTCAGACAACAATTAAAGTCTTTAATAAGTTTTATTACAAAATTACATGTATTGGGTCCCACACGTTGTTGGATGAACGACTGAATGGCAAAAGCGGGGATTACCACATGCACACATTTTTGTTTGATTAATCGACAAAATCCGTCCAGAATAAATCGATAGCATAATTTCTGCATGGACTGTGCGGCTGATCACGGCGAAGGTTCGAGTCCTCCCTCGGGCATGGGTGTGTGTGTTTGTACTTAGGGTAATTTAGGTTAAGTAGTGTGTAATCTTAGGGACTGATGACCATAGTAGTTAAGCCCCATAAGATTTCACACACATTTCAACATTTATAATTTCTGCGGAAATTTCAGATCCGTCCACTGATCCATTGCTGCTTGATATTGTCACAGTAAACATGATTCATGGCCCATGCGGTAATTTGAATCGTCCATCGCCTTGCATGGCAGATGGAAAATGTACCAAAATGGTTCAAATGGCTCTGAGCACTATGGGACTCAACATCTTAGGTCATAAGTCCCCTAGAACTTAGAACTACTTAAACCTAACTAACCTAAGGACATCACACACACCCATGCCCGAGGCAGGATTCGAACCTGCGACCGTAGCAGCCCCGCGGTTCCGGACTGCAGGGCCAGAACCGCACGGCCACCGCGGCCGGCAAAATGTACCAAAAGTTTCCTAAAAATTTCACTACCGATACGATGACAAATGTTAACAGATATCCAATATATCGTCGAAGGAATCCTGATAATGGCGGACAATCATTTATTAAAAATATCAAAAACACAGACATTGTCAGTGACAACCGTTGGGTGATGCCATATTCGCCTTTGCTGAGCAAAACATTCGATGCTCATATTAATGTCGAGTTCTGCAGTTCAGTGAAGAGCATCAAATACATTTGCAAATCTGTGAATAAGGGCAGTGATACGGCTGTATTTAGAGCTCTAAATACCAATGTGAATGCTCCTCCAATGAATAAGAACGATGAAATAACGCTCTACCAAGTTGTCCGGTACATAAACTCCATTGAAGCTGTTTGGCGTATCTTTGGTTTCCCAATTCATGAACGGGATCCAGCAGTTATTCATTTAGCCGACCATCTTGAAAACGATCAGCGCGTCTATTTCACGAACGAGGCAGCGATTGATAGTGCTATAAACCCACCAAACCCTTCACTCACCGAATTTTTTGAATTGTGTAATCGTGCGGATGCTTTTGGTGCCTTTGCACGGACATTACTCTATTCAGAAGAACACGCTATTTCACATGGACTCAAACAAAAAAATGGATGCCCCGCAAGCAAGGCACACCGATCGATGCATGTCCCAGTTTGTTCAAATAAAACAACTTGGGGCGAGTATTTACAGTCAATCCGAGGCAGACGAGTGCTTTTATCTTTTACTGTTGTTGGTTAATGTCACCGGTCCATTGTCATTTCAAGATATACGTAAATTGAATGGACAACGGTATACAACGTATAAAGATGCATGCCTTGCACTGCGCTTGCTGGAAGACGACAACCAGTGGGAATGTATGCTTGATGAAGCAGCATTGAACTGTACAGTAAAACAAATTCGTCTACTATTCGCTGTAGTGTTGACTACATGTTTCACGGCTCGAGCAGAGACATTGTGGGATAATCACAAAGATTCAATGACCGAGGATATATTGTATCAACATAGCACACGGTGCAACCATCGAACGACAGCATTCACCGACGCTATGTACAATGAAACATTGATTGCTATTGAGGATCTTTGTATTGTCATTGCCAACTTAGAACTCAGTCATTTCTGTATGCATTCGCTAAATCCAAGTGCATCTGATTTAATGAACACTGAAATGAATCGTGAACTGCAATACAATACTATAGGAATGGCAGCGATTGTTACTCGCTATGTCCCACTGATGAATGAGGAACAAAGAACCATTTACGAACGCATTATGCTCGCAGTTTCGGCAGGTAGAACTGGCAAAACTTTCCTTATTTCGCTAATTCTCGCCGAAATACGATCAAATAATGACATCGCATTGGCCATTGCATCATCTGGCATTGCGGCAGCTTTATTGGATGGAGGCAGAACAGCTCATTCAGTATTTAAGCTGCCATTAAATATTCAAAGTACGACAGACGCAGTGTGCAACATAAAAAAAAACAATCGTCCATGGCCACAGGGCTGAAGCAGTGTAAAATTATCATCTGGGATGAATGCACTATGGCACTTAAGCATTCCCTTGAGGCGTTGAAGAGGACATTTAAAGATATAAAAAACAACTTCAAACTATTAGGCGTCACTCTGTTACTCCTTTCAGATGATTTCAGACAAACACTCCCCGTTATTCCACGTTCAACGTACGCTGATGAGATCAACGTTTGCTTAAAATTATCGCCACTGTGGCATAATGTTGAAAAAGTACAACTGAAAGTAAACATGCGCGTTCAAATACTTGAAGATCCATCTTATGAAACATTCTCAAAACAACTGTTAGATATCGGCGATGGAAAAATTACTATAGATGGAACTGGATGCATAAAATTACCTACCGATTTCCGCATAATCATTAATTCGCAAGATGCTCTCATTGACCAGATATTTCCCGATATACACACACAATACACTAATCATGAGTAGCTGGCAGAAAGAGCAATTTTAGCAGCAAAAAATGTGGACCTCAACGAATTGGATCTCAAGATACAACAGTTGTTGGAAGGGGACATGGTGTCATACATATCTATTGATACTGTTTGCGATGCCACCGAAGCTGTGAATTATCCAACAGAGTTTTTGAACTCATTGGATTTACCAGGCATGCCACCGCAGAATTTACAACTGATGGTTGGATCTCTCGTTATCTTGCTTTGTAATTTGAACCCACCACGGCTGTGTAACGGCACGCGATTAGTCATTAAAAAATTAATGAAAAACGTTGTCGAAGCCATCATTTTAAATGGGAAATTCCAAGGTGAAAATATATTACTACCACGAATCCCTATTATACACACAGATATGCAATTCAATTTAGACGTTCTCAATATCCAATTAGATTGGCATTTGCACTGACTATCAATAAGTGTCAAGGCCAAACGATGTCTGTTTGTGGCTTTGATTTGAGCACACCATGTTTTTCACACGGCCAAACTTTCAGGAAACATTTCTCACACACAAAGAAAGAAAATATGTTATGTGGACATGTGTCCGGGAACGCTTACTATCCATGTTAGAGCTTATTTTATTACTTCTCTTCAAATCACATTAATCATGGAATGCAAACACACAGCAACAGAACGGACCAGCGTGACTTCAAACACTTTGTTATAGGAAATGTTCAAAATGTCTTCCGTTAGCGAGGATACATGCATCCACCCTCCATCGCATGGAATCCCTGATGCGCTGATGCAGCCCTGGAGAATGGCGTATTGTATCAAAGCCGTCCACAATACGATCACGAAGAGTCTCTACATTTGGTATGGGGGTTGCGTAGACAAGAGCTTTCAAATGCCCCCATAAATGAAAGTCAAGGGGGTTGAGGTCAGGAGAGCGTGGTTAGCTCTAACATGGAAATCAAGCGTTTCCGGACACATGTTCACATAACATCTTTTCTTTATTTGTATGTGAGGAATGTTTCCTGAAAGTTTGGCCGTACCTTTTTGTAACACCCTATATATATATATATATATATATATATATATATATATATATATATATATATATATATATATATATAATTTCAAAGAATAAATTATAATAAATGTTTGGTGTTTCGTATTTTTATATTATTTCATCGTTCACAGCGCTCCCTGCCCCCTCCACCCATAAACCACATCATCTCATACTTACAATAAGTTATTCATTTTCTTCTACCAAAATACTCCCTAGAGATAATTTATATGGCAAAACAACGTTTGCCAGGTCAACTATAACATATAAAGATTTTCAGAGGCGGAACGAAGTTCGCCGGGCACAGCTACACTCCTGGAAACGGAAAAAAGAACACATTGACACCGGTGTGTCAGACCCACCATACTTGCTCCGGACACTGCGAGAGGGCTGTACAAGCAATGATCACACGTACGGCACAGCGGACACACCAGGAACCGCGGTGTTGGCCGTCGAATGGCGCTAGCTGCGCAGCATTTGTGCAGCCGCCGTCAGTGTCAGCCAGTTTGCCGTGGCATACGGAGCTCCATCGCAGTCTTTAACACTGGTAACATGCCGCGACAGCGTGGACGTGAACCGTATGTGCAGTTGACGGACTTTGAGCGAGGGCGTATAGTGGGCATGCGGGAGGCCGGGTGGACGTACCGCCGAATTGCTCAACACGTGGGGCGTGAGGTCTCCACAGTACATCGATGTTGTCGCCAGTGGTCGGCGGAAGGTGCACGTGCCCGTCGACCTGGGACCGGACCGCAGCGACGCACAGATGCACGCCAAGACCGCAGGATCGTACGCAGTGCCGTAGGGGACCGCACCGCCACTTTCCAGCAAATTAGGGACACTGTTGCTCCTGGGGTATCGGCGAGGACCATTCGCAACCGTCTCCATGAAGCTGGGCTACGGTCCCGCACACCGTTAGGCCGTCTTCCGCTCACGCCCCAACATCGTGCAGCCTGCCTCCAGTGGTGTCGCGACAGGCATGAATGGAGGGACGAATGGAGACGTGTCGTCTTCAGCGATGAGAGTCGCTTTTGCCTTGGTGCCAATGATGGTCGTATGCGTGTTTGGCGCCGTGCAGGTGAGCGCCACAATCAGGACTGCATACGACCGAGGCACACAGGGCCAACACCCGGCATCATGGTGTGGGGAGCGATCTCCTACACTGGCCGTACACCTCTGGTGATCGTCGAGGAGACACTGAATAGTGCACGGTACATCCAAACCGCCATCGAACCCATCGTTCTACCATTCCTCGACCGGCAACGGAACTTGCTGTTCCAACAGGACAATGCACGTCCGCATGTATCCCGTGCCACCCAACGTGCTCTAGAAGGTGTAAGTCAACTACCCTGGCCAGCAATATCTCCGGATCTGTCCCCCATTGAGCATGTTTGGGACTGGATGAAGCGTCGTCTCACTCGGTCTGCACGTCCAGCACGAACGCTGGTCCAACTGAGGCGCCAGGTGGAAATGGCATGGCAAGCCGTTCCACAGGACTACATCCAGCATCTCTACGATCGTCTCCATGGGAGAATAGCAGCCTGCATTGCTGCGAAAGGTGGATATACACTGTAATAGTGCCGACATTGTGCATGCTCTGTTGCCTGTGTCTATGTGCCTGTGGTTCTGTCAGTGTGATCATGTGATGTATCTGACCCCAGGAATGTGTCAATAAAGTTTCCCCTTCCTGCGACAATGAATTGACGGTTTTCTTATTTCAATTTCCAGGAGTGTAGTAAGATTAATAAGAATAGAATACCAATCGATATTTAAATATGCTATATTTCCTAATATCTGAACAAAACTTGAAAAATAAAAAAGGTCAAAGATTTTCTGAAATTATTTGTAAAAAAGTAAGAAATAAAATAGTTAAGAGAAACATTTGACTCGCCTTTGAATAAAGCTCGAAACTATGTACAGCAAATGAGTTGGCGATATTTAACTTAAAATTTTATAATTTTGAAAATTACTAGAGGATATTTGTCTGGTTGAATAGGTAGACCGCGCAGTCAGCTGTTGTGTGGCCCTGACATAGTTATGTCATCTATACCCGAAGGTTTAGAAAAATACCATCAAATTTCAAGTTTCAGAAATGGTTTAGTAGAGAATCCTTAAGTATCAGGAAAGAGACTCCGTGTGGGACAAGAAGTATCGTCTATCTTGCAAGTGCTGTAACCATCATTGTTCTTGCTCAGTCACTTTTCCCGATAAAAAAAAAGTACTTGTTTTCGAGTGTAATCCAAAGATGTGACAGTATTTCTGTAATTTGTAATTCTGACTTTCAGACAAATCACTTCACAAACTATTAGGCCGTTTTTTAAAACATTTGTAGGCCAGTGATCATTTATTAATTTCTTAATTAGTTCTTTTGTTTATTTCCTAATAGAGCTAAATATGTGGATGGTGTTTGACGTAGGCAGCTGTTCCGTTTAGGCACCCACATTAAGGATCCTTACGAGAAAAACTTTAGTTTGTGTTCTGCCTTACGCCAGGTCTTGTCATGGGGTAAGTCTCGTCAGAGAGGTCCACCGCATGAGCGTCTAGGAAAGTGATTCCAGTGGTTGTTTCCCGTTGTCTTCCACTAATGATGATGTTGAAATGATAATGAGGACAACATAACACCCAGTGCCTGAACGAAGAAAATCTCCGACCCAGCCGGGAATCGAACCCGGCACCCTAGGCGTGACAGACCGCCGCGCTGACCGCTTATCTGTCGGGGCGGAATTACGAAGAAGGAAAAGGAAGATGGGATTTAGTGTCCCGTAGGACAATGAGGCAACGAGAAACGGACTTGACATGAGTAGGGGAAACAAATCAGGTATGATCGCCTAAAGTTCATCTTAAGCTTATATCTACGGAAATCTTGAATCTAGGTGACTACATGAGTATTTGAACCCAGCTCCTTTCGCAATGTAGTGGTAATAGTGTGGTAATCAATGCGCACCGTTTCCAGTGCGTATGACAAAGTTCATTAGCAGAGAAATTAGACGTTTATCGGCAGGATCATTCTCCCCACGCAACACTCGCGATCAGAACAGGAAAGTTAATGGTACCCGTACTCCACCCCAAAACGCGCTATACGTTTCACTGCATAGTACAGACTTAGATGTAGAAGTCCAAGACACTGCAGACGATTTAGAACTTTAGCCTCATCCTTACGAAGCTCGACATGGTTTCCCTTGTGTAATAATTTCTCTGGAATGAATATATCGATGTGAACGTTGCGCTACGTACAGGAGAAGCACCACTGCAGCAACCTACAATGCCAATACTGGAAAATCTATGCTTGCACTGTGCGATGGTGCCGATAGCACCATGGGAACCGGACAGGAATAGCTACGAATGGACGTCACAGAAAACTCATTGCGAGCTGTTAGCAAGGGCAACACCATGTAGTGACAGACTGATCAGCATATGCTTAATCAAAAGAAAGCTTTTCATACTGTCCCAGCTATTCCATATTATCAGAAAGTCTCCAAGGCAGTCTAGGAAGAATAGTGCATCTTTTGTGGGATGATAATACAGAGTAATTCGAATAAAACATTTCGAATAACGTATCCAACTTTTATTGATTATAGAGATACAGCCGTTGGAATGTAACCCAAATAC
Organism: Schistocerca gregaria; assembly: GCF_023897955.1. NCBI lineage: Eukaryota > Metazoa > Arthropoda > Insecta > Orthoptera > Acrididae > Schistocerca > Schistocerca gregaria. The sequence continues at coordinate 204,886,587 of NC_064931.1, read as the reverse complement.
TCACAGTAGGTGTTCAGCAAAGAGAAATTGTCACGTTCAAAGTCGATTTTCATAGATACCACCACCGACTTCAGTGTTCCAGATGCGCATAGCTCTTATTGAGTCAAACAGTTTGTCAAAGTGATTGCCAAAAGCTGGTAAGACGATTATGAAACCTATGACACGCATCTGTCTATACGTCTTTAATAACCACTGCCTGTTTCGGTTACCAGCCACCATGAAAGTATAAAAGTTCATTATTATTTACGTATCATGTCTTGTATCAACATTTCTATGTGGCAAATACAGCCTCATCAGATCCGCTGAACATCTGGAGAACAAACAATTATTAGTACTCAAGAGGGCGTCTTCGTGGTCTTTTATGGGGCAGCACTATTCAAAATCGGAACGATGAATTCGTCTCTTGTGGTTACTTTTTCTTTGTAGAATTCGCATTTCAAATATCCCAACAAGCAAACATCTAAAGGTCCGACGACTTAGTTGGCCATGAAAAGTAACCATTCGTGTTGAGCCATCTTCCGAAGAATGTTGGCTTAGATGATGTGTTTCTTGACTACTAAAATGTGCAGGGGATCCTTCATGCTAGAAGAATTACCCATGGTTCACGCGAAAGGATTATTTTCCAACAATGATGGAAGCTCAGTTTCAAGAATCACAGTTGAATAACTCAATTTTTTTAAAGTTTGGCACAACTTCACAACTTTAACTTCAAAACAAAGATGAAAATAGCCAAATAAACAGATAACAACTGAACTACCAACACAAGAAACGAAAACGTATCTCCGTAACCAGCTGTTTTTCACAGCTATTTAGACATATGTTATGTGGTACGTTTTATTCGAGTCTCTGCTGTCACCTACTAAAATATTTACTGTTCCTTTTAAAACACGCTTTATATTTGTTACTAGGAAGTCTGAAGATAAGCCGGAATTATCAATTAAACGGCAGAGGCAGTTGATGAGTTTTTGTATGTAGGGCGGTATGGGACGACGAGTAGGTAGCAGAAAGAGAAGTAAATAGACGATTAAAAGCAGCCTGTAGACTTTTGGCAAAGTAAGTAGCTCCTTCAATGCAAAATTCTCAGTATGACTGAAAAGGAAATCTTAACAGTGTCTTACCAGTTTTGACTTATGGTAGTGAAACATGGACTTTAAATGTGAAAACTGCCGAGAAGTCAGGATTAGTCAGCGACCAGCGGAGAGGTGCGTCCAAATGGCTCTGAGCACTATGGGACTTAGCATCTTTGGTCATCAGTCCCCTAGAACTTAGAACTACTTAAACCTAAGGAACCTAAGGACATCACACACATCCATGCCCGAGGCAGGATTCGAACCTGCGACCGTAGCAGTCGCGCGGTTCCGGACTGAGCGCCTTAACCGCGAGACCACCGCGGCCGGCGAGAGGTGCGTGTTGAGAACTACATGAAGAGACGGGTACAGTGACAGAGCGAGGTCGCGTAGAGCAATGGGCTGGAACAGGGGTACAAATTCCCGTCCAGCAGTCCAAATGAAGGTTTTCTGTGATTTCTTTAAATAGCTTAAGTCAAATTCCGGGATGGATTCCAGTGAAGAGAAAACGTCCGTTTCGTTCCTGAGTCCTAGCTTATGCTCCGTATGTAACAGTCTTGTCGATGGGACGTTAATATCTAATCATCATTTTTTTTCTTCTTGAGAGAGAGAGAGAAAAATAAATGAGTCTGATTCTCTAGGTGGGATTACTAATAATGAAGATCGTTTGGGGATGGGAGGTGCTTGTGGCCATGAGAATGTATGGCGAAAGGATACTTCAGGAAATACGAGACGACGAACTGCTGGAAGATAAACAGACGCCATTAGGAAATATGTGGAAGTAACGAAGTTGCCCAGACTGTGGTTCTTCATACGGCAGTGGAAATTTAATGATTGAAGAATATGAAGGTGATATTCCGAGAGGTTACAAGTGCAGCTACTTATGGAGGTCTAGAATGAGCTGTAATTATCGAATTATCGTATGGCAACGAAACTTAGTATATATGCTAAACGCATTAAAGCGGAGCCGATTTGCGCTGAAAAAAATTAGTTCCAACTTCGGCCACTAGGTGCAAATCTGGTGCTGTACACTCTTTGTATGTGGGTGTGACATCTAGGCTGTCATTTGACAAGCCATAATATGAATGAACAGTATGGCTATCGACACGAGACACATTGCGCTCTTAGTGAAACTGTTTTATGTTAATGGCAGCAATTACAGTGCTTCATTGGGAGAGTATCGCCTACTGAAAGGTATGAGGCCCGATGTTATTAAATTGTTTAAAGAAGGTGATAATGAAATTTGAAAATGCAGGTGAGCTTAGTGTGGCACGTGGAAGAGGAAGGCGTCCTATCCCGGTGGAAGTTATTGCTGTAACTGGCCATGCAACACGTGCCCCGGATAGTGCTAGTACTCTTGCATTGTCACGATAACTGTTCGTGCCTCAGTCGTCAGCACGGAATGGTATCCGTACAAGATCCAGACTGTGCAGCAACAGGAACTTCATCATTCGCAGCAGAGTTCTGAATTTGCTCTTAGATTTCCGGTACGGACCAAAGACGATGGCATGTGTGGCGATGAGGCACATTTTACACTACGGAGTGCAATGAATATATGGAACTGCCGAAGTTGGGGTGCTATTGAACCCAGTGCTGTGCACGAAGAGCCACTGCACTCGCCGTATGTGGAAATGGTGTGGATTTGCAAGAACTTTTATTGTTTGTACATTATTTTTTGAATATAATACACCTAGAGTCTCTTCAGGTGTATCGTGACGTCTGCACGTTATAAAGACCTCCTTGCACAGCATTTGATTCCTCATTTTGACGAGTGCAACTGTATGGAAATCACCGTTTTGATGCAAGATGGGGCAGCACCTCATGTCGCTCGCCCAGTGAGAGATCTGCTCAGTGCAACCTTCCAGGAACGTGTTATTTCCGGAAGTTTTTCAGATGCATAGACTGCAAGATCGTCTGATCTGAATCCATCTGACTTTTGGCTCCGGTGATACCTAATAGAACGTGTTTACCAAAGATATGTTCGGTCTCTACCTCTTCTGACGGGCAGTATACAGGAACACGTCACTCGGATTCAAGCTGAACTGCTGCTAGGAACTGTTGACACATAGCTTTACGGAAGCAGCATCTCGTTGAGGTTCCAGTGTTCATATTGAACAAATTGTGTAAGCAGCGGTTAATAATAAACCGGTATTATGCCTCTCTCATTTGTTTAACCTTCTCTGCCCATGTCACGTTTCTAATAATCCTTTACATATGGAAACAGTTCTGCACCAGAGAGGCAGGTTTGCACCTCGGGGCCAAAATTGGACTTTTTTTTTTTTGCAACTTAAATCGGTTCCGTGTTAATTAGAATATCTACCTAGTTTCGCTGCCCTACGATAATTGTATGTCACACAAGATCTCTGTGTGTAGCTGCCCTTTAATTATAAGCACGTGGTGTCTGTTAGGTTTCTGTATATCTTTAGACAGGTAAAATAATTAATAATTATTTTATTGCTTGGAAAATTGCATGCTTTCTTAGTTATCTAAGTGAACGATTTCATACATAAGATGTTGCCCGTCTGCGACAGTGGCCATGAATGTAAGGAGAAGTGTTGGAAGCGACTGTTGTTTCGCAGTGGGGAAGACACTGGACCCCCATCGGCTTGAAATGCGGTTCAAAACCTCCTCTGGCTGTCTGACTTCGTTTTCTGCAGTTTTTCTAAATAACTTAAGGCAAAAGTTGGGGTGGCTCCTTATAACGTCACGGCCTTATTACGTCTGCAGCCCGAAAATATCCTTCGTCACCAGTGAACTCGTCGTCGACATAAATTTTAATTTGCTTCCTTACAAATATGTATGTTAATAGAATGTATACATCTGTTCCATTTTTTTATATTTATATACCAGCAAAATGATAAATAACCAGTTAATTATCTCCAATATTGCACACTTCTTGTATAGAAACCTAGATGTGTAACCCAATGAAAAGTGTTAAGATGTGTTAAAGAGTAATGATATCAGGCTAACAATCCCAGAGAAAGTGCTATCGTGCGCTTACACAATTGTTTATATCTTGTGTATTTCTGCTCTAAAATTTAGAATTTGTCGATAATTTATTGCGATAACACTGCGTCACCGTTAAATAATTTGAGGCAGCGTCCTTCCAGCGCCTTGATCCCCTTTTTCTGTTCTAACTACATAAGATAATTTCTGAATTAGTGGTGTAAGGTGACGTAACCAGTGCCTCCACCAGCCCGTATATTGGTGGTCATTGTAGCTTCTCATCTAAACTGAAGTGCCGACGTATATGTGTTCTAATAGTGAAGTGTAAGGATTGTGTGTAATAACACAGTTTTCGTTTCCTGCTCTACCATCAAACGATCCATTTTCGCTATACCCAACGGTGAACCTTTCTGCTGTTACGAACATCTTACACTTACACAGTACTGAGAAGAATACAGAAGGTTAACAAGTAGTCTACATGTCTTAGTTTTTGTGAAATACTATTTCAGAATTTTATCTCAATGTGCACTCTTACATTTTACTACGAAAATAGTAAAACTTAATGTTTTGTGTATAAAAATGTTAAGAAAACGTTTGTTGAATGAAATACACGAACAAGGCGATGTAACTAAAAATCGGCACCTTATTGTCTATACATAAATCACATATACTACAAAATGGATTTTATACGGTGTTTGCTGGAGAATTCACTACAATTTCAAAATGGTTCAAATGGCTCTGAGCACTATGGGACTTAACTTCTGAGGTCATAAGTTCCCTAGAACTTAGAACTACTTAAGCCTAACTAACTTAAATGGCTCAAATGGCTCTGAGCACTATGGGACTTAACTTCTGAGGTCATAAGTTCCCTAGAACTTAGAACTACTTAAGCCTAACTAACTTAAGGACATCACACACATCCATGCCCGAGGCAGGATTCGAACCTGCGACCGTAGCAGTCCCGCGGTTCCGGACTGAAGCGTCTAGAACCGCACGGCCACCGCGGCCGGCCACTACAGTTTCAGATGCCATGTTACAAAGTACCCTCGAAATATATCCAAGGAACAGGGATCATTCGTATTTGGAATTAATGCTGACTAGGTGAAATTTCTGCTTATGCGTCCGTAAAACCTGGAACTGGCTAAAGACGCTCAGAATGGAACTCAGTCTAACACTGAAACAATTTAATGTATTGGAACCCACGCGATATTTTTCTGACATTATTTGTGAGAAAGAAACATCCAGTGTGCAACTTAGCACAGGGGAAACATTTCTCACTAAAGGCATCTCACTACGAGCAGAAATCCATAGCCATAGGATCCTCGTTAGAAACTGAAGAGAAATGGGGACAACGTAGTGGGCCAGTTGTGTACATCGCTCTTTACTTGTTCGACTTTCATTACGAAGATAACACAGTGCAGCTAACATTCCGAGATACAGTGACACAGGAAAAGCTTTGCGCGATAAGTTGTACATTGTGAGGTTTACATTTTCAGTAGTTAAACGGAACACGAGAGAGAGAGAGAGAGAGAGAGAGAGAGAGAGAGAGAGAGAGTCTCCGTGTCTCCGTTGGAGTATCGCGGAAGCCAATTGAGTTTTGTGAATCCCATTTGTTGTCAAAGTTTAATGAGGGAGCGTATCTGGACTGCAGGTAACCATCCCTCATACGCCAATAAGCTATTTGCAGCAAGAGCACCAAGAAACATACCTAACACAGTCCGTTTCCACTTAAAACGTTTTCCAATATGAACAACACCGAAGGTAATAACGAGAATCTTCTCTGAAGCGACAGGCAACGATCACATCAGCATAACGACATTACGGAAAGTCGGGGAGACAATTAATTTTCCTCTCGTGAAACGGATTTATACCATTGGATAGAAATGTAGCATGATATGATCCCGCTTAAGGAGGAAAGCAACAATCACATTACGATTACCGGCCCGTCACCCTTGTACTCACTGTTCTCCCAGAACCTGTTCACAATCGACAGATTAAAAACTTACACAAATTCGACGTACTTCACAAATATCAATCCGATTTTCATAAACACCATAACAGAAAACAGCACTAATTCAGGTAACTGATGACCTGAAATATGCCGTAGACAACCGGGAGACCACAATATTGATACTATGAGATATCAGCAAAGCATTTGACGCCGTTGTGTGTGTCATACTACTCAGGAAAATCCTACAGCAAAAATGTTCAGATGAAGTAGTGACGTAGTTTGAAAGCTGATTCAGAAATTGAATGTAACGTACTGTCTATGGGAATAACAAGTCCGTCTGGAACTAAGTTCTTTCAGGAATGCGTCGGAGGTCAGTCCAGCGCTCGGGATTGTACCCCTTCTATGTCAATGACGTCTTGTCAGTTCTGTCCTTCTGTAACAGTTCCAGATTTGAAGCTATCAATACTGCCATCGTTCAGGTGAATAAATATCAGTCTTCATTGCCGAAACTGAAAAATCAAACGTGTTATGTAAGCTAAAGGAGAAGAAGTCCCAAGAAATTTAAGTGACCCATCGCATATTAATCAGTCCTGAATGCTGCGAACAATTAACTCTATGTTTCTAAATGGTATCGCGACACTGTTAGAGAAAACGGTGAAATACCTAGCTGTAATTTTGTTTGAGCAACTCAACGACACAGAAAATACAGTCCCCAAGTGCAAAAAGATTTCCGCTACTTCTGTGCCTTCCAGAAGTTTTGAGAACTCACTTCCACAGGACGTGAAAGTTAAACTTGTGCAATCACTCGCTTAGTCGTTCATTCTTTCGAAGCTCTAGTACTGCGGTGTAACAGGGCACGAATAGGAAAACCTATAGATTCTAGACGGTTAGAACTAACCACGAGTACGTGTGTGCTTTAGATCTGCAACATCCATCCAGTTGACCATGTCAGTGCTTCATACGCCCTGTTAGGATTGTTGCGACCAGACAAGTAGGTGACAACAATGCGTTGTTTGTGCTCGTACTTGAACGATTCCTCGGTGTGTATGCATTCCAGCACCACGCATCACAAATCACACATCAAGTACCTACCAGTTACGGATAACGAACCAATTTAAAAACTCCTTCTCCATTGCTGCTGTACGCCTCTGTGACAAGCTTACCTGCACTTTGCACACAGTTGATACACAGATACGTTTTAAAAGAAACTGGAGCGCTTGCCTTTGTCAACCTCGTAACGTTTCCCTAAAAATTAACATACATGATCTGCTCTCTCCGTCGTAATTCGAAGTAAATATTCATAACTTCTATCAGCTACGTTGCCATATCTTTTCGTTTCTTGTTTTGTCATACACCTTTTTTTTACCCTCTCTCTTTTATTTGTAATTCTGTCACATGCCTAATCCTCTCCTCTCTCATCTATCCCCACAAGTCCATTGCTACTAATGATCAGAATTTAAATCCTCATGTCTGTAATTTATCTTCATTATTCTATTATTCATTAACAAATATAGATAGATATTTTATTGACTGTTAAAATGTCTGTGTTTATACAGTGTTTGCATCTTCACAATACAACATACGCTGTCACTGACGACTGCAGTTGTAATATATTCTTTTCTTTCAGCAACAGCTACTATTATTTTCACTATTTCTATAACAGTTTCCAACTGCTGGATTCAATGCTGCAGCTCTTGCAACAAAATGTCGTAGCGAATCTAATGTAAAATATAAAGAATGCCTGGTTAGATATAAGAGAATGCCTAAAGCCCTAATCATCAGAGGACTATCTTTCGAAATAAAGAAAAAAAGGCACTAAAATATCGCTTCAGTCGAGGACTTCAGTTCTCGTGTATACAGTGATACAACGTAGACTTCAGATAACTGCGGCTGGGTTTCTGAGACAACATTATCGTGGAATGTCCAGCTTTTTTCTACAGGGACGTCCGGAGGAAAGGTGAATATTCGGGGATATGACAGGAACAACTATTCGAAGAAAAAAGTCTAGTAAACATGCGTTCTATGATGCATACCTTAATAGCGATGTAGAATTCTTCATCTTCGATACTGTGAAACAAATCTCTTCTACGGCAAGCTCTTTGCTTTCCATATTTTTAGAAGTGGTAGTACGGACAAAAACAAGAGAAAATGCCTCTTAAACATAGGCTGTAAAGCGCATACCTGGTAACAACACTACATACAAACACTCTTACACTCTGGTGGCCGATCTGTCTTTCACAGAGTATTTCAGGTCTAAGGAAAATGGGAAATTAGAGCATTGGTGCAGTCGCTCTACAAGTACCGAAGTTTGATTACAAGTACTGACAGTTCATGGCGCATGTAATACGTATGGTTGAATCATTCAAGTCTTGTGCTAATTAAAGACTAGGTAGGTGAAGTGCAAAGAAAAACTGTTGCTGACGTAATGTGCCTCTTCTCTGTCACGTATGTGAATAGCCTATCTGTCAGACCTCGGTTATATCTCAAAATACATCAAGTGGGTTTCTAATACCAGTTAGTATTGACTGAAACAAATCTGATTTTTTATTGCAGGATGATTTTCTACATGATAGCTCTCAAATTCTGACACCCGGGCCAAAAATGTTGTATATTGTGGTGTACCGAGGACTGTTTATGATTATCGCGTAACGTGCAAATTACCAATGAGACCGCTCTACGCTGGGCGCCAAAATGTTGTGAACTGAGAATTCTCCTGTACTCTCTGCCATGAAATGACATGTGGATGACCAATGAGATTTCCCCATGCTGGGCGCCGAAATGTGGTGTACACAGAATACAAATGGCATACAAATTACCACGAGTTCGCCCCACATACGGAACTAATAATTAAGTGACATCAGTAATTAAATAAAGTGAAACACAAAGGGTTATGACACCAAGGGTTTGATATGTGAATGAAACGCATTGATTAGATGATTAAAACATGAAAGAAATGTATATATTACAGTACCGCTTACACAAAAAAAAATTTCAAACCTTAGGGTCGATTTGACTGGTCGTGGACACGACTCACTTATTGAGGGGGAATGAACCATCTCACCATTATTCCTGATCATTCGTCGTGAAGCGCTGACGGTGATAGTCGCTGTGTTGGAACGGCATGTCGCCTCGTATCCGCGGTGGTGAATCGACAGACCGACAGCTTTCATTAACGAAGAGCGGCTTGCGGCTGGGTCCAGGCACGGTCTCCGCTGTGACTGCCAGCCGTGTGTTACCGTAGGCGAAGCAGCTTCATCGCAGTGTCGGAATGCGGACTTTGGCGATGGATGGAAGAGCCCGCACGTCCTCTTGCTTCCGCGCTATCTCACCGACTCTCTGTTATTTCACTCCTCATCTGTCCCTAAGCTCAACGACTCCCCTTACATTTTCTTCCTCTCGACATTGCTACTAGCGAATTAAATTTGCAAAGCCTCCTAGTGAATGATCGCCATTTCATGACCACTCCTCTCCGTACAGGGGGAAATATCCTATCTTGCATGGGCTCGTATGTTACTCGGGAACTGGCGTTTTTCTCACGATTCCACCGTGAAGTCTGTTCCCAGCGTTGCTACCGAGCGAGGTGGCGCAGTGGTTAGCACACTGGACTCGCATTCGGGAGGACGGCGGTTCAATCCCGTCTCCAACCATCCTGATTTAGGTTTTCCGTGATTTCCCTAAATCGTTTCAGGCAAATGCCGGAATGGTTCCTTTGAAAGGGCACAGCCGATTTCCTTCCCAATCCTTCCCTCACCCGAGCTAGCGCTCCGTCTCTAATGACCTCGTTGTCGACGGGACGTTAAACACTAACCACCTACCTACCTACCAGCGTTGCTCGCTCATTGTTTCGATGTTTTTCTGCATTCTAAGTTGTTGTGAAAACAGTCACACAAGACGCCTTCATGACGGATAATGCAGATCTCTGCGTAAGGCCTGGAGAGTCTCGAGTCTGTGTTCCGTCTAAGAACCCGCTGGCCTTCTTGGCTTATAAGGAGCATCCAGGCTGTCCAGAAAACATTTTTTAAGCAGGCTGACTCCTTTCATACGCCTACCTGTGCGAATTCTTTGTCCTTTGTGCACGCTCCTCCCAGTACCTGTCAACACGTTTGTGCTTTCTACGACAGCCAAAGCGACTGCTGCCAGGCTAGAAGGATAAACATGCCTTCGGTCTGTCTTACTGCATCCAAGAGTGCACCAGTTTTTGGCACGCTTCTCATTGTCTGTCAGTCTCTTCGCAAGGTGTCCATTCTTAAGCGAGGCGAGGGCACTCCCGTTTACTTCATGTGTGGTTGCAGAATGGCTCCAGTATCTGCTTCTCGGGCGCTCGCCACATGGAGTCCAGCTTCCACCTCCTCCAGGGCCATTGGCGCTGTGAGGTGGCGGAAGTGGCCCCCAGTGAAGGTATCACTGTATTTGGTCTTCTAGAAAAATCTTCATGAATCAGAACACCATCAACACTATTTAGGTCCTTCTTCTTTACTCTTTAAGAAATAGAATTGCTAGTAGTACTGTAATTGTGCATTTATAAAATACGAATGCTCTGAAATTGACGAACATGTGGACTCAGATTGATACTGCAGATGTTCGGCATCCAGTCACAGTGTAGTTCCATCCACAACATCTGCATCTGAAACTTGTGTCATGATGAACAGTTAGATACAGAAATATCATTTCGTTCTTCAGCGGCAAAGATCCTTATACAGGGTGTTACAAAAAAGTACGGCCAAACTTTCAGGAAACATTCTTCACACACAAATAAAGAAAAGATGTTATGTGGACATGTGTACGGAAACGCTTAATTTCCATGTTAGAGCTCATTTTAGTTTCGTCAGTATGTTCTTCCACATACGCTCAATGGAGCACGTTATCATGATTTCATACGGGATACTCTACCTGTGCTGCTAGAACATGTGCCTTTACAAGTACGTCACAACATGTGGTTCATGCACGATGGAGCTCCTGCACATTTCAGTCGAAATGTTCGTACGCTTCTCAACAACAGTTTCGGTGACCGATGGATTGGTAGAGCCGGATCAATTCCATGGCCTCCACGCTCTCCTGACCTCAACCCGCTTGACTTTCACTCATGGGGGCATTTGAAAGCTCTTGTCTACGCAACGCCGGTACCAAATGTAGAGCCTCTTCGTGCTCGTAATGTGGACGGCTGATACAATACGCCATTCTCCAGGGCTTCAGCAGCGCATCAAGGAATCCATGCGACGGAGGGTGGATGCATGTATCCTCGCTAACGAAGGACATTTTGAACATTTTCTGTAACAAAGTGTTTGAAGTCACGCTGGTACGTTCTGTTGCTGTGTGTTTTCATTGCATGATTAATGTGATTTAAAGAGAAGTAATAAAATGAGTTCTAACATGGAAAGTAAGAGTTTCCGGACATATGTCCGCATAACATATTTTCTTTCTTTGTGTGTGAGGAATGCTTCCTGAAAGATTGGCCGTACCTTTTTATAACACCCTATATATATATATATATATATATATATATATATATATATATATATATATATATATATATAATTTCTATAGAGCTACACATAAGAGGAAAAGTAATTGCGGTAATTACTGGGTCATTGTAAGATAATCACGATAGAAAGTAGCACCAAGATAGTCGTCATGGTAAGGGGCAGAGCTTTACCTTGACAGTTACCAGACACAGATCTGGTTTTCATGTTGCTGAAGAACTCACTCCGTAATTCGCCATCTGTGATGTAGAGACACCTGAAAGGCGCGCGGGATTAGCCGAGCGGTCTTGGGCGCTGCAGTCATCGACTGTGCGGCTGATCTCGGCGGAGGTTCGAGTCCTCCCTCGGGCATAGGCGTTTATGTTTGTCCTTAGGATAATTTAGGTTAATTGGTGTGTAAGCGTAGGGACTCATGACCTTAGCAGTTAAGTCCCATAAGATTTCACACACATTTGAACATTTGACACCTGAAAAACTGACATCAGTTCTAGGGGACATGCTTATTTGAGTTCTTGAGCTTAAGAGTTCAACATGCAATGCATCTAAAGAGCCTTTACCGTTTTGAAGACAACGTACTTACGTCTGTTAACATGGAACTGGTCTGCCGTTGAGAATGTGGGGACTACAGGCCCAATTTGTTTTTAGACGTTATTCAGATTACGTTAAAATACAAGGAAATATATCACTTGATAATTTATTGCTGGGTTTCTATTCAGTTATTACTAAATGTTGCCCTCAGACTATCGATTTTATGCATTAATGTCCATCCTAAAATTTGTTAAAAATAAACGAGAAGAAAGGAAGATATACAAGTGTGGGCAGTAACGTACATTACAGGAAAGTAAAATGTTTACTAAACTGCAGGTTACTGTGTCATCACTACGATGCTCATGTACTCTAGCAAATTTCTCTTGAGAAAGACAGTCTGGTTCGGTCCTCGATATTGTTTAAAAGCTATTTCTTCTGTCTGTATTCAGGCATTTGCACATGTTTCTGGATCTCAACTTTCATATTATGAAAAAAAGTAGTTGTGTATTACTTAGCTTTGTTCTCGTTTGCACTGTGTACTGTTGTCCACATTTTATCAACAGGTAGTCATGAAGTTTTAATTGTCATCTCGAAGAAATAAAATCAGGCAATTAATTTATGTTTGTTTACCTTTACATGTCGGTAGTCCTGGCACGCATGGGTATCCCCGCACCACAGTACCATAACACACCACTGGGGAAGCCAGAACAAAATGGTGGAGCTCAACGGTAAATTGAACATACGAGGCTCGTTCAGTAAATAAAGGCTCTCAATTTTTTTCTCAGAACACATGGATTCTTAAAGGTTGGAATCTGATGGCAATATCAGTCAGTATTTCTTGCACATGTTCTATTTGTCTACACATGTAGTCTACGTCACTTCCTATGGCCATACGCCTGCGTTGTGTAAGATAAGGGATTCCCTATTGGTGAAAGCTCAAAGTAATGCACCCCGATTCGTCACTTGTAACGATTTATGACAGAAAGGTCTCTCCATTGGCTTCGAACTGCTTCAGTAATTCAGATGATGTGGCTTTTGTATGGGTATTATGATACACTCCTGGAAATTGAAATAAGAACACCGTGAATTCATTGTCCCAGGAAGGGGAAACTTTATTGACACATTCCTGGGGTTAGATACATCACATGATCACACTGACAGAACCACAGGCACATAGACACAGGCAACAGAGCATGCACAATGTCGGCACTAGTACAGTGTATATCCACCTTTCGCAGCAATGCAGGCTGCTATTCTCCCATGGAGACTATCGTAGAGATGCTGGATGTAGCCCTGTGGAACAGCTTGCCATGCCATTTCCACCTGGCGCCTCAGTTGGACCAGCGTTCGTGCTGGACGTGCAGACCGCGTGAGACGACGCTTCATCCAGTCCCAAACATGCTCAATGGGGGAGAGATCCGGAGATCTTGCTGGCCAGGGTAGTTGACTTACACCTTCTAGAGCACGTTGGGTGGCACGGGATACATGCGGACGTGCATTGTCCTGTTGGAACAGCAAGTTCCCTTGCCGGTCTAGGAATGGTAGAACGATGGGTTCGATGACGGTTTGGATGTACCGTGCACTATTCAGTGTTCCCTCGACGATCTCCAGAGGTGTACGGCCAGTGTAGGAGATCGCTCTCCACACCATGATGCCGGGTGTTGGCCCTGTGTGCCTCGGTCGTATGCAGTCCTGATTGTGGCGCTCACCTGCACGGCGCCAAACACGCATACGACCATCATTGGCACCAAGGCAGAAGCGACTCTCATCGCTGAAGACGACACGTCTCCATTCGTCCCTCCATTCACGCCTGTCGCGACACCACTGGAGGCGGGCTGCACGATGTTGCGTGAGCGGAAGACGGCCTAACGGTGTGCTGGACCGTAGCCCAGCTTCATGGAGACGGTTGCGAATGGTCCTCGCCGATACTCCAGGAGCAACAGTGTCCCTAATTTGCTGGGAAGTGGCGGTGCGGTCCCCTACGGCACTGCGTAGGATCCTACGGTCTTGGCGAGCATCCGTGCGTCGCTGCGGTCCGGTCCCAGGTCGACGGGCACGTGCACATTCCGCCGACCACTGGCGACAACATCGATGTACTGTGGAGACCTCACGCCCCACGTGTTGAGCAATTCGGCGGTACGTCCACCCGACCTCCCGCATGCCCACTATACGCCCTTGCTCAAAGTCCGTCAACTGCACATTCGGTTCACGTCCACGCTGTCGCGGCATGCTACCAGTGTTAAAGACTGCGATGGAGCTCCGTATACCACGGCAAACTGGCTGACACTGACGGCGGCGGTGCACAAATGCTGCGCAGCTAGCGCCATTCGACGGCCAACACCGCGGTTCCTGGTGTGACCGCTGTGCCGTGCGTGTGATCATTGCTTGTACAGCCCTCTCGCAGCGTCCGGAGCAAGTATGGTGGGTCTAACACATCGGTGTTAATGTGTTCTTTTTTCCATTTCCAGGAGTGTATGTTTCGAGCTTTTGTGAAACTCATTTTGAACACAGTATAGTGTATCGAAGAGGCTCAGTTATTGCTTAAGCACTTCCAATCCTCATCCATATCTACAGAGTCAACTGTCAGTAGTGATATACTGGTCTGCACGAATAATTTCACTGTCACCAACGCGATTCGCCATGCGCGGAGCAGAGGCTGTGACAGGACGTCCGAACGTGGCCGATAATGCATCTCAGTTTCTCCACTTCCTGCCTCGTTAACTCTCTCTACTCATCGTCCAACAGTACTGCCAACAACTACATCATTACTGTACACTGCACATACATGTGTATGGGTGTGTACCACAGTTTCTTTTTCCGCAACCAAGAATTCAATTACAGCGCGTTGCTTATAACCAGTGTCTTGTGTAGACAGTTTGATGGCACATTACCGCGCTGCCATCTATTGAAACTGTTCGAAATTTCACGATTTGTAGAAGGAACATAAAATTTGAAGCACTTAAGACGACATCTTCCTGTATTTATAAGCGACTGCAAAAAAAAATGTGAGGCGTTGTTTACAGAACTACTCTCGTATCTACAACCTTATAAACAGCCGTCGTATGCTTCTTTAACTTTAACATACCATTACTGATGGAAATAGCTCGAGGGCGATATTTCGCTAGTATAGACTGTAAACAGAGAAACGAATTCCTATACAACCTTGATCACCGTGTGTATGACAGCGACTATGTCGTAGCTAATGAAGATATGACTTGCTTGTACGTTAGTAGCAGTCATGTATCGCTTACTAGCAACCCTTCTAATTGAACATCATCCACTCATGAGCTGTTGAATTAAAGTAGCTACTGTAATGGAAAGTGACTGCTCCCGTCTCCACGGCCAGTGGTATGCTCCAGCGTTACACTGAACAGTCACACCTTATGCTGATTACAACGTACAGTCCAGCGCAGAACAGGGATGAGGCACGATATCATCGAATTTGATTCGGCCATATGATGTGTGCGCTGTGAGTACGTCCTTTTGGGTCACCATAGTCAACTACAATGGGCAACAAAGTGTTGAAATCAGTTGCCGTTGATTATAGTTAGTAATTCAGTGCTGTACAAAAAGAAGTGGAGTCACGTTACCCACAACACCACATACTGTCTCACACGTCTACCTCTACTCAGCATTTATGATAGTGCAAAGAGTTTGGAATAGATACAAGACGACTGACATTACACATTAAAAACATAGAAAAATATCACCTGGATTGATAAGTCGCAGCAAATTTCGGGACACACTGATACCAGGGTAAGTCAGGACAACATGAGGCAATGATTCCAACTTGACAGCAGGTTAGCGTTCAGGTAAGTGGTGGTGGTATTCTCCTCTAGTGTGCGTAGTTGATAGGAAATGAAGTTGGGACGCAGATACGTCGACTGCTGTCTCACAAGAACTTACCCTCAGATTCTGGGCGTCCATTTGATCGTCATTAGCATCTCGTAGACGTCCAGTATCTTCAGCAAGACAATGCAGTACCTCGTTGCTCCCTAATTCTGCCAGAATGGTTTGAGGTTCTCTCCAGTGACATGAGAGCGCTTGGGTGGACCATAAAATCACTTGACCTCAATTCCGTTGAGCGTATCTGGGACGCTATCGGTAAAGACGGGCGCATCTTGAACTCAACTTGATTTGTCGGCAGTGGTTAAGCGGGTATGCGTCAGGATAGCTCCAATACGTGGAATCGTTCTTTCTTCACGTCGTCGCTTTCATCGCAGGCGTGCTATACGCTACTGGTTAGTGTCTCAAACTGAGCTGCTAATGGATGTACACTGTTCTGTCTTAAATTCGGCAATGAGTGATTATTACGTATTGTCTTTGAGATTAAACCGATCCCTACCAGAATAAACCAACTGCATCTACTGTTTTTCATATGTAACTCCTTCTCCCTCTCCACTAAAGTCATTGGTTCCAACTGCGTCTCACAGCAAAGGATTACGTAAAAAATTATGCCAGAGTAGCAGAATACAATCTGAGAAAGCAACAAATCGTCCGAAGAGAAATTATTGCAAAATGAAGTAGAAGTTTTGAAACAAAACGTAGTTATTTGTAATCAGTATAGACTTTATGATGTAAATTTTTGTTTACTCTCTTCTTCACATTCTTACATATCGTCTTTTAAAGTGTTTTTGTTTCCGTACTTGCTGCTTCCATTGTAGCACATCAAAGGAAGTAAGGTTTCCAGAGAAGAGCTTGTATTAGAGACGTGGTCGTATCATGACGCGCTTTGGCTAGAAAAGAAACTCGAAAAATTAATTTGGAATACACTGATACGGCTATAAAGATATGAAAGATTTTGGGCTACCTACCCGTAAACATATTGGTCCCAGCCAATAATTTTTAAAATGAAAAAAAAAAAAACCGTAGGAAAAAAGCAGTTAGCCTTTCCGAGGAAGTCAACTAATGGATGATACGAGATAAGTTCCCTGTTAGTGAAAATCCTAAAGAAAAGACAACATGTCTTGTCCAGCTACAGAGATAAAGTTGATGCTAAAACTTTGTTTTTCTTATGTTGGTACTTATACCGAATAACTTAAGTGTTAGTATCAGTTGCAGAATGGTTTCCATAATACCGTTTCTTGATGTAATAATATTTATTGTATAACGGTGGAATGGATAAACTTGTATATTATGCCATCATTTTTTGATTTAAATGTTTTTTGGATGATTTTCCACGAATGGAAATTCATCCATAGTTGCTCAAATTTACAGGGGGTCGGCTCATTGATTTTTAACGCTTTAGAAATGGCAGCTGAATCCAAATGTGGCCACACTTTTCTTGAATGACGTCCGAAACCTGGAACCCAGAGGCAAATATCGTCGAAATGCAGAATATGGTATTGGATTATAGGAGATTATAGGTGTATAAATAGGCGTATCAGGATAAAAAGTGTAAGCTACATTTCAGATGAAGGACTAATTACGAAAAACCTTTGTGCAAGATGGGTGCTACTCTCTTTAAATTCTTACGAAAAAGGAAACAGAGAAAGAATTACTCATGAGTATTTATACTAATTCCAAAAATAATCCAGCTGACTGTGTTTACCGATTTGTTATTATAGAAAAGTCGATGGTTGAATCTGAAAATGAAAAAGCAACCATAGCGGCTTGTGAAAGCAGGTATTCTGCGTTTCTTGGGATGCTAAAGCTATTCCCCTTATTAACTGCTTCACATTGTTCAAAAGAATAACTATCGAATGCTTGTCAATTCCTTTGAACCTGCTTGATGAAAAAATACGTGACACGTGACTTAAATTACCAAATAAACAAAGCATCTTTCTTCAGGACATTTGGCATGCCAAGTAAGGTGTTCCGACTTTGGGGAATTGAGGAATGTGTGGCTGGACGGTTTACTCTTCTCACCCAATTTGAACCTTCCGACTTCCATCTGTTCCTTCGTCTAAAGTAATGTGTGGCTGCGAAACGTTTTTAGCTCAGTGATAAGTTTATGGTTCCAGATATTTCTGAATCACACTCCTGGAATGGTACTTAGTCATCGGAAATACGATGGATTAAATTAAGCGATCTGAAAGGTTGCCACGTCTTCCATCGCCAGATGGAGAAATTTTTACAAGAGTAGTTAAAATATGCGATAGAAAGGCTTCTCTCTCATTCTCCCTAACAATAATACTCAATCCCAGTTTATTGCTACCAATTCTATCGCCAGATGGAGAAATTTGTACAAGTGTAGTTAAAATATGAAAATAGAATAGTGTCTCTTTCGTGCTCCGTAACGTTAATATGCGGTCCCAGTTTATTCCTAACTAACAATAAATTATTACTCGTTGTCGCACAAAAGCTTGGGTTAACCTTTAAATGGTAATTACTTCAGGTCTTTCGTCGAAGTTTCAGTACGATGGCGTTGTCACACACTTCACACACTACAACGGAAGTTTGTCGTTAAATCCACTTCTTTTCATAAAGATAACAACATGAGAAGTGTCTTATCAATTCAGATGCAGCTGTTAGGTAACTCGTGTAAGCTGCTATATGGTTTCGTTATAATCAGCATTTTGTGTTGTACCTTAACGAAGGTACATTTTCCTGATTTAGATCGGCATGGTTCTGTCCACCTCTCCGTGCCTCGTCCTCGATTCAGCAGCCGATGGCAACCACTCAACTAAGGAAATCTCAGCAATATCAGAAATTGAGTCCGCCTTGAAGCAAAACACCTTGTTACTCGTTTCTTTCTTTATTTTTCCGAATTAGCTTCGGCGACAAATGTCACCATCGTCTGTGGTTTTTTTAATCTAAAACATTAAGAAAATAGCCTGGTTATACAAACTCAGCGGTACATTATTACATTTATACTATTCATTTCTTGAAATATAGTTTTCTATGGATACTTTCACACTACATTATTTATTGTATGTTACAGCATGTTTATGAGAATTATTGTCGCTGTTTACGACATATTTTCTGTGTGCTTCTCTTTTTGTTGCCGTTTTTACTCATTGAATATCATGTCATCTGAAACTGTGTGAGCGGCTTTTAGTAAACAAAATACTAAAAGGTGAACTTCGTATGTCAGCAGTATACACTTGGGGTTGCGATAGTGTTGTGGAAATCCAGTTATTTGGTGTGTACTGAGCTGTTACTTAGCTATTCCCGTACTCACGTTCGTTGGATGGTATGTAGCCGATTCTATACACATAAAAACAAAAGTTTCGCACTTTATTTATGAACAAGAATATTACGCCATCTTGCTGTTCGCGTGTGACGCGAAAGGCGTATCGCATGTGGCGAGAAAGGCTATGAAAACTGCAGCGCGGATTACGACTACTTCTGTTCTTTATTTATGTCTCTATGTGTGATGGGGAAGTGGTTCTTTTGCGTGTGTGTGCTTTCTGTTATGTGTCCTTGGTCAGTTCTCTCAGAGCGGTAAAGAGTGTGTTGTTGCAAAGTGTTGTGTTTTCGTTTATTACATTTTTCCCTTCGACTATAGTCTTTTGTATTTAGAAATTTTGTTCTATTGATAGTTTTCGGTATAGACTGTTGCTGTTTTTCCGAATGTGTAGATCGTTTACGATATTAGTGTGGTTATGGTTTTTTTTCATTAGATGTTCTGCAAAAGTTGAGAGCTCTTTAGAGCTCTCATGTGCTATGTGTACCTTGTTCGGAAGGTTCTGCTTGTTTGTCCTATGTATGTAATTCTCAAAAACATGCTGTAACATACAGTAAATAAGATACTATGAAAGTATCCATAGAAAACTATATTTCAAAAACGAATAGCAAAAATGTAATAATGTACCACTGTGTTTGTATAACCATGCTATTTTCTGAATGTTTTAGATTTTAAAAAAACACTGATAATGGTGATATTTGTTGCCGAAACTAGTTTGAGAAAATAAAGAAATAAACGAATAACATCAAGGGGGAATCAGATTCTGATATTGTTTTTCTATGCAAACACGGACCAAATGGAAGAGTTCCAAGATAAATCTCTCTTCCCTCCGGTCACCTGTGGTTGCCTGTATGTACTTCGCATTCCATCGTTGTGAGTTCGATGTCCGACAGATCCCCTTCATTACCGCCGTACATAAAGGGCATGGAACCTACTAGACCGGTTCCCAGACAAGTGCGGACTTTGAAACCAAAATTATTACTCCGATTGCAGCTGTTATGTTGGCCACAGTGCGGACAAAAAGAAACCACACCGCGAAGTCGTGCGTCGAAGGATGCAGTGAAGTGGAATAGTTTTTGTACAACGTAATAGCATCACAGGTTTTACAACTGTTACAGTGTTTTTATTTCAACAACGGGGCATTAGTTTGCAGTCTTCTTCTACCATTTCAGAGCGTACTCATGAAAATCAGTGTAGCATTTTTAGCCATCACAAATAATAATAAAACTTTACGCAGAAAATAAAAAATAGTTAGAAATCTTGATAAACAACGTTTTTTTCAATGTGACATTTGTCCTCAAAATGTGCAAGACCGCTCCTGTTGTTAAAATAGTGCTACAGAAAATGTTACACATACTCGAAGGCGGTAAATTTGTTGAGGTAATGCTGGCAAGTGAAATTTACAGGTCATGGTCAAAGCCACTTACATATTTTTTGTTTAGCTGCCAGCAGCTTGGCACAAATATAGAATCATATGTACAGAGAAATCACGATATAAAGTGTTTGAACAATGATTTAGGAGCATTTTGAAATGTCCACACAGGCATTGTCTTATAGCTAAAGAATCTTAACATGATATCAAATATAGACAAAGTAGAATATATATATATATATATATATATATATATATATATATATATATATATATATATATATACGAACTCAACACAGGTTGGACAGTATAGCGTTTATGCAACCACAGATAGTACACCAAATTCCATGTACCCACGTTCCTACCCCGTATAAAATAAATAAGTCCTTTATGTACATGAGAATCTTCATATTAAAATAAAAAAAGGCAACTTGTTGGCAGGGGCGCCTTTAGTTTCACAAGGTTCTGCCGTAAACGGTGTTGCAGCGCTTCGAAGAAACTGCAAGAATGGCATTCATTTGCTTCTTGATGCCTATCAGATGTAAGCGGGAAGGATCTGAACTATGGTACACATTCACACCAAGGTAGTTCTCAGGTTTACATTTGCTTGAAAATTTCGAAACCAGAGTGACTTTGTCAATCGTTGGTTGCATCGCTGCATAGTATTGCCCGTTCTGTAAGATGGAAGGCATATTCTTCTTCGGACGGTTTCCACATCCATAACTTGAAATCGGAAAATGGTGGCCTGACGTTCGTCAAAGGGTCAGAAATACGGCTGACGTTTGCCAACGGGGTCGACATCGTCGTTTTAAACCAGTCCTACAAGATCTGTCACCAATAGAAAGGAAATTCTCATACCTCTTCGTTTATTTTACAATGATTCTCATATAATTTCTAGTATTTGAAAATTTACTCTGTTCTTCCATTTGGGCTTTTCTATACATTGAGTCTTCAGTCTGACACTATTCTCAAGTTATGGAGCCCCGCATGACGACCAAATATGAGAGCATCTCCAATTAATGTCGCTTTCGCTGTAAAAATTGAACAATATTGGCGTAAACGAAATTTCTAGGAATATTTCTGGTTGAGGACAGGAAATACACTACTGACATCTCTTGATATCGAGAGCCGTCAGTATACACAAAGTGCCAAATGAAGATTAATGTAAGCAATGGAAACTGAATTGATTGTGCCGAAGTAGTTTTTCATAAAACTGCAATAGTGAATATCGACAGTACCATGCCAACATAAAAATGAAATTACAAATGGAACTATGTAGCTGTCTAATTGCGATGAAGCTCGTTAGTCTAATACTGCCACTAGTAGAGGTCAAAGATTCCGCATTTTCAGTGTAAGCCTTATGAGTGGAAGATGGTCTGTAATTTCTTGTAGGAGGATTTTTAATTCTAGCTAAGTGTGTATGTTTCATCTTAATTTAACGAATCTATCATCTTAATTTCGTTCGTCATATTATATGTTTCAGGATAATCTTCAACTGTGTCATTTATGATTTAAATAATGGAAACTGCACCAGTTATTTCGTTTTGGTGCTTAGCACATCGCGTTTCGAGAATTTATTCTCATTTTTTAAAGTACATTTGTTTACATGAATCTGTTTGGTGATATTTGCATGAGTGGTTTCCTGCCTGTCTTGCGTCTTTTTGCGATGACTGCTTTCGTAAAATCGGACAAAATGCATTTTTGAATCATATTAAACGCTAATGTTAGAAATAGAATTTTTGTTTGTCTACTTACAGGTATTGTGCCTCTCAGTTACACAGAATATCACATGCACGAAAATCATCACTTACATTGTTTTTTTACAGAACAGGCTACAAAGATATTACGACACTAAGGTTTCTAAAGAGTTCGTATATATATATATAGTGACTACTAAATTATTGATTACTTTTTTATTTTTTTATTGTGAGGGAATGAACATATTTATGAAAATTGCTACAGTTATCACATGTAGGAGAAACATTTGAAGAAATTAACCGATAATCCAAAAGCTCTGTAACACCTGTGTACGAACTCTTTGTAAACAATACTGTCGTAATATTTTTGTAACAAGTTTAGTAAACAAAGTGTAAGTGATGATTTGCGTGTATGTGACATTCTGTATACTGGAGGAGGCACAATACTTGTAAGCAGACAAACAAAAATACCATTCCTAACATTAGCATTTAATAATGCTCAAAGATTAATTTTGTCCTATTTTGCGATTGCAGTCTAACCCAAAAAGACACAAGAGATGCGGAACATCACACATGCAAACATCACTAAACATATTCGTGTAAACAAATGCACAAATGCATTTGAAAATGAGAAGTTCGCAAAACGCGTTACGCTAAACATCAAAACGTAAGTAACTGGTGCAGTTTAAATTATGAGTGTATGACTTGCAATTCTGAAGTGATTTAGGACCATCACATCATGTGAAATTGTGCTATTGCTTGATAAAACATAGTAAATTTAATTTTTAGTTTTATTTGTTCCTTTTAAAGTTCATTTTCTAGTTTTTGTGTTACTTTCGCACTAGAATCCCATCTGATGTCAGTTATCAGTATTTGTAACTCTGTGTAGAAGTTTTCTGCCTCTCCGTCAGAATGCGACTACGTTTGTGCATGTACTTGAATAACTTCCACGCAGTATCTTTTGTTTATTTTTGAAACAAGTTTTGCTATTCCGTCTGAGATCCCTCGGGTAGCCATGTTGTTTTTAATTTTAGTTTCTGTTAAGACATTCAGTTGCATTTTCTCGCTGCTCTTTTCCTCTGATCGGTTCATCTTCCTTTCTGCTGTTGATCGACTGTAAAACTGATCTTGTAAGTCCACAAAGAAAAGGTCTGCTCTCTCTCTATTACTGGGACAGAAAAACCTGCAACTGTCGGGGACGTGTCCTCTTCAGTAGATATTGTGTTTGTCAGCGACTTTTCTTCTATACGCCATAATCCAATACCGCAGAGAGATATGCCAGTGTCAGTACAGTGTACGGCAAAGCAATGACTCAGAAACATTTGCTACATCTATAGCACACCAACGATTAATCGACGAATGTTCTAGTATAACTCGCACGTTTGAAAACTCAACAGCATATTCTTCAATCATAGAAAAAGAGTCTTGTAGTGTATGAAAAGCAGCTGTCTAATGGTTTAACAGAAGATATGTGGTACATTTGGTAAACTGACACTGTCAGCTGGAGACACCATTATCTGGCTTGTGGATGTACCTACCTGTCATGTCCTTTTATTTGCAAGTAATATTTATTTACTGTTCATGTAAAGATGCCATATTAATTATATCAGATAATTTGCTGTATATTAATAATGATGTACATTACTAATAATAACAAAATAATACTAATACTTATAAAGTACTTAGGAAATATATTTTTTCGAAAGAACGCCATAATGTTTTATGTCCAAAATATATTACTTCGTATTATATTGCATCGATTTCTCTGAACTATTTTTTGAGATTATATTGCGGATCTCCTTTATGTTCGTAACACCATGCTGCCTTGTTCGTAATTTTACGTATTTATGGTATGCCAGGAGACGATGGCAAGTCTGCAGCAGTGAATTATAAACAGTCTGCAACTACACATCCTGAAGAAAATAGTGAAGCACCCTAGAGACATGTTCGGATGTGAAAGTAACTTCGGACACATAAATATACTATGCGATCAAAAGTATCAAGACTCCTGGCTGAAAATGACTTACAAGTTCATGGCGCCCTCCATCGGTAATGCTGGAATTCAGTATGGTATTAGTCCTCCCTTAGCCTTGATGACAGCTTACACTCTCGCAGCCATACATTGAGTCAGGTGCTGGAAGGTTTATTGGGGAATGGCAACTCATTCTTCACGGAGTGCTGCATTGAGGAGAGGTATCGATGTCAGTCGGTGAGACCTGGCACGAAGTCGGCGTTCCAAAACATCCCAAAGATGTTCTATAGGATTCAGGCCAGTCTATTACAGGGATGTTACTGTAGTGTAACCACTCCGCCACAGGCCGTGCATTATGAACAGGTGCTCCATAGTGTTGAAAGATGCAATCGCCATCCCCGAATTGCTCTTCAAGTGTAGGAAGCAAGAAGGTGCTTAAAACATCAATGTAGGCCTGTGCTGTGATAGTGCCACTCAAAACAACAAGGGGTGCAAGCCCCCTCCATGAAAAACACAATCACACCATAACAACACCGCCTCCACCGCCTCCGAATTTTACTATTGGCACTAAACAAGCTGGCAGATGACGTTCACCGAGAATTCGCCGTACCCACATTAAAAAAAAAAAAATGGTTCAAATGGCTCTGAGCACTATGGGAGTTAACTTCTGTGGTCATCAGTCCCCTAGAAATTAGAACTACTTAAACCTAACTGACCTAAGGACATCACACACATCCATGCCCGAGGCAGGATTCTAACCTGCGACCGTAGCGGTCGCGCGATTCCGGACTGTAGGGCCTTGAACCACTCGGCCATTCCGGCCGGCGTACCCACATCCTGCCATCGGATCGTCACATTGTGCACCGTGATTCGTCACTCCACATAACGTTTTTCCACGGTTCAATCGTCCAGTGTTTAAGCTTCTTACACCAAGCGAGGCTTCGTTTGGAATTTCACGGCGTGATGTGTGGCTTATGAGCAGCCGCTCGACCATGAAATCCAAGTTTTCTCACCTCTCGCCTAGCTGTCATAGCACTTGCAGTTTATCCTGATGCAGTTTGGAATTCTTGTGTGATGGTCTGGATAGCAGTGTGCCTGTTACACATTACGACCCTCTTCAACTCTAAGCGGTCTCTGTCAGTCAACAGACGAGGTCGGCCTGTACGCTTTTGTACTGTACGTGTCCCTTCACGTTTCCATTTCGCTATCACATCGGAAACAGTGGACCAACGGATGTTTAGGAGTGTGGAAATCTAGCGTACAGACGTATGACACAAGTGACATCCAATTAGACGACCACGTTCAAGTCCGTGGGTTCCGCGGAGCGCCCCATTCTGCTCTGTCACGATGTCTAATCACTACTAAGGTCGCTGATATGGGGCAACTGGCAATAGGTGGCAGCACAAGGCACCTAATATGAAAAACGTACGTTTTTGGGGGTGTCACTTTTGATCACATAGTGTACTATCGGCGGGAATGTATATGATGAAAATTGCAGTTCTCTGTGACAGGAATAAAGGGCACCAGAATGCACCAGTGTTGTTCGTGTTTGGTATTGTTACCAGGCCTGAAATGGTGAAGGCCACTATGATACCATATTCGTATATGACAATGTTATCAGCAGAAGACAGTTGCAAAGCGATTTAGAAAAGATTGCTGTATGGTGTGTCAGGTGGCAGTTGACGCTAAATAACGAAAAGTGTGAGGTGATCCACATGAGTTCCAAAAGGAAACCGTTGGAATTCGATTACTCGATAAATAGTACAATTCACAAGGCTTTCAATTAAACTAAGTACGTGGGTGTTAAAATCACGAACAACTTCAGTTGGAAGGACCACATAGATAATATTGTCGGGAAGGCGAGCCAAAGGTTGCGTTTCATTGGCAGGACACTTAGAAGATGCAACAAGTCCACTAAAGAGACAGCTTACACTACACTCGTTCGTCCTCTGTTAGAATATTGCTGCGCGGTGTGGGATCCTTACCAGGTGGGATTGACGGAGGACATCGAAAGGGTGCAAAAAAGGGCAGCTCATTTTGTATTATCACGTTATAGGGTAGAGAGTGCGGCAGATATGATACACGAGTTGGGATGGAAGTCATTACAGCATAGACGTTTTTCGTCGCGGCGAGACCTTTTTACGAAATTTCAGTCACCAACTTTCTCTTCCGAATGCGAAAATATTTTGTTGAGCCCAACCTACATAGGTAGGAATGATCATCAAAATAAAATAAGAGAAATCAGAGCTCGAACAGAAAGGTTTAGGTGTTCGTTTTCCCCGCTCGCTGTTCGGGAGTGGAATAGTAGAGAGATAGTATGATTGTGGTTCAATGAACCCTCTGCCAAGCACTTAAATGTGAATTGCAGAGTAGTCATGTAGATTTAGATGTAGAAATGGACAGTAATGTGTGTTTCCATTTGGCCGATTGGTACAATCGTGAAATATCAGTATAAGTGAAACATTCATTTGCGACAGTGGCCCGATGCTGGACTACATGGGGACGTGAGGGCAGAATTACGTGTAGTCAGTGTTCCGGCCGACTACCGTCTGGCCACCAAAAGGATGAATCGTCACAATGGGAGTGCAGCACATCCTAAACCCTCTGCATCTGCGCCTGCCTACGAAAATAAGAAATACACTTTCTAAAATATATTCTGGCGTCCTGCACCATTGGTGCCATGCGTAGGGTGCAGTCAACACCACAACATAAACGCCTGCGTCTGTAGTGCTGCCGTCACCGGAAAGCATGGACTCCTCAAGTATGGCGTCGCATTGTGTTCACCGATGAATCGTGGTTCTGCACTACCCTGGATGGCCATGTCGGCGAGTACGTCAGTGATCTGAGGAGAGGTCTCATTCTTCCAATGTTTTGGAGAGGCACAGCTCTATTACTACTGGAGTCATGATGTAGGGAGTCATCGAGTATGTCTTCGTGTTATGACTGGTACTGACTGAGGGAATTCTGACGGCACAGCGGTACCCATGCGACAGTATAATTGTACCATTTCTCAACAGGACAATACCCCTTCGATACCTGGCTCGTTTTTTTTTCTCTCTCAGCGTGATTTTGAATTCCTACCGCCGGCGAGAGTTGCCGTGCGGTTCTAGGCGCTACGGTCTGGAACCGCGCGACCGCTACGGTCGCAGGTTCGAATCCTGCCTCGGGCATGGGTGTTTGTGATGTCCTTAGGTTAGTTAGGTTTAATTAGTTCTAAGTTCTAAGCGACTGATGACCTCAGAAGTTAAGTCGCATAGTGCTCAGAGCCATTTGAACCAAGCCATTTTTGAATTCCTACCGTGTTTAGCCAGCTCCACAGATCTATTAACAAAACAACGTCTGTGGGGATCAGCACGGAGGTTAACTCTGTCCCAGAATCAGCCACAAAAGTTGTTTGTGAGCTTGCCTTAGGAGAGGGTACACTGGCTTTACGACGTCCTTTCCAATGGAATCAGTGCATGCATCCAAGCTATAGAGGGCGCAACTTCGTACAAATAAGTGGGGTGGTAGTACCCAGTTATTTGTAAATTTTTCTCGATTTTGTGATCGCAGAAATAATATCGCATGCCTTTTCACTCCGTGAAGTTTCATTTACTTTCCTCCTCCCCTTGTGCTTGTTTTCTTAGGCGGTGTATAACACGGAAATGGAGAAAGACAGTGCAATATCCTTCTTAGATGTCTTCGTCATGAGACAGACTGATGGCAGCTTAAAACAGAGTCTTTCGGAACGTTACACACACAGACGTATACTTGCATAAGGATTCCAACCATCATCCACAACAGAAAAGAGGTGTAATTAAAAGTCTAGTGGACAGAGCTAAAAGGATTTTTATGACGGAACACCTGGACGCAAAGTTAAAACATCTAAAGTAGGCTTTTGAGAAGAATGGGTACTCTAGTAAGGAAATAAATAGAGATTTGCGACCGAATAACAAAGGCCTAAGGACAACGATAGGACACAGCGATGGAAGAACACTGTTTCTCTGCCCTTCATCAAAAAACTGACGGATCAAATCGGCAGGATTCTGAGGAAACTTGACATTCGACCAATTTTCAGACCAACTAAGAAAATAGGCCAAGCACTTTGTTCCGTTAAGGATAAACGTCCCCCTCTGTATGCAAGTGGTGTGTATAAGATTCCGTGTACGTGTGGCAAGGTCTACATTGGAATTACAAAGAGAAGTGTGAATACACGGTTGAAGGAACATAAAAGTCTTTGCCGACTAGGGAAAACAGACAAATCATCCGTGACGGTACTTGCTCTTCCATCAGGTGATCACGTAGTGAAATTTTCGGAAACTGAAGTTTTACGTACTATGACGAACCATTATCCACGGCTATATAGAGAAGCCATCGAAATATATAAACATGGGGATAATTTTAACAGAAAAAAAAGAAGCCATGAAACTCAGTGATGTGTGGACTGTCGCGCTACAGAATCGATGAGAAGTTTTTATCTTTGACTTATTATAATCGATAGTTAAAAATTTTTATCTTTGACAAGGTTTATCTCTGTTATCATGTGAAATCCAGACCACGCCCACTTTCCATGGTATTTAGGCCGCTCTTCGACGTCCGAGTCGTGAGTCGGCAAGACTCAGCACAACCGGGAACACCTCCGAAGATGGCCAACGTAGCCAATGTCAGGGATTGAAGAGTTCCATGGACCACGCCTATACAGCCCGGAAAAATTCTCAGTATCTAAAACATCCGGTCTTTAAAGCCTTCATTGTATGTATAAAGAGGATTTAAAAAAAATTTCATACACTAAAAGTTTAAGCTGTCCCAAACCTATGCAGTCAAAATTACGTTTACAGACAACTGCCTGACTCGCGGTACTGCTGCGCTATCTTGAAAAGTAGTATACAACCATATTTAGCGTGGAATTAAACATTTCTCAGTTTATGGCTGTCCTTCGAAGACGGATTGTTACAACACTGTTGGTCATTAATATTTGTACACTATAAAGGATTCAGAATTACGAAATTTTACTTATTGCTTGTATAAAGTATAGTAGGAGGAATGAATGACTAAATTTGTCTTTATCCGAGAATATACAGATTGCGAAATTTAGTACACTGCACTGCGTCCTCTTGCAGCAACAATGGTGTTAATCTGCCTGGGCTGGATGGCAGATACGGATACATCATTCCGTGCTCGATGGCAGAGTTCATCAGTCGTAGTAGCTGGCGAATGGAGATGTGGCAGATCGCTTCACATCCCGTGACCAGATGTTTTCAGTGGGTGAGACATTTAGTCAGGGTAACAGTCAAACATTCTCTGTATCGAAGTAGGTCAGGTTAGCACACACAACATGCGGCCTTGCGTTATCGTGTCGAAGGTTAACGTCACGCAGAACTCAACCGGTAGTTTCGCACAACACCCAAGTATTACAGAGATGCTTCGGGAACTAAAATGGGAATCCCTGGAGGATAGCCAACGTTCTTTTTGCTATGGAGAAAATTTAGAGAATCGGCATTTGAAACTGACTGCAGAACGATTTTACTGCCGCTAACATATACACTCCTGGAAATTGAAATAAGAACAACGTGAATTCATTGTCCCAGGAAGGGGAAACTTTATTGACACATTCCTGGGGTCAGATACATCACATGATCACACTGACAGAACCACAGGCACATAGACACAGGCAACAGAGCATGCACAATGTCGGCACTAGTACAGTGTATATCCACCTTTCGCAGCAATGCAGGCTGCTATTCTCCCATGCAGACGATCGTAGAGATGCTGGATGTAGTCCTGTGGAACGGCTTGCCATGCCATTTCCACCTGGCGCCTCAGTTCGACCAGCGTTCGTGCTGGACATGCAGACAGCGTGAGACGACGCTTCATCCAGTCCCAAACATGCTCAATGGAGGACAGATCCGGAGATCTTGCTGGCCAGGGTAGTTGACTCTTACACCTTCTAGAGCACGTTGGGTGGCACGGGATACATGCGGACGTGCATTGTCCTGTTGGAACAGCAAGTTCCCTTGTCGGTCTAGGAATGGTAGAACGATGGGTTCGATGACGGTTTGGATGTACCGTGCACTATTCAGTGTCCCCTCGACGATCACCAGAGGTGTACGGCCAGTGTAGGAGATCGCTCCCCACATCATGATGCCGGGTGTTGGCCCTGTGTGCCTCGGTCGTATGCAGTCCTGATTGTGGCGCTCACCTGCACGGCGCCAAACACGCATACGAAAATCATTGGCACCAAGGCAGAAGCGACTCTCATCGCTGAAGACGACACGTCTCCATTCGTCCCTCTATTCACGCCTGTCGCGACACCACTGGAGGCGGGCTGCACGATGTTGGGGCGTGAGCGGAAGACGGCCTAACGGTGTGCGGGAACGTAGCCCAGCTTCATGGAGACGGTTGCGAATGATCCTCGCCGATACCCCAGGAGCAACAGTGTCCCTAATTTGCTGGGAAGTGGTGGTGCGGTCTCCTACGGCACTGCGTAGGACCCTACGGTCTTGGCGTGCATCCGTGCGTCGCTGCGGTCCGGTCCCAGGTCGACGGGCACGTGCACCTTCCGCCGACCACTGGCGACAACATCGATGTACTGTGGAGACCTCACGCCCCACGTGTTGAGCAATTCGGCGGTACGTCCACCCGGCCTCCTGCATGCCCACTATACGCCCTCTTTCAAAGTCCGTCTACTGCACATACGGTTCACGTCCACGCTGTCGCGGCATGCTACCAATGTTAAAGACTGCGATGGAGCTCCGTATGCCACGGCAAACTGGCTGACACTGACGGCGGCGGTGCACAAATGCTGCGCAGCTAGCGCCATTCGACGGCCAACACCGCTGTTCCTGGTGTGTCCGCTGTGCCGTGCGTGTGATCATTGCTTGTACAGCCCTCTCGCAGTGTCCGGAGCAAGTATGGTGGGTCTGACACACCGGTGTCAATGTGTTCTTCTTTCCATTTCCAGGAGTGTATTTTGACTACAGGCCACGAAGATACGATACTTGAAATTAGGGCTCATACGAAGGTATATAGACAGTCGTTTTTCCCTCGCTGTGTTTGCGAGTGTAACAGTAAAGGAAACGATTAGCAGTTGTACAGTGTACCGTCCACCACGAACCGTACGGTGGCTTGCAGAGTACGTATGTAGATCTAGATGCAGAAGGTAGGGCACACTCACGGGCCTTAACCTTTCCGTTGTTTAAACTTGTTTTACACATGTTTCAAAGATAAACGGTAAAAATACACTCTTCCCTTGTGATATACAGGGTGTTCGGAAATTTTTGATACAAACTTCTAGGACTTGTAGAGGGGACTGAGTAAGTAATATTTTGAATGGAAACCCATGTCCATTAAACATACCGTTTCCGTTCTACGACGGTTTCAGTTCAGGTGTTTAACTCATCCTCTTCTGCTTGAGGAACTGAATTATGCGTGAAGCAGTACAATTATTAGGTAACAATTCGTAAGGAAACATAACGGAACATCCCTTTATCGCTTAAGCGCGTTTGTTTCTATTAACACTTAAAATTATGTCTTTAAATCATTTCAAAGCAAAGAAGTACTCAGCACACTGTACATGCACAACAGAGCTGATGCATTACAACAGCGGCTTTAAGTAGAGACCACCAGTGTTGTTACAGACATTGTACCTACGAAGCAGGTTATGGTACACACTCTCTTTCCCACCTGGTGTGTCTTTTCAATTTCTAGTGCGGCGGCCAGAACTCGTGCCAGCAGATTTTCTGTTTTTACATGAGTCTCGTAAACTAAACTTTGCATACGACCGATCAAGAAGTAGTCCATTCATAGGAGTTAAATCCGGTGACTGTGGCGGCCATGCCCTTGGATCACCTCGGCCTCTCCATCTTTCATCATATCGTCTGTTGAGGTGTCTCCGAACTGCACGTGATAATTATTGTGGTGCACTATCATGCTGAAACCACATTTCGAGATGGACAGTCAGGTGCGCAGCTTCCAACAATGGGGTGGATACGTTTTGTAAGAAGATCAAGTATGCAGGGCCAGTCAGCTTGAGTGGAAGGAGGCATGAAAACTGCTGAACGCCAAAGGCGAACGATGAAGCGCACCTCAAGACAAATTTTCTTTAATGACGATACGTTATGCGTTGAATCACAGTGCGCCTTTTTAATAACCTCAGCAATAAGGAAATCTTTATTACACAGCTTGTGCAAAAACTAGACACTTTTGGTACTGAAACCAGAATTGTGCATGACAATGCAGATGTTGAAATCGTTGCGAAACCAAGAAATGCCTCAACATTTTACCTGCAAGTGATTACAGTGGGTGAAGATGTAGATTTTCTTGTGCTATTTATCGCTCTTGCCCCAGACGACAGACATAATCCTGATGAAGAACGGTAAAGGTATGCAAGAATTCACAAGAATTCAGTACTGTTTCTGCATGCAAAACAATTGGAAATTGGTGGTAAGTTCCTATGGGACCAAACTGTTGATTTCATTGGTCCCTAGGCTTACACAGTACTTAATCTAACTTAAACTACCTTACCCTAAGGACAACACACACATCCATGTCCGAGGTCTGATTCGAACCTCCGACCGGGGGAAGCCGCGCGAACCGAGGTAAGGAGCCCTAGACCGCTCGACTACCCCGCGCGGCGTTTCGATAGCACTTCAGCCTTCTTTGGGAAAGGAAAGCTGCAAGCTTCCCAACTGTTCAACCGTTATCCACAACTTCATACTACTTCAGGATATTCAACGATACAGCTTCCTCTCCTGATACCATTGCAAAAGCAGGAGAGGAATTTATACTCTCCCTCTACACAGAAACAGTCGAGAGTCCTGATGATAACTTAAATGCCATTCGATTTAAACGTTTTAATATACTTGCGGGTCAGGCAAGCAATGCTGTCATACTCTCTCGTTTGCCACCCACTACTGATGCAGGACGTCTCTACTCTTACCGAGTTTACCTACAAGTCCACTGAGTAGTGTATCGACTCGTGCTACACCTTGTGTTTAAATTGCATTGGTTTTCCTTTTCTTCCCCTGATATGTTTGTTTGATATGTTGTCTGTCATTAAGTGGCTGCTTGGTAGTCTTTTCCCTGCTATCGATATCTGCGTTTTTGCTTCCGGGAAACAGCTATGGAGGAAGTGAGATCTTTGACCGGTGGTTGCGCGCAGAGAGTGTGATGGACACGGGAGAGCGCTGACCAGAGGTGGTCGGTTGTAACGAGTCGCCACGTGATGTATGTCGGTTGGGTGTAGCGAGCGGGTCGAGTTGACGGAAGAGCTCCCCGCGGGTTGGTTGTGTACACAGCCTCACGAGTAGTTGCTGTTCATTTCACCTTGGTGGGACGTTAACAAGCTTCTTTAAGTGTCCCCTTTCAACACTGGAGTTTAAAAAGGAGACACCTAACATGAAGGAGCGGTCACTACCCGTCAATGTTGCAGAGAAGACGTGCACTCCGATGACAGAGCGTGTTGTCGCGTGAACGTGGCGTGTTGGGCACACTGGTGACGCGTGCGCGGTCGGATGTGTGGATCCTTGCCATCGGAGGTCGTGTACTGCCTGTTTGAGCATAATTGCAAGTTAAGTTAGTGGAAGGTTTAATCATTAAGTAATAAGTTTGCGTAACCAGTGTCTCTTCTGCCTTGTGGCCTCCGGCGATCGGGTTTCCTGTTCCCGGCACAGGTGTAATTGAAGACAGTGATCTTTCCTCCTCCTCTCGTTACTGCCCGATGGGAGGTGTAGTTTTGGCAGTTAAACTGTTTCGCTATTATGTCGTGTATTATAAGTAAATTCATGCTTCGTGTTGGTTGATCATGTGGTCGCTCATTCAGGACTGTGTGGTGTAATGTTTGCTTGCACGAGGTTAGCTCTAATTCTGTCAGTAATTTAAGCCATCTTATTACAAGATTTCGATGGCTAAAAGTCGGTGCAGTGACCAGCGTGAAAGTGGCAATTATGTTTACGGGCGTATTTAAATTGGTCACTATTCTGCCTAGCCTGAGCATCCCTGAGTGGGTGATTTATGGCCGCCTTACACGGGTCCGACATATCTGTTATGTTCTAATGATACTGCAGGACACTTTTGTTTAAAAACTTTTTTAATTCCTCCATTCCTTTATTGCCATTAATCGTGTGTTTGCTGAGAGACCTTTGATTTTTTTTAATGGCGGTGTTGGTAGCTTCACTACCTCACCGTACCTTATTAACAAAGTTCTGTATTTACTTTAGTAGCCTGTTTACTAATGATCTTTAAATTTTTTAAACTGTTGTATTGCTATAAATTACTTGATTGCCGTTAGCGACGTGTTTTGAAAGGCTGTTATTGCCGTACTGTTAGTTTCTGTGTTTTTTTTAAAAAGATATTTTTTAAATTGTGCTATTGCTATAAATTACTTGATTGCCGTTAGCGGCGTATTTTGGAAGGCTGTTATTGCCGTACTGCCTAGCTTCTGTGTTTTGTTTTTAAAAGAAATTTTTTAAATTGTGGTATTGCTATAAATGACTTGAATGCCGTTTTTAAAAGAAATTTTTAAACTGTTGCATTGCTGTAAATTACTTGATTGCCGTTAGCGGCGTGTTTTGAAAGGTTGTTACTGCCGTACTGCTAGCTTCTGTGAGATATGAATAAAACATTTGTGTGTGAAAATCTCAACTCGACAGTAAACTGCTAGAAATTTGGCCCCGTTTTCCAACTTGTGGTGTGGCTTGTAGTAACCTTAACCACTGCGTGTGTCATCCACCTATGGCTGGGGAACAACTTGGATCCCAGAAACTAGGGTTGGAGGGAATCAAACTCATCCCCCTCCACGATTCACGTGAAACGACCACCTTCTCCAGAGAAAATATTGCTAGTGATTTCATGGGGCTATGCTCAAGGCTGCGGAAGATAGTGCGAATGTGTGAAGGCTGACCTACATTGCACAACGTTGTGCAACAACTGTCGTGGACAAAGCTGCACTACTGTGCCTCGAAGTCATTTGGCAGAAGATTTGGATGATGGTTTTATGTAAAATAAAAAAAATTAAAACAATTATTTGTTTGATAGATATTGTGGTATTTTCATTGTCTACATGTTGTACATACGATTGAAAATATATTACAACAAATGTAATTGTCAATTAGTTTTACAGTAATTCTTAATTTTCATGAAAAATTATTTTCATTCCAATAATTTAAGTTGCATAAATCTAAAGTAAAAAGAAATATAAAGTAAAATTGTTCCATATAAGTAAAAGTCTGTTTTAAAGGAAATTTCGCTTTTTTTATCTACAAAGCTTATCACTCACAAACTAATTACCTGGTTTTAATATGTATTGGACCTTCTCTGCACGTCCGCCCCCGGCAGCTGAGTGGGCAGCGGGACAGAATGTCAATCCTGAGGGCCCTGGTTCGATTCCGCCCAAGGACTGGGTATTGCGTTGTCCTAACCATCATCTTTTCATCTCCACCGAAGCGCAATTGGCCGAAGTGGCGTCAAACCGGAAGATTTGCACCCGGTGAACGCTCTACCCGACGGGAGACCCAAGTCACACGATATTTATTTTACCTTCTCTCAGTACAATTTCACCAGAAATATTATTTGTCATATAGATAACTTTGTTAAATGAACTGTTTTTCTTAAAGTTTGGAAAAAGAAAATAAATTACATTAAGGGGTGGGGGAGGGCGAAGCTCCCCCGACATGGGAGGAAACTTTCCTGTTTTTTATTTCTTCATCCCCTAAAAGTGTTTTCCAAAAGTTTCGAAACTTTATAAATTTTTCCCCCATTTTTCCTAATTTGCCTGGACTCCTCCCTTAGCAGACGTGGGCGTGTTACAAATATGTACTGAAAGCGTCGTAGAACGGGAACTGTACGTTTCCGGACGTGGGTTCTTATTCAGAATATTATAACGAGAATTTCCGAATACCCTGTATGTTACACATTCATTTACAAAAAAAGTTTAAGTTGACCAATTCTGAAGATGGCTCTTGTGGGTCACATGTGTCCGACAAACCAAACGAGGTTGATTTTGTCATTTGAATCTGGCATCTGCAGGTTAAATTTCTGTTAGTAGACGAACTTTATATGGATGGTAAATATGGAAAAAGTGTAATAAATTAGTATCAAAACACATTTACTCTCATGGAAACGAAAACTATAAAACATTAAGTGAAAAGTTTCAACATAAAATTTGAAGATGGAATTAACACATCCCATACAAATGTTTGCTTTTGTGTTGTATTAAGCATGCCGGGGCATATACGTCCCTCTCATTACAAATGAAGTGCAAACAAGATGAATTACTGGAGAATGTAGCAGTATTTCAGTACAATGTCTGCAGTGGATAAAGAGGCACTATTACCCACTCCAGACATTGTTGGAACGGAAAAGACGATGATTTGATTTGATTTTCGTAAAACAGATGCACCACCCCACGTCATCACTCACAATCTTTTGTATTTCAGTCCACGATTTATAGTGTTTTTCTCAAAGTTCCGAAATCTTCTCAGTAAAAGGTATCACTAGACAGATATATGACATAGACATCCTAACGCTCAAAACCACGTATTTCTCTAGTGGGACGTACGTGTACCCTCAAAACAAAAGGATTAGTACGTCAGAAATGTAACGGCTGCGGTGCAAATTATCGGCTATGCAAACCTGACGGGATCGTGTTGTGTAGCCAGTGGCATTTCATAGCATTACAGATTAACGATGCCGAATGCATTCTGCCAACGTTAGTTCTTTTCGGAGCCTGTGCACACGGATAAATTCATTGTGATACCACACCCAGAAGAGGTACTTATCTGAAAATACGACATCCTTCCACTCCTGTGTTCAGTGTCGTCATTGGGCGCACAGCAATCGGCGCGCCTCCTTCTGCTGCTGCGTCAAGGGAAACCGCAACAGTGGTCGCCATGCTCACCGTCTGTGGTGCTCGAACTGTCGTCCCATTATCGTTGTGAATAGCTGTCTTGCTGCAAAAAAGCCAATTTCGTGACTCAAGTTACGTGACGCGGCTGTAGAGAACCAAGTGGGCAATGAAATGATAATTAGATCAAGACCCTAAGCTGTGGACAGCCGTTGATATACACTCCTGGAAATGGAAAAAAGAACACATTGACACCGGTGTGTCAGACCCACCATACTTGCTCCGGACACTGCGAGAGGGCTGTACAAGCAATGATCACACGCACGGGACAGCGGACACACCAGGAACCGCGGTGTTGGCCGTCGAATGGCGCTAGCTGCGCAGCATTTGTGCACCGCCGCCGTCAGTGTCAGCCAGTTTGCCGTGGCATACGGAGCTCCATCGCAGTCTTTAACACTGGTAGCATGCCGCGACAGCGTGGACATGAACCGTATGTGCAGTTGACGGACTTTGAGCGAGGGCGTATAGTGGGCATGCGGGAGGCCGGGTGGACGTACCGCCGAATTGCTCAACACACGGGGCGTGAGGTCTCCACAGTACATCGATGTTGTCGCCAGTGGTCGGCGGAAGGTGCACGTGCCCGTCGACCTGGGACCAGACCGCAGCGACGCACGGATTCACGCCAAGACCGTAGGATCCTACGCAGTGCCGTAGGGGACCGCACCGCCACTTCCCAGCAAATTAGGGACACTGTTGCTCCTGGGGTATCGGCGAGGACCATTCGAAACCGTCTCCATGAAGCTGGGCTACGGTCCCGCACACCGTTAGGCCGTCTTCCGCTCACGCCCCAACATCGGGCAGCCCGCCTCCAGTGGTGTCGCGACAGGTGTGAATGGAGGGACGAATGGACACGTGTCGTCTTCAGCGATGAGAGTCGCTTCTGCCTTGGTGCCAATGATGGTCGTATGCGTGTTTGGCACCGTGCAGGTGAGCGCCACAATCAGGACTGCATACGACCGAGGCACACAGGGCCAACACCCGGCATCATGGTGTGGGGAGCGATCTCCTACACTGGCCGTGCACCTCTGGTGATCGTCGAGGGGACACTGAATAGTGCACGGTACATCCAAACCGTCATCGAACCCATCGTTCTACCATTCCTATACCAGCAAGGGAACTTGCTGTTCCAACAGGACAATGCACGTCCGCATGTATCCCGTGCCACCCAACGTGCTCTAGAAGGTGTAAGTCAACTACCCTGGCCAGCAAGATCTCCGGATCTGTCCCCCATTGAGAATGTTTGGGACTGGATGAACCGTCGTCTCACGTGGTCTGCACGTCCAGCACGAACGCTGGTCCAATGAGGCGCCAGGTGGAAATGGCATGGCAAGCCGTTCCACAGGACTACATCCAGCATCTGTACGATCGTCTCCATGGGAGAGTAGCAGCCTGAATTGCTGCGAAAGGTGGATATACACTGTACTAGTGCCGACATTGTGCATGCTCTGTTGCCTGTGTCTATGTGCGTGTGGTTCTGTCAGTGTGATCATGTGATGTATCTGACCCCAGGCATGTGTCAATAAAGTTTCCCCTTCCTGGGACAATGAATTCACGGTGTTCTTATTTCAATTTCCAGGAGTGTACATCAACGGGGAACGGGGACAGTTGAAAATGTGTTTCCCGACCGGGACTCAACCCGGGATCTCTTGCTTAGATGGCAGACGCTCTATCCATCTGAGCCACCGAGGGCGCAGATGATAGTGTGACTGCAGGGGTTTATCCCTTGCACGCTCCCCGTGAGACCCACATTCCCAACTTAACGTCCACACACTACATTCGTAGCACCCCTGCCCATTACACTCATTACTCGCGGCAGACAATCTTACCGAGTCCCGTAAGAGTTCGGGCAATGCGTGTGCATCCAACACAGAAGAAGAAGGTCAATGGCCCGTTAGCCTTAACTACATGAAGATGGTATCTGTTCTTTCGGACATGTCCGAAAGAACAGATACCATATTCATAAAGTGAGCAATGTGTCTGTTCTATCTGGCGCCACTTACGTGGGGACGGAGAGACCCTGCATGGCCTTCATTATCGACTTCCTGAAGCAATCAATTTTGTATTTGCATGACAATCGTGGATCCCGGCCAACGCGAGCAGCAATATTGCGAAAATTGTAAAATGTACCACAGGTTTTTAAAATATTAAGCAGCAGGCCTTTAAACTGATACATATTTTAAAAACGTATTTAAGTATGTATGTTCCACATCTTCTCCTAAATCAGTGGACCGAGTTCAACCAAACTTAGTACACATATGACTTACTGTCTGGAAAGAATCGCTGTAGGGTAAGAACCACCTTCTGATCAAAAGGACAGAGGTGATGGTTAAGAAGAAGTGTAGCCCACGACTTACGAATAACCAGACTTTGTCCAAGCAGTATTTGTGAAGGAAGCACTTAGCGACTTGCAACAAACCTTACACATAATTTAAAACCTTTACTAAACATTTTCTCGCTGAGAATCTCGCATGTAAGGATGAAAGAAAAAATGTTCATTGCTTACTAGATCTTCCCTGCTCATGCAGTAAAACTGCCGCATCAGGGATAACGTTTTATGTTACTACTTCTTCACAACTATATGCATTCGGGACACGTTTGTGAGACAGTATTCAGATATACCGCTGAATGAATCTGCAAAATTGCATCGTTGTACGACATATAGTTCAGGAGATATTTCATAAACATTGAGCTGTGTGAAAACAAAACAGTAGGGCGAAATTCTCTAGAGATACAGGTGAAATATGTCTACCAATATGTGTGAGATATGTTGAATACAGGGTGTTCGGAAAGTCTCGTTGCAAACTTTTAGGACTTCATTTCTGATATGTAACGAGTGCACGTCTGCTGAGGGAAAGAGAAAATTCTCTGATTTTCATGTCCAGGTGTGCAATAGGGTAGACAGGATGACGTGTACAACGTCAGACTATCATCTTATGCCACTCAACGTCTGCCTTGTTGTAAGATTTCTGTAGAGACAGAAGATCTGCTGGTACGAAGTCTTGCCGCTACACTAGAAATAGAAGACACACCAGGTGAGACGGAGTATGTGGACCAGATCACGCTTCGTAGGTACAATGTCTGTAACAACGTTGGTGGACACCACATCGAGGCACTGTTGTAATGTATCAGTACTGTCCTGCATGCACAGTACGCTGGGTACTTTTTTATTTTGTAATAATACAAACACGTAATGTTTCAGTGATAATACAAAAAATGTGCTTAAGTGAAAAAGGAATGTTTCGTTATGTTTCCTGTCGCAATGTTGCCTAATAACTGTATTGCTTCATGCCTAATTCAATTCCTCAAGCAGAAGTGGATCAGTCAAACAACTGAATTGAAACCATCGTAGAATGGGAATGGTACGTTTCCGGACGTTGGATCCTATTCAAGATATTATGTATTCATTCCCCTATACAAGTCCTAGAAGTTTTTAACGGGAATATCCGAACACCCTGTATATGTGAAATACAGGAAGGACATTAATAAAAGCGATAAACAGCAGTGACGACTTCCTGACTGGAAGTAGAGGAAATAACGTCCTATGAACATGTTTCCGGAAATGCATCGTTCTCACGACAGATGACGTTGAAGAATGGCAGTTCCTCTGAGCACGCGCTCTGTGTTCCTTGTATGTTGCAGGCTGTGTGATTGACGCAGTGTGCTGTAAGCAGCAGAGTGGTCCAGTATTCATATCGGAAACAAGATGAGGAAATGGAAACGGTTGAGTAACAGTACGGCTGTACCAAAACAAATACCCTTACAGACACCAATCGCATCATATAACATTTCAAACAATTTTTGGGAATTTGAGTGATCATGTGTCTTTTCAGATAGACGAACGTGCAGAGAGGCGGTGGACATCAGTCTTGGAGGTCCGAGTTCTACAGGATATTGAGACGGACCTTAGCACAAACTTCAAGCAAGTAGCCCATCAATATGATTTAAGCCGAAGTACTATAATGTGTAGCCTGGATGACAACCGCTACAATCCGTATCAAAAATACCTCTCAGCACTATGGGACGTAACATCTGAGGTCATCAGGCCCCTAGAACTTAATACTACTTAATCCTAACTAACCTAATGACATCACGCACAGCCATGCCCGAGGCAGGATACGAACCTGCGACCGTAGCAATTGCGCGGTTCCGGACTGAAGCCCCTAGAACCGCTCGTCCACCAAGGCCGGCTACAATCCGTATCACCTGCGATCTACATCTACATCTACATCTACATCCGTACTCCGCAAGCCACCTGACGGTGTGTGGCGGAGGGTGCCCTGAGTACCTCTATCGGTTCTCCCTTCTATTCCAGTCTCGTATTGTACGTGGAAAGAAGGATTGTCGGTATGCTTCTGTGTGGGCTCTAATCTCTCTGATTTTATCCTCATGGTCTCTTCGCGAGATATACGTAGGAGGGAGCAATGTACTGCTTGACTCTTCGGTGAAGGTATGTTCTCGAAACTTCACCAAAAGCCCGTACCGAGCTACTGAGCGTCTCTCCTGCAGAGTCTTCCACTGGAGTTTATCTATCATCTCCGTAACGCTTTCGCAATTACTAAATGATCCTGTAACGAAGCGCGCTGCTCTCCGTTGGATCTTCTCTATCTGTTCTATCAACCCTACCTGGTGCGGATCCCACACCGCTGAGCAGTATTGAAGCATTGGGCGAACAAGCGTACTGTAACCTACTTCCTTTGTTGTCGGATTGCATTTCCTTAGGATTCTTCCAATGAATCTCAGTCTGGCATCTGCTTTACCGACGATCAACTTTATATGATCATTCCATTTTAAATCACTCCTAATAAGTACTCCCAGATAATTTATGGAATTAACTGCTTCCAGTTGCTGACCTGCTATTTTGTAGCTAAATGATAAGGGACCTATCTTTCTATGTATTCGCATCACATTACACTTCGCTACATTGAGATTCAATTGCCATTCCGTGCACCATGCGTCAATTCGCTGCAGATCCTCCTGCATTTCAGTACAATTTTCCATTGTTGCAACCTCTCGATACACCACAGCATCATCTGCAAAAAGCCTCAGTGAACTTCCGATGTCATCCACCAGGTCATTTATGTATATTGTGAATAGCAACGGTCCTATGACACTCCCCTGCGGCACACCTGAAATCACTCTTACTTCGGAAGACTTCTCTCCATTGAGAATGACGTGCTGCGTTCTGTTATCTAGGAACTCCTCAATCCAATCACACAATTGATCTGATAGTCCGTATGCTCTTACTTTGTTCATTAAACGACTGTGGGGAACTGTGTCAAACGCCTTGCGGAAGTCAAGAAACACGGCATCTACCTGTGAACCCGTGTCTAAGGCCCTCTGAGTCTCGTGGACGAATAGCGCGAGCTGGGTTTCACACGATCGTCTTTTTCGAAACCCATGCTGATTCCTACAGAGTAGATTTCTAGTCTCCAGAAAAGACATTATACTCGAACATAATACGTGTTCCAAAATTCTACAACTGATCGACGTTAGAGATATAGGTCTATAGTTCTGCACATCTGTTCGACGTCCCTTCTTGAGAACGGGGATGACCTGTGCCCTTTTCCAATCCTTTGGAACGCTTCGCTCTTCTAGAGACCTACGGTACACCGCTGCAAGAAGGGGGGCAAGTTCCTTCGCGTACTCTGTGTAAAATCGAACTGGTATCCCATCAGGACCAGCGGCCTTTCCTCTTTTGAGCGATTTTAATTGTTTCTCTATCCCTCTGTCGTCTACTTCGATATCTACCATTTTGTCAACTGTGCGACAATCTAGAGAAGGAAGCACAGTGCAGTCTTCCTCTGTGAAACAGCTTTGGAAGAAGACATTTAGTATTTCGGCCTTTAGTCTGTCATCCTCTGTTTCAGTACCATTTTGGTCACAGAGTGTCTGGACATTTTGTTTTGATCCACCTACCGCTTTGACATAGGACCAAAATTTCTTACGATTTTCTGTCAAGTCAGTACATAGAACTTTACTTTCGAATTCATTGAAAGCCTCTCGCATAGCCCTCCTCACACTACATTTCGCTTCGCGTAATTTTTGTTTGTCTGCAAGGCTTTGGCTATGTTTATGTTTGCTGTGAAGTTCCCTTTGCTTCCGCAGCAGTTTTCTAACTCGGTTGTTGTACCACGGTGGCTCTTTTCCATCTCTTACGATCTTGCTTGGCACATACTCATCTAACGCATATTGTACCATGGTTTTGAACTTTGTCCACTGATCCTCAACACTATCTGCACTTGAGACAAAACTTTTGTGTTGAGCCGTCAGGTACTCTGTAATCTGCTTTTTGTCACTTTTGCTAAACAGAAAAATCTTCCTACCTTTTTTAATATTTCTATTTACGGCTGAAATCATCGATGCAGTAACCGCTTTATGATCGCTGATTCCCTGTTCTGCATTAACTGATTCAAATAGTTCGGGTCTGTTTGTCACCAGAAGGTCTAATATATTATCGCCACGAGTCGGTTTTCTGTTTAACTGCTCAAGGTAGTTTTCAGATAAAGCACTTAAAAATATTTCACTGGATTCTTTGTCCCTGCCACCCGTTATGAACGTTTGAGTCTCCCAGTCTATATCCGGCAAATTAAAATCTCCACCCAGAACTATAACATGGTGGGGAAATCTACTCGAAATATTTTCCAAATTATTCTTCAGGTGCTGAGCCACAACAGCTGCTGAGCCCGGGGGCCTATAGAGACATCCAATTACCATGTCTGAGCCTGCTTTAACCGTGACCTTCACCCAAATCATTTCACAATTCGAATCTCCGTCAATTTCCTTCGATACTATTGCACTTCTTATCGCTATAAACACGCCTCCCCCTTCACTGTCCAGCCTATCTCTGCGGTATACATTCCAATCAGAGTTTAGGATTTCATTACTGTTTACGTCTGGTTTCAGCCAACTTTCTGTTCCTAGTACTATATGGGCGTTGTGACCGTTTATTAATGAGAGCAGTTCTGGGACCTTTCTATAGACGCTCCTGCAGTTTACTATTAGCACATTAATATTGTTATTCCTTGTTGCATTTTGACTACTCCTGCCTTGCCGCGTCTCAGGAGGCGTCTTGTCGGGCCTAGGGAGGGAATTCTCTAACCTAAAAAAACCCCATGTGCACTACACACGTACTCCGCTACCCTCGTAGCCGCTTCCGGCGTGTAGTGCACGCCTGACCTATTCAGGGGGACCCTACATTTCTCCACCCGATAGCGGCGGTCGAGAAATTTGCACCCCAGCTCTCCGCAGAATCGTCTGAGCCTCTGGTTTAAGCCTTCCACTCGGCTCCAAACCAGAGGACCGCGATCGGTTCTCGGAACGATACTACAAATAGTTAGCTCTGATTCCACCCCGCGAGCGAGGCTTTCCACCTTCACCAACTCCGCCAACCGCCTGTACGAACTGAGGATGACCTCTGAACCCAGACGGCAAGAGTCATTGGTGCCGACATGAGCAACAATTTGCAGTCGGGTGCACCCAGTGCTCTCTATCGCCGCCGGTAGGGCCTCCTCCACATCTCGGATGAGACCCCCCGGCAAGCAGACAGAGTGAACACTGGCCTTCTTCCCCGACCTTTCCGCTATTTCCCTAAGGGGCTCCATCACCCGGCTAACGTTGGAGCTCCCAATAACTAATAAACCCCTCCCCCCGTGTGCCTGCTCG
The DNA here is from genome assembly GCF_023897955.1 of Schistocerca gregaria. Lineage (NCBI taxonomy): Eukaryota > Metazoa > Arthropoda > Insecta > Orthoptera > Acrididae > Schistocerca > Schistocerca gregaria. Next base: position 204,841,903 of record NC_064931.1, on the reverse strand, counting down.
GACCTTGCTGAAGGAGCGGCCACATGTCCACTCACAGGCAGAGCGGGCGATGCGACACGGCCAGCCTCCACATTGACCCTCCGCCTCGTGCGCCGCGAACGCCGCTGAACCCGCCACTCCCCTTGGGGAGAGGGTGGCCCAACCGCGCCCGGTACCCGCGAAGATGTCTCGACAGCAGGGACAGTGGGTGAAGCATCTAACACCTGGGGTGCACCATGCGACGCACCAGACACCCCACTGCCGCTACACTCCGAGGCAGCAGCCTGAAGACGGCTGACCGCGGCCATCAACACGCTCAGCTGTTCGCGAAGAGTGGCCAGCTCCTCCTGCGTCCGTACACAGTAGCCACACATCCTATCCATCCTAAGAAATCAATTTACTATAGAGTGTTAATCAACTTTTAACTAGACTGCTAATTCACTAAAGGCGGTTGATTATTGACTAAACTGTGATTGCTAACCACTTCTTGTAGAAACAAGGAAAATAGCACTACCTGTCTCTGGACGGTATTGAAAACAAACACTAGCACTACTAGCACTATGGCTGACTAAAGGGACTCTCTGACTGTATTCAAAACAAACACGAGATCTATGGAACCCTTAATAGCACTCTACTATTAAAGCTTCCTAAAAGCAAAAACACGCAGAAGAAGAAGTGACAAGTAAGAAAAATACAGATAATACTTAAATTAAGGTAGCTCGCTGCACAGCAGACGTGAAGCAGACGGCGGTTAGGGCGACACTGACACTACTGGCACTATGGCTGACTAAAGGGACTCTCTCTGACTGTATTCAAAACAAACACGAGATCTATGGAACACTTAATAGCACTCTACTGTTAAAGCTTCCTAAAAGCAAAAACACACAGAAGAAGAAGTGACAAGTAAGAAAAATACAGATAATACTTAAATTAAGGTAGCTCGCTGCACAGAAGACGTGAAGCAGACGGCGGTTAGGGCGACACTGACACTGATCGTATGGAATCACCTTGAAAGTCTGTTGTGACGTGGATGAGCTGCAGCTCTGTACTATGTTCCGATACGATTTGTTGTCGTTGCTCACATACCGTCCATTTTCTGACACATATTCATAAGAACATATTTCCTCCATTTTTAGTCAAGAATCAGTCCCTGCAGTTTGACGGTTTTATTAATGTTCGCCCAGTAAATGCGACTTGTTTATGGGAGTAAATCACTTGGTAGAAAGCTAAACTACAACCCTGGATCGATTTCAGATAAACTTGGTGCACTGCTGGGGTGGAGGTGATAATGTGCAGAGAAAATAAGGGGGGGGGGGTGGAAGAGATGGACTGACAGAGAGGGAGAAAGAGGAGATGGACATGGATGGGGGGGGGGGGAGGAGATGGACAGGGAGAGGGGAATGGGTAAATGGGCACAAAGGGAAGAGGAGAAGAGACGGAGGGGAGGAGATGGATAGAGAATGGGAAGAAGGGGAGATGGACAGAGAGAGGAAGGATGACGAGATGGACAGAGAGAGGGAATAGGAAGAGAGAAACATTATCAGTCATTTGGAGAGATGCATATGGGGCCTGAAGATGACATAGTGCACCGCCGAAACTGGTAGCATTTAAAATAAAATAACATCTTAGTTCCACGCTGTTGGAGAATTTCATTGATATTGACAATTACTTAACCACCCGATACATCACGGCAGTCATCATACCAACGCCTTTTTTCAAACCCTTCAAACCCTTGAGGTCCGGAACTTCTGCAGAGTGCGTACGCACAGTCATCATTCTTCTAATGCAGCTTTACAAGCAGAGCGCGATCCTGCATTGAGGCAGTCGTGGCGATCGTCGCAGGCGCGTTTATAGCAACTTCAGTGGGTCGTGCGCATCACAGGTGTTTTCATTTACGTATTCTGACACCTACAGCGCCATCTAATGATCAATTTTCACACTTTTTTTTCTTCTGCCATACGTTTTCCCCCGTTTTCGATAATATTCAGTAGCAATTTGACGTCATTCTGACCAGTGGTGTTATTTCTACAGCGTTTCGAAGGTGTAACTTTAATTACAATCACCCTGTATATCAACTTTCACCAAACTTCACAACTCTACCCTTGAGAAGTAAGAGTTGCGGTCGCCTTCTTCCACAGGTGATGAAAATCCAGAAGAGTAAACTAAGGATGGTGTGGTGTCACAGCCAGACACCACACTTGATAGGTGGTAGCCTTTAAATCGGCCGCGGTCCGGTAGTATACGTCGGACCCGCGTGTCGCCACTATCAGTGATTGCAGACCGAGCGCCGCCACACGGCAGGTCTATGAGAGACTTCCTAGCACTCGCCCCAGTTGTACAGCCGACTTTGCTTGCGATGGTTCACTGACTTCTACGCTGTCATTCGCAAAGACGATAGTTAGCATAGCCTTCAGCTACGTTATTTGCTACGACCTAGCAAGGCGCCAGTATCCGTACTATTGATATTGTGAATCATGTACCATAAAGAGCGACGTTCTCCATGAATGGATTAAAGTTAAGTATTCCACCAGCTACGTCCGTTTTTCTCAATTCTAATTCCCTTGTCATGTTCCAGACCTCACGCCAGCCTGCGTGAGCTGAGACGCGTGCATTTCGGCCTCCTTTACTAACCCTGGTTGGCTCTCGTGCCAACCACAACAGATGGAGTTGGAATTTGATAGATATAATGTTGCGTCTATTCCTGCTTTTCTGAGAAGCAGCATCAGCCTTACAGATCCTTAAGATTCACCAGAGGTCTTTAAGCGGACCTGTACGTCACATAGTGTCCTCGATAAATTAGAATTAAACCGTAATTCCTGGTAGTTAATCGAGATCAGTTCAAGAGCAGCTGTTAGATTTTTTTCAACGGCCATGAATCATTTTCCTTAGGCTCTCTCGACTAGGTCACCTTCATGTATGAAAGATCTTTTACTAGGAATTTCTGTCTCGTCCTTTGTATAGATATTGTTTTTTCTTTTTATTTGCTTATTTTCAATTGGAATTGGGAACCGTTTCTGTTTTTCGTTTACCCAGGAATTAAAAAAAGTCTTCTGTTCACCACCAACATTTTTACAACAGTCAACAAATGGTTATCTTTTGCTGACGTACATTCCAAGAAGGTCTCGATGTTTGCCGGTGTCGTAGGCAGAGAATATATAATCCTGCACTCTTGTTCTGCCCTTCCTGAATCTGAGCGAAATGGAGAATGGGAGTGGGTGCCGGGTGGATGGGACATTTTATTTGCGTTCGCGGCAGTAATTGGCGTTTAAGCCTCTGGCGCGTAAATAACGAAGTGAAGTCATTATGACAGGTCACAGGCAACGTAATCGGCAACTGCGGCTATTTAATTACGGTGGCAAGCGACGTCTGGTACAAGCTCTCCGTATCAGTTAACAGGCCACGGTCGCTAATGCGATATCAGAAATTAATAGACTGGAGTGACCAGAAGCTTATTGAGCCAGAAATGAGTTGTCGGTTATAGCTCATGGTATTTGGCCTGGCATAATATATAAAATGAACTCACTTTTTCGCGTCCGTGCGTATATGCAGGCTAATCGCAGAAACTGCTTTAGGGATTTTGATCTGGTTTTCACTAGTGCAAACAATGATTCACGAGAAATGTTTGTGTGTACAGTTTATAAATATTTCATACAATTTGCCTGAATTATGGTAACTTAAAGTTACGTTGTGAGAAGGATGCCTCTGAAAACTACCGAACAATTGCCACCTCTCGAGGCAGCAGTAGTGACTCGAGAGTGCAGCAAGCGTAAATAAATTTGCATCTCGTATGTTGGTCCAGCGGCGCCGGCACGGCAGCTCAACGTGTTCGTTCGGCCGGAGCTCTGGTTGCCCACACCAAACGACGAAAAAAAAAAAGTGAAAAAGAAGGTAGAGGGTGTGGTTGAAAACTGGGAGGTTGTGGGAACGAACCCCGTCTGGGTCACTTTATTCCATTATACCCTCTAACCTAGCATTCACCTCTCAAAGATGTGGAGAATTGCTAGAAACGAAACGTGGCTTGCGTTCCACGTTACACTGTGGATAGAATCATGCAAATCGCCGAAGTGACGTCTAATTGACTGCAATCGTTTCATAACAACCGCATAGCGAAAAAAATCTCTGAATCCAAAACCTCTAGTTCTAAATTGTTTATGCATAAAGTAAAACAGTTTTCGAAAATTTACTTCGGCGTGGGATACAGCTTAGCTCCGTTTATATAAAAAACGTTTTTCAGCAGCGTGGCAAATGGCTCAATTTTCAGCTTTCGGCTTCCTTTGAGTTAAATGTAGATGCGAAGACTATTCTTTGCGTGTTGGGACGGAAGGTGTATTGGTTTGGACATTTTCAAATCATGTAAAAGACTCGTAAGCCAATCCCCACTGCCGAGGGAGAGATTTAGGAGTTTAAAAGATCGTATAATACATGGGCACGATCTTCTTGAATGGGATTCAGAAATTTCTTAGGGATGAAAACACAAGATTTGAAAATACTTCTACAGATGGTTGAGGGATACATTTTAAAACATGACGACCATTCAGACTGCCAATTTCAGCTTCCCTCAGATTGGCAGTCACAATTTTCTCCCTTAATCCACTGCAAATTCTTCGAACTACAGGCAGTGAGTTATTCACCGCTGAAGTATCGCAATAAATACGACCAATAAAGGAAAGATAACCACCTCATTATCAGTCTGTGATATGAGACTAACAATTTGAAATAACCAAATATTTTAATCAGTGGCTTCCCTGCAATCCTCTGAGAACAATGCGCAGGGAAAAAGATGCAAACACAAAATATGTGATATTTTCGTTTTTGTGCTACGAGTAAAACATTTACCGTAAAACCAGAAGCTTCATCATATTTTCTTTGTTCATATACAGACGTTCTTTCAGCAGCGCAGCAGATGTTTCAGCTTTTAGCTCTTTGCCTTCCTTGAATCTAACGTAGCTGTGAATACGATTCTTTGCGAGGTACGGCGAAGATGTCTGTCATAAACAGTCCACGAGAAAGAGTTGCAGAAGTGAGTCTCAACAATGCATCACAGTGCATACTAAGCTTCACAAGAGCTTTAACACGAGCCAAACTTGTGGATAATGCGTGATTCTATTTATTCTTCCTGCTGTTTGTGCCACCTCAGGCAGCCTCCGATACATGTTAAACCTTTCATACATACACAAATCCATGAGTGGCATACAATATTTATGTTAGTTGTAAACATATTATTTGTGTCACCATGAGCTCCCATTACTGCCATGAGACGTCATTCCAAACGCTAGTTCGATATGGAACACACACCATTCACAACATCCAACTCCCACCCGCCAACCCCGCCCTTATGAATTATGGACCTTGCCCTTGGTGGGGAGGCTTGCGTGCCTCGGCGATACGGAAAGCCGTACCGTAGGTGCGGCATCAACGGAGGGGTAGCCGTTGACAGGCCAGACAAATGTGTGGTTCCTGAAGAGGGTCAGCGGCCTTTTCAGTAGTTGCAGGGGCAACGGTCTGGAGGATTGACTGATCTGGTCTTGTAACATGAACCAAAACATCCTTGCTGTGCTGATACTGCGAAAGGCTGAAGCAAGGTGCAACAATAGACGAAATTTTTACAGAGGGCATATAGCTTTACTCTTTGATTAAATGATGGTGGCGTCCACTTGGGTAAAATGTTGCGGAGGTAAAATAGTCCCCCATTCGAACCTACGAGCGGAGATTACTCAGGAGGACGTCGTTATCAGGAGAAAGAAAACTGGCGTTCTACGGATCTGAGCGAGGAATGTCAGATCCCTTAATCGGACAGGTAGGTTAGAAAATTTAAAAAGGGAAATGGATAGGTTCAAGTTAGATCTAGTGGGAATTAGGGAAGTTCGGTGCAGGAGGAACCAGACTTCTGGTCAGGTGAATGCAGGGTTGTAAATACAAAATCAGATAGGGATGATGCAGGAGTAGGTTTAATAATGAATAAAAAAGGTAGGAGCGCGGATAAGCTTCTGCTAACAGAATAGTGAAGGCATTATTGTAGCCAACATGGACACGAAGCCCATGCCTACCACTGTAGTACAAATTTGTACGCCAACTTGCTCAGCAGATGATAAAGAGATTGAAGAAATGTACAGTGCGATAAAAGAAATTATTCAGATATTTAACAGAGACGAAAATTTAATAGTTGTGGGGGCTGGAATACGATAGTAGGGTAAGGAAGAGAAGGAAACGTAGTAAGTGAATATGGTGTGGGGGCAAGGAATGAAAGAGGAAGACGCCTGGTAGAATTTTGCGCAGAGCATAACTTAATCATAGCTAACATTTGGTTTAAGAATCATGAAAGAACACTGTATACATGGAAGTGGCCTGGAGACACTGTGTGGGGCGGCGAGTAAGTTACTTCACTGGTTTAAAGTTTTGATGCCCTCTTTAATCATGTGAGCCTGGCAACTAATTTGGTGTTCAGCCAGAAAGCGAAGGGAAACATAGTGACCTCAGTTTCCAGTCTGCACGGCCACATTCCGGTCCAGCCCACTGAAAGAAAAGCGTCTGTTTCCAATTTCTTTGCGGGATCAGGTCTATGACTTCAGTAACAGTTTAAAATTCCAATCAAGATTTAATTTAACTGAAGTTTCTCACAAACAACACTTAAAATTGCGTTATGTTCATTTGAAAACAAGTCTTTCTAATCTAACAGCACCTTTAGCAGTTCAGAGGCGGTAACTTCCTACCAGATTGTTTTTCGCTCTGACTAACATCACTCAATTGAAAGTTCTCAATAAATGTTCAAAAATAAATGCTCGCTATAGCAGTGGAAATAAATTCACCACTTGCCACGCGGAATTGAATTTCACACGGACGGCACACTAACAGTTATTTTATCGAATTCTAAGCGATCCAGACAGAGATTACGAAATCAGATACTGGTTTGTAAGGCGTACCCAGGAGCAGATATAGACTCAGATCACAATATAGTAGTGATGAAGAGTAGGCTGAAGTTCAAAACATTAGTCAGGAAGAATCAACACGCTAAGAAGTGGGATACTGAAGTTCTAAGGAATGACGAGATACGTTTGAAGTTCTCTAACGCTATAGATACAGCAATAAGGAATAGCGCAGTAGGCAACACAGTTGAAGAGGAATGGACGTCTCTAAAAAGTGTCATCACAGAAGTTGGGAAGGAAAACATAGGTACAAAGAAGGTACAGGGTGTTTAAAAAATGACCGGTATATTTGAAACGGCAATAAAAACTAAACGAGCAGCGATAGAAATACACTGTTTGTTGCAATATGCTTGGGACAAGAGTACATTTTCAGGCGGACAAACTTTCAAAATTACAGTAGTTACAATTTTCAACAACAGATGGCGCTGCAAGTGATGTGAAAGATATAGAAGACAATGCAATCTGTGGGTGCGCCATTCTGTACGTCGTCTTTCTGCCGTAAGCGTGTGCTGTTCACAACGTGCAAGTGTGCTGTGGACAACATGGTTTATTCCTTAGAACAGAGGATTTTTCTGGTGTTGGAATTCCACCGCCTAGAACACAGTGTTGTTGCAACAAGACGAAGTTTTCAACGGAGGTTTAATGTAACCAAAGGACCGAAAAGCGATACAATAAAAGATCTGTTTAAAAAATTTCAACGGACTGGGAACGTGACGGCCGACGTCTTTAATTTCCTGAATGAATATTTCGATGATCGTGTGATTGCTTTGGGCTATCCGAAACATACAGGAGGTGGCGTGGATTGGCCTCCCTATTCGCCAGACATGAACCCCTATGACTTCTTTCTGTGGGGACACTTGAAAGACCAGGTGTACCGCCAGAATCCAGAAACAATTGAACAGCTGAAGCAGTACATCTCATCTGCATGTGAAGCCATTCCGCCAGACACGTTGTCAAAGGTTTCGGGTAATGTCATTCACAGACTACGCCATATTATTGCTACGCATGGTGGGTATGTGGAAAATATCGTACTATAGAGTTTCCCAGACCGCAGCGCCATCTGTTGTTGACAATTGTAACTACTGTAATTTCGAAAGTTTGTCTGCCTAAAAATGTACTGTTGTCCCAAGCATATTGCAACAAACGGTGTATTTCTATCGCTGCTCGTTTAGTTTGTATTGCCGTTTCAAATATACCGGTCATTTTTGAAACACACTGTAGCTGCGAAGAAACCATGGGTAACAGAAGAAATACTTCAGTTGATTGATGAAAGGAGGAAGTACAAACATGTTCCGGGAAAATCAGGAATACAGAAATACAAGTCGATGAGGAATGAAATAATAGGAAGTGCAGGGAAGCTAAGACGAAGTGGCTGCAGGAAAAATGTGAAGACATCGAAAAAGATATGATTGTCGGAAGGACAGACTCAGCATACAGGAAAGTCAAAACAACCTTTGGTGACATCAAAAGCAACGGTGGTAACATTAAGAGTGGAACGGGAATTCCGCTGTTAAATGAAGAGGAGAGAGCAGATAGGTGGAAAGAATACATTGAAAGCCTCTACGAGGGCGAAGATGTGTCTGATGTGATAGAAGAAGAAACAGGAGTCGATTTAGAAGAGATAGGGGATCCAGTATTAGAATCGGAATTTAAAAGAGCTTTGGAGGACTTACGGTCAAATAAGGCAGAAGGGATAGATAACATTCCATCAGAATTTCTAAAATCATTAGGGGAAGTGGCAACAAAACGACTATTCACGTTGGTGTGTAGAATATATGAGTCTGGCGACATACCATCTGACTTTCGGAAAAGCATCATCCACACAATTCCGAAGACGGCAAGAGCTGACAAGTGCGAGAATTATCGCACAATCAGCTTAACAGCTCATGCATCGAAGCTGCTTACAAGAATAATATACAGAAGAATGGAAAAGAAAATTGAGAATGCGCTAGGTGACGATCAGTTTGGCTTTAGGATAAGTAAAGGCACCAGAGAGGCAATTCTGACGTTACGGCTAATAATGGAAGCAAGGCTAAAGAAAAATCAAGACACGTTCATAGGATTTGTCGACCTGGAAAAAGCGTTCGACAATATAAAATGGCGCAAGCTGTTCAAGATTCTGAAAAAAGTAGGGGTAAGCTATAGGGAGAGACGGGTCATATATAATATGTACAACAACGAAGAGGGAATAATAAGAGTGGACGATCAAGAACGAAGTTCTCGTATTAAGAAGGGAGTAAGACAAGGCTGTAGCCTTTCGCTCCTACTCTTCAATCTGTACATCGAGGAAGCAATGATGGAAGTAAAAGAAAGTTTCAGGGGGGGAAAATAAAATACAAGGTGAAAGGATATCAATGATACGATTCGCTGATGACATTGCTATCCTGAGTGAAAGTGAAGAAGAATTAAATGATCTGCTGAACGGAATGAACAGTCTAATGAGTACACAGTATGGTTTGAGGGTAAATCGGAGAAATACGAAGGTAATGAGAAGTAGTAGAAATGAGAACAGCGAGAAACTTAACATCAGGATTGATGGTCACGAAGTCGATGAAGTTAAGGAATACTGCTACCTAGGTAGTAAAATAACCAATGACGGACGGAGCAAGGAGGACATCAAAAGCAGACTCGCTATGGCAAAAAAGGCATTCCTGGCTAAGAGACGTCTACTAATATCAAATACCGGCCTTAATTTGAGGAAGAAATTTCTGAGGATGTACGTCTGGAGTACAGCATTGTATGGTAGTGAAAGATGGACTGTGGGAAAACCGGAACAGAAGAGAATCGAAGCATTTGAGATATGGTGCTATAGATGAATGTTGAAAATTAGGTGGACTGATAAGATAAGGAATGAGGAGGTTCTACGCAGAATCGGAGAGGAAAGGAATATGTGGAAAACACTGATAAGGAGAAGGGACAGGATGATAGGACATCTGCTAAGACATGAGGAAATGAACCTTCCTACTGCTTCAGGGCCTGTATTTATAAGGTGCAGGTGCGGACTGCCGAGAAAACATCTGTTATCTCTGTCTATTTGCATTCGGCGGCAGTCTACAAAAGATCGCTATCTCGGGCACTTAATCTTTAATAATATAGTTACCAGTTACTTCAGAAACTTCTTAATTTTTGCTGGTATGGAAGCACGTAGAAAGTTTCAGCTCGCTAGAATGAAAATTTTGCTGAATAGAATTTATTTAGTTGAACTAACGGTAGATTGTTACCTCTGAACAATACCTTTGCTAAGACTTACATCAGTTGCTATTTATGTTACAAGTCTGAATCTTGATGTAGCTCTATTATTTGATATATTTGATCATCTAGTTTAACCAAAATCCTCTATCATTAAAATATCAAGTACTTAATCTCCAACACATATGTACATTTTAGTTACAAAATTAGTTTTTATTTAATTACTCAAAAACCATAAGAGGTGGATTAACGTGGACTCTGCTATTATTTTTGGGGTGTACTGAAGCATAAAACAAATTTTCATGTTTCTAAGTCCATTATTTAGCGCCTCTCATTTTTCCGAAAAAGGTGGATTATTGCGTTAATTTTTGTTTTATGGTTTTGGAAACCAGCATCACTTATTTATAACTTCTAACTGCACCTTCTGACCAAATTCTGGCTTCCTAGAATCATTATTTAGCGCCTCTGATTTTTCTCATAAAACGGCATTTTTCCGTAAGCTACTAAGTTTAGAGCATCAAGACTTGGTATTTGTAACATTATTACACTAAACTATAATTTAACACAGTTTTAAACATAAATTTTGATTTTTAATTTCATACTGAATTGTGATGCAATACTTGGGCGCTACATGCAGACGCGTTAAGGAACTGAAGAAACTGCAAGAGGGTTGGAATTTAAGGATAAACTGAAAGAACCAGAGGTTGCAGAGTGTTTCAGAGAGGGAATTAGGGAACGACTGACAAATACAAGGGAAAGATATACAGTAAAAGCAGAATGGGTAGCTTTGAGAGATGAAATAGATAAGGTAGCAAAGGATCAAGTAGGTAAAAAGACGAGGGCTAGTAGAAATCCTTGAGTAACAGGAAAAATATTGAATTTAATTAATGAAAAGAGAAAAATATAAAAATGCAGTAAATGAAGCAGGCAAAAAGGAATACAAACGTCTCAAAAATGAGATCGACAGGAAGTGCAAAATGGCTAAGCAAGGATGGCTAGATGACAAATGTAAGGATGTAGAGGCATATATCATTAGGGGTAAGATAGATACTGCCTACAGGACAATTAAAGAGACCCTTGGAGAAAAGAGAACCACCTGTATAAATATCAAGAGCTCAGATGGAAAACCAGTCCTAAGCAAAGAAGGGAAAGGAGAAAGGTAGAACGATTATGTAGAGCGTCTATACATGGGTGACGTACTTGAGGGCAATATTATGGAAATGGAAGAGGAAGCAGATGAAAATAAAATGGGAGAATTGACACTGCGAGAAGAATTTGACAGAGCACTGAAAGACCTAAATAACAAAAAGGCCCCGGGAGTAGGCAGCATTCCATTAAAACTACTGATAGCCTTGGGAGAGTCAACCATGACAAAGTTCTAGCATCTAGTGAGAAAGATATATGAGACTGGCGAAATGCCCTCAGACTTCCGGAAGAATATAATAATTACAATCCCAAAGAAAGCAGGCGGCTACAGCTGTGAAAATTACCGAACTATCCGTTTAATAAGTCACGGTTGCAAAATACTAACTTAATTCCCTACAGAGGAATGGGAAAACTGGTAGAAGCCGACCTAGGGGAAGATCAGTTTGGATTCCGTAGAAACGTAGGAACATGCGAGGCAATACAGACCCTGCGAATTACCTTAGAAGATAGGTTAAGAAAAGGCAAAGCCACGTTTCTGTCATTTGTAGACTTAGAGAAAGCTTTTGACAATGTTGGCTGGAATACTCTCTTTGAAATTCTGGAGGTAGCAGGAGAAAAATACAGAGAGCGAAAGGCTATTGATAATTTGTACAGACACCAGACTGCAGTTATAAGAGTTGAGGGGCATGAAAGGGAAGCATTGGTTGAGAAGGGAGTAGGACATGTTTTTAGACTATCCCCGATGTCATTAAATATGTATATTGAGCAAGCAGTAAGGAAATAAAAGGAAAAAAACTGGAGTAGGAATTAAAATCCATGGAGAAGAAGTAAAAACTTTGAGGTTCGCCGATGACATTGTAATTCTGCCTACAGGACAATTAAAGAGACAGTTGGAGGAAAGACAACCACCTGTATAAATATCAAGAGCTCGGATGGAAAACCAGTACTAAGCAAAGAAGGGAAAGCAAAGTCAGAGACAGCAAAGGACCTGGAAGAGCAGTCGAACGGAATGGACAGTGTCTTGAAAGGAGGATAGAAGATGAACATCAGCAAATGCAAAACAAGTGTAATGGAATGTAGCCGAATTAAATCAGATGATAGTGAGAGAATTAGATTAGGAAATGAGACGCTTGAAGCAGTCGCAGGTTTTTCTTATTTGGGGAGCAAAATAACTGAGGATGAATGGAGTAGAGAGGATATAAAATGTTGACTGGCTATGGTAAGAGAAGTGTTTCTGAAAAAGAGGTATTTGTTAACATTGAGTATAGATTTAAGTATCAGGAAGTCTTTTCTGAAAGTATTTGTATGGAGCGTAGCCATGTATGGCAGTGAAACATGGACGACAAATAGTTTAAACAAGAAGAGAATAGAAGCTTTCGAAATGCGGTACTACAGAAGCATGCTGAAGATTAGATTGGTAGATCACATAGCTAATGAGGAAGTACTGAACAGAATTGGGGAGAAGAGAAATTTGTGACACAACTTGACTAGACGAAAGGATCGGTTGGTAGGACATGTTCTGAGGCATCAAGGGATCACCAGTTTAGCATTGGACGGCAGCGTGGAGGGTAAAAATCGTAGAGGGAGACCAAGAGATGAATGCACTAAGCAGATTCAGAAGGATGTAGGTTGCAGTAGTTACTCAGAGATGAAGACGCTTGCACAGGATAGAGTAGCACAGAGAGCTGCATCAAACCAGTCTCTGGACTAAAGACCACAACAACAATAACAACAATCACGCCTCGAGACAACTTTTCTGGGGTGCCCTGCTTCCATCGCGTAAGTCATACAAAAGTGATAATCTTCACCTACATCTACATGATTACTCTGCAATTCACAATTATGTGTGTGGCAGGGAGTTCACCGAACCACCTACTAGCTATTTCTCTGCCTTTCCGCTCTGAAACGGCGCGCGGGAAAAACAAGCACTTAAATTATTCTATGCGAGCTTTGATTTCTCTTATTTTATTATGATGATCATTTCTTCCTGTGTAGATGGGTACCAACAGAATATTTTCGCAATTGGAAGTGAAAAATGGTGATTCAAATCCAGACGAGAAGTTTCAGCTGCATCAAAAAATGTTCAAATGTGTGTGAAATGTTGTGGGACTTAACTGCTAAGGTCATCAGTCCCTAAGCTTACACACTACTTAACCTAAATTATCCTAAGGACAAACACACACACCCACGCCCGAGGGAGGACTCGAACCTCCACCGTTACCAGCCGCACAGTCCATGACTGCAGCGCTGCAGACCGCTCGGCTAATCCCGCGCGGCTATGCTCCAACAAAAAGCGCCTTTGTTTCAATGATTGCCATCCCAATTCATGTATTATGTCCTTGCATACTCTTCCCTGTCTCGTTATAATACAAAATGGACTGCCCTTCTTTGAACTTTTTTGATGTCCTCCGTAAGTCTCACCTGATGTGCGTGCCATACCGCACTGCAATTTTTGTTGAATTTAGAGCCTTTAAATTTGTCTTGATTTATCGTGTAACCAAAATTTTGTGGATTTCTCTGAGTATTCAAGTGTATGACGTAACATTTTATTTTATTTAGAGACAATTTCTACTTTTCGCATCATACAGATATCTTTTCTACATCATTCTGCAGTTAGTTTTGATCATCTAAGGACTTTACGCGACGGTAAATTACTGCATCATCGGCAGACAATCTAAGAGAGTTGCTCAGAATGTCGTTTATGTAGATAAGGACAGCACAGGGCCTATAACACTTCCTTGGGAAAGGCCAGCTATTACTTCTGATATATTCGATAACTTACCGCCAGTTACTACGAACTGTGACCTTACAGCCAGGGAATCACGAATCCAGTTGCACAACTGAGGCGATACTCCACAGGCAAGTATTTTGACTAGAATACACTTATGAGGAGTGGTGTCGAAAGCCTTCTGGAAGTCAAAAAATATAGACTCAGTTTGATATCCCTTGTCAACAGCATTCATTACTTCGTGAGAATAAAGGACTAGTTGTGTTTAACAAGAACGATATTTTTTGAAACCACGCTGGCTGTTGTGGTGTTCAGTCCAGAGACTGGTTTGATGCAACTTTCCATGCTATTCCATCCTGTGCAAGGTTCTTCATCTCCCAGTACCTACTGAAACCTACATCCTTCTGAATCTGCATAGTGTATTCATCTCTTGGTCTCCCTCTATGATTTTTACCCTCCACGCTGCCGTCCAATGCTAAATTGGTGACCCCTTGACGCCTCAGAATATGTCCTACCTACCGATCCCTTCTTCTAGTAGAGTTGTGCACAAATTTCTCTTCTACCCAATTCTGCTCTGTACCTCCTCATTAGCTATGTGATCTACCCATCTAATCTTCAGCATTCTTCTGTAGCACCACATTTCGAAAGCTTCTATTCTCTTCTTTTCCAAACTATTTATCGTCCATGTTTCACTTCCATACATGGCTACAGTCCATACAAATACTTTCATAAACGACTTCCTGACACTTAATGTTAACAAATTTCTCATCTTCAGAATCACTTTCCTTGCCATTGCCAGTCTACATTTTATATCCTCTCTACTTCGACCATCATCAGGTATTTTGCTCCCCAAATAGCAATACTCATTTATTACTTCAAGTGTCTCGTTACCTAAGCTAATTCCCTCACCCGACTTAATTCAACTACATTCCATTATCCTCGTTTTGCTTTTGCTGATGTTCTTTCAAGACACTGTCCATTCCGCTCAACTGCTCTTCCACGTCCTTTGCTGTCTCCGACAGAATTACTATGTCATCATCGAACCGAATTTTTGTTTTGTTTGCTTTACTTCTTGCTCAACATACAGATTGAATAACATCGGGGATATGCTATAACCCTGTCTCACTCCCTTCCCAACCATTGCTTCCCTTTCATGCCCCTCGACTCTTATAACTGCCATCTGGTCTGTACAAATTGTAAATGGCCTTTCACTCCCTGTATTTTACTCCTGCACCTTCAGAATTTGAAAGACAGTATTCCAGTCAACATTGTCAAAAACTTTATCTAAGTGTACAAATGCTAGAAGCGCTTGATATTTGTCAATAAATCGTTTTTTTTCGAGGTGCTTCATAATCATCGAACACAGTAAATATTCCAAAATCTTTCTGCAAAACGACGTTAGTGATATGAGTCTGTGTTTCAGCAGATTTACCCCGTTAAGTATTGGTGTGACTTGAGTAATTTTCAAGTTTTTAGGTACATCTTTCAAAGAGCGGACAGTTGTATATGACTGGTAAGTATAGAGCTATTGCATCAGCATACCCTGAAAGCAACCTGGCCGGTATACAGTCTGGAACGAAGGACTTGCCTTTATTAAATGTTTTAAGTTGGTTCGCTAGAATATTTACTGCGTTTTTTTTGGTGAAGGAGTTTCGGTACACTGTGTTAAGTAACTTTGCTTTAGTGGCATTCTTATGAGTGACATCTATTGTTATCGCTCATGGGAGATATTGATTGGTTCTTGCCGCTGGCATACTTTACATACTATCAGAACCTCTTTGGGTTTTCTGCCAGATTTAGAGACAGGGTTTCGTTGTGGAAACTATTCAAAGCATTTCGCATTGAAGTTCACGTTAAATTTAGAGCTTCTATAAAACATCGCCAATCTTTCGGATTTCGTGTTCTTTTAGATTTGACATGCCTTTTCGTTGCTTCTGATATTCATTTACTTAGCACTGTTCCTTGTATTTTATTCATAACTCTTCGCAGTGGTCCGTAAACAAAACACGACACGCCAGACAAGTCGTTTGGTCGTAGATACTTTATGCTGATAGTGTGAAGCAGGGCCGGGGCGCTAGTATGGCATAAAAATAAACTACCGTTAGTGGCTCTGTTCAGGCTACAGCATAGGAGTGGACTTCTATTACGATTGCAGATCGAATTAAGCCGGTGGTTAATGTTCTGTAGTGGACCTGCATAGAGGAGGAGAGGATTTCAGGCCCAGCCATTCCAATATAATTTTCTGTGGCGTCGCTACCTAAGTTCAGGAATATTATGAGATGGCTCTATATACAGGATGTTTTCTAGTTAACGTCAGAGATATCTAGGAATGATGGAGCAATGTACCGCACTGGACAGTGACGTTTATAGATTCCCTCTGTGCGAGTAATTCAAATTTATAGGAACAGATTCATATCAACCTTAGAAACATAGGTTAAGTTTCTTCTGACGATGAACGAGCTAAAAGCAAGGGTTTTATGACGCCAAAGTATTTGAGTTTATTCATATAGAGAGATAAACCGATGACAGAGGGAAAAGATGCTACAACGTATCTCAGCGTTTTCTAACGTCCTACGAATACCTAGATAAATGGTTCCAAAAGCTGTAATCTGAACTGATGGCTATGCATAACACAGGTTAGTTCTGAGGTTCTTCAGTTGCAGAAATGAAAGATGTAAACAGGAATATTTGCCACGTCGTGTTCTAAGGAGCGAATGATTAATAACGCCAAGAACATCGCAGATATGAAAATGCAGAAATTAACCAGCTAACCGTACAATATAACTAAATATCATGTACAGAAGGAAAAGCGTGCAAAGAGAAAACAAAATGTCAGCTGTAAAATGATCGTTACAGCTGTCTCGCATTAACGTCAATAGAATATAGTAAAACATTCTACGGATCCGAAGAGAAACAGGGTGAAAGAAGAGATTATGTTATCAGCAATGGTTTGAGAACATCGCAGCTGTTTTCATAAAAATCGCTGAAGAAAAACTGCAAACGGCCACAAGTTGTGAATTAATGAATGTTAGGAGTTTTTCCTTTAATGATAAAAAGGAGATTCCTTTCAGTGCTCTTGCGATAGTGCGCCAGCAAAGCAGAAGTAAAAGACGTAGCCCGGTGAGGCTTTCTTTCTAGTTCTTGATGCTGGTCGCCAGAGGGACGGCTAATCTGCCCGTGATTTTTCTTTTGACAGTTTCTGTTCGCAAAGGAACATAATACGATTCATATTTCAGGGAGACCAGACGTTTCTCAATAAACGATAGTCTCCTTTCAAATAGTAAGGATTCGTCCTCGAAGGTACATTGAAGTTCGAAAGAAATAGAAAGAAGTGGAAAGGAAAAAAGAAAGAAAGGAGCAAAAGATCAGATGCACGTGTGCCCACGTGCCTTGCAGCATGAATCCACGCCCACTGAATTTCACGAAGCTTCGGACTGTGGCAGACATTATTCCCTGGCAGACTGAAAGGCGGCAGCCGGGATATGAGATCTAGGGTCCCTTTGTGGAGAATAGAAGCAGATGTGAAGCGCAGTGATACCTGGAGAGCAGAGTTGGCCGATAGTTAGAAATCAGAGCTGCTATAGCGCCGTCTGACCTCGCGCAATTCCTGGTCGCCATTGTATGTGAAGACACGTGGGAGCCTTGTTATCCAGCGAACACCATGGCCAAGGACTCGCATTCAGAAGGAGGAGAAAACTGCTTGTTACAAGTTTGAAGAACCTAAGGGGCTGCGAAGTAGATGTATCTTCTTGACATTCACACAGCTCATACACAATTGTGTTTATTCTATTTGAAGTACGATGATATTAATTTTATGAAGGTAACGTGAATTCTATGTTTTGTTCTAGAGAGCTTACTGTGTCCTGACATTTCGGGAACTAAGATCATCAGCCGATTAGGTACAGCCACGTTCTACTCAAAAGGTGTAGGTCGATTGGCGTTCCTCTGCTTCCAGTAGGCGATTCATACAGTCCCACACTGTCAATGGGCTAACAAAATCCGAGATCACGAAACCCAGGTAGTGGACAAAAATGCGGAAACACAAAAACACAACGCATTACCACTCCAAATACGGTCTAGGACAGTCTTTGGCATTGGAAACAGTTTCTAGTTATCTCGAGATGGATGAGAGCAGGTAACGCACGGTTTTCAGAGGGATCTTATACCATTCATCCTGCAAAATACTGGCAATGATGGAGGTGAATAACGATCACTCATCTTTCTCCACAAAGTAGAGAACAATGACTTAATAATAGGGAGATATGATGACTGAGTGGTGACGGGAGATGCGACTCTTCATCGTCCTACTCACAAAAGCAGTCGTGGAAGAGGCGATCTGTGTAAACAGAATCCCTGTCGTCTTAGAATATAGCATCACATTCTGGATCCATTGTACCGTGTGATGAACTTGACTATCAAAAATGGTCAAATAACCCTTGGTACTATTGCGACATTATGGAGTAACCATGGGGTTTATGCAACATCACGATATGGCTGTCCAAATCATCGCCGAACACTGCCATGGTTGACACTTAGGACGTAAACTCGGCCAGAAATTGCAAATAGTGTAACACAAGACTCATTCGACCAAACGACTTTCTTCCATTGCTCCGTATTCCAGGTTTTATGACTTCTGCACAACGTTTTTCAGTTAGGGGCATGTGCATCATATACACTACTGGCCATTAAAATTGCTACACCAAGAAGAAATGCAGATGATAAACGGGTATTCATTGGACAAATATATTATGCTAGAACTGACATGTGATTACATTTTCACGCAATTAGGGTGCATAGATCCTGAGAAATTAGTACCCAGAACAACCACCTCTGGCCGTAATAACGGCCTTGATAAGCCTGGGCACAGAGTCAAGCAGAGCTGGGATGGAGTGTACAGGTACAACTTCCCATGCAGCTTCAACACGATACCACGTTTCAACCAAGAGTAGTGATTGGCGTATTGCGACGAGCCAGTTGCTCGGTCACCATTGACCAGATGTTTTCATTTTGTGAGAGATCTGGAGAATGTGCTGGCCAGGGCAGCAGTCGAACATTTTCTGTATCTAGAAAAGCCAGTGCAGGACCTGCAACATGCGGTCGTGCATTATGCTGCTGAAATGTAGGGTTCCGCTGGGATCGAATGAAGGGAGAATCACGGGTCGTAACACATCTGAAATGTAACGTCTACTGTTCAAAGTGCAGTCAATGCGAACAGAGGTGACCGAGACGTGTAATCAATGGCACCCCATACCATCACGCCGGGTGATACGCTAGTATGGCGATGACGAATACACGCTTCCAATGTGCGTTCACCGCGATGTCGCCAAACGCAGATGCGACCATCATGATGCTGTAAACAGAACCTGTATTCATCCGAAAAAATGACGTTTTGCCATTCGTGCACCCAGGTTCGTCGTTGAGTACACCATCGCAGGAGCTCCTGTCTGATGCAGCGTCAAGGGTAACCGCAGCCATGGTCTCCGAGCTGATAGTCCATGCTGCTGCAAACGTCGTCAAACTGTTCTTGCAGATGGTTGTTGTGTTGCAAACGTTCCCATCTGCTGACTCAGGGATCGAGACGTGGCTGCACTATCCGTTACAGTCATGCGGTGCGGTGCTAGTGATACGAGGCCGTTGGGATCTCGCACGGCGTTGCGTATTACCCTCCTGAACCCACCGATTCCATATTCTGTTAACAGTCATTGGATCTCGACCAACGCGAGCGGCAATGTCGCGATACGATAAACCGCAATACCGATAGGCTACAATCCGACCTTTATCAAAGTCGGAAACGTGATGGTACGCATTTCTCCTCCTTACACGATATTACAACGACGATTCACCAGGCAACGCCGGTAAACTGCTGTTTTTGTATGTGAAATCGGTTGGAAACTTTCCTCATGTCAGCACGTTGTAGGTGCCGCCACCGGCGCTAACCTTGTATTAATGCTCTGAAAAGCTAATCATTTGCATATCACAGCATCTTCTACCTGTCGGTCAAATCTCGTTTCTGTAGCACGTCATCTTCGTGGTGTAGAAATTTTAATGGCCAGTAGT
Source organism: Schistocerca gregaria (assembly GCF_023897955.1). Taxonomy (NCBI): domain Eukaryota; kingdom Metazoa; phylum Arthropoda; class Insecta; order Orthoptera; family Acrididae; genus Schistocerca; species Schistocerca gregaria. The sequence continues at coordinate 204,821,881 of NC_064931.1, read as the reverse complement.
GTATGTATGATTTTGGAATTTCAGGTCGCTCTGCAATTCCATGCTTATGCAATTCACTTCGTATTGTTTTGGTGCTGACGGGGTTCACGAGTGAAGCATTCAGTTCTGCAGTGACTTTTTCATGTTGAGTGCTCTTATTTCATGTCACAATCCCCGTCCATGACCGTCCGCTATGGTCACTCAACACACACTTTCGTCCGCGTTGTGACTTATCGGATGATGCTCTTTCACTTTCTCTGTGTACGGTATACATCTTCGATACCGTGCCTCTTGAAACAGGAAACAGTTTGGCTACCGTGGATACGCGAGAACCGACCATACGACACCATACGACACATATAGTGCCGCTGGAATCTATTTCTGACCTGTTTGTCGCTGCGAATTCTGATACGCATCACCTAACGGTTCGATTTCACTCGAGACCGAGTGGTGAACATTGGTGAGTTCGCATATCAGTGGACGGAAGGCGAAAGAGGGAATGGACCGCACGGTTGATTCCTTACGCCATAGTAACAGTTACGATAATTCTTCTGAGTCAGCACTGGATGCCTCTCCTAATGGGCCAGCGGTCGATTTTCCTGCCCAGTCCGGATAAGTGCAGAGGGCGGGTACTCTTTCCATCTGGAGCTCCGACGTTAGGCGTTTAATTGAGCCCCTCAAAGAAATAACCTCCAAGGGGCGAAAGAACGCCAGTCTCCTATCGGTCTATCTGCCGGGGTCTCTCCACCCTGACGTAAGGAGGCTCTGCCGGCGGCTATCGAATCGCTGAGTGCAACCGGCAGCAAATAGTGGAACGTGTTGCACTAATAATGCCTACTGCCTGTCGGTAGATGGTTGCTTTTTTGAAGGAAACTAATATCACACGCTGTGTGCAGGCAAGCCTGATTATTTATAACATCATACCCGTAGCTGATCGCGGTCCTCTGGTTTCCAGCAGAACGGAATGTTTAAACCTGAGGCTCAGACGACTCTGCGACGGTACCAGTTGCGAATTTCTCGATCTTGGCTATCGGGTACAGAATTGTCGGATTCCCCTTAACAGATCAGGCGTGCACTACATGCAGGAAGCGGCTACTGGGCTAGCGGAATGCATGTGTCGTTCAAAGGGCTCTAACCACGGTGGGGCTCAACATCTGTGGTCATCAGTCCCCTAGACTTAGAACTACTTAAACCTAATTAACCTAAGGACATCACCAACATCCATGCCCGAGGCAGGATTCGAACGTGCGACCGTAGCAGCAATGCGGTTCCAGACTGAAGCGCCTAGAACCGCTCGGCCTCAGCGTCCGGCCTACATGTGTCGTGTATCTGCTTTTTTTAATTATTATTTTGTTAGGGAAACCTCATTGGGATCACAGACGATTTGCCTGCCAAAATCGAAGTTACATTAGCCACAGTGATCTCAGAGAATGAGCGTCTTCGCAGATTGGATATCGAAAAGGTTAATATGACGTAAGTTAACTGCAGGACCATCCAAGCAAAGCTCACAGTATTAGTATCGCTAATTTAAGGTAAAATATAAATGTAAATGTCATGTGACTAGGGCCTCTCGTCGGGAGACTTGCGCGTCGATGGGGATGAAATGTTGATGATTAGGACAGCACAACACCCAGTCCCTGAGCGGAGAGAATCTCCGAGCCAGCCGGGAATCGAACTCGGACCCTTAGGATTGACATTTTGTCACGCTGACCAACAGGTACCGGGGTCGGAAATTTAAGGTTATAATGCTTGAACAGCATTAGGAACAGAAGTTGGTTGAAACCAACAGTAAATAGCAACGAAATCCTGATTTCAGATTGTTAGATTTATCCTAAGGATAGGTTGGTTCAAATGGCTCTGAGCACTATGGGACTTAACATCTGTGGTCTGTGGTCATCCGTCCCCTAGAACTTAGAACGACTTAAACCTAACCAACCTAAGGACATCACACATATCCATGCTCGAGGAAGGATTCGAACCTGCGACCAGTAGCGGTCACGTGGTTCCAGACTGAAGCGGCTAGAACCGCACGGCCACCCCAGCCGGCGATAGGTTGGTCTTCAGTGATTACGGAGTATTAATCGCAGCGAAGAATTCGATAATATCTAGCGAGGTTACCACGGACTCCGAATGTGCAGTAACATCGGTGAAGTTAAGCATCAAAGCATCAAAGATCGGTAAAAAAAAAATAATTATAATGGGGGTGCTTTTATGTTCTGTCTGGGTCATGATGTGTGGTGGTAGAGATCTTGCGAGAGAACGTACAGAGTATCCTCAGTAATATTCCGGATTATTCCGTTCTGGTAGCTGGTGAGTTCAACATGTCAGGTATATATGGGAGAGTCATGCTATCAAAACTGATGCAAAGTATAGGGATTTGTGTAACATTACTGTGAATGTCTCGTCCGAAAATTACATTGAACAGATATTAAAGAACCAGCTCATGAAAGCAACGTCTTAGAGCTCCTAGCAACAAACAGACCTGAACTTGCAGTTTCAGTTAACGCAAAGAAGGTGTCAATGATAATAAGGCTGCGATACCAATTGCAACCACGCATTTTAAAACGAATGTTAAGAAAGGTAGGAAAATACTTTTGCTTAGAAAGAGTGACAGGATACAAACTACAAATTATCTGAATAGTCAGCATCAAATATTCAGTGCTGAGGACGAAGGCGTGAAGCACAAACGGGATAAATTCAAAAGCATCGTTCAATATGACTTAAAACAATTATGTTCCGTGCATGGTCTTGAGAGCTGGAAAACCCTGGTTTAACAGCGGCATTAATAAACAGCTAAGTAGATAAAGAGACCATCACAGATGGAAGAAAAGTCATAATATAGATGACAAACGAAAGCTCAGCGAAGCGAAAATAAGAGTAAGGAGAGGAATGAGAGGAGTGTTCAACGGCTTTGAAAGTAAAATTTTGTCAGCCTATATGAGTAAAATCCCAAAGAGATTTTGGTCATACGTGATATCAGTAAACAATTTTAAACCCTCTATTCATTGATTCAGTGAGTGGTCATACTGCCAACGAAACGGAAGATAGCACACACAAGGTCGAAATAGTAAATTCAGTCTTCCGAAATTGTTTCACAGTAGAAGATCGTAACGCCGTCCCTCCTTTCAGTCGTCGTACGAACGTTGAGTTGGCAGATATTGAGATAACCGATAGCGGAACAGAAAAGCAACTACAATCGATTAGTAGTGGAAAGCCATTAGGAACAGATGAGATACGTATGAGATTCCACAAAGATTATGGGAAAGAACTTGCTCCCTTTTAGCAGCAGTATGTCATACGTCACTGAATCAACGAGGGGTATCTAGTGACTGGAAAAAAGTGAGATGATTCCTGGTTTCTAGAAGGGTCGTAGGACAGGTGCACATGATTATAGATCTATGTCGTTGACGTCAATCTTGTAACGCCCCCTTAGAAAACAATATGAATGACAGTGCTGGAAAACCTCTACGTTATTTGATACAGAAACAGCTGAGTAAAACTGAACGTACTCAGACAGTTCTCTCTTTACTCATTCTGATCATCACTAAACTGACACACAATAATTTTGTAGCGCAACGCAATCTGACTTTCAATAATCCCTACAAAAGAATGGCCCTGACTAACAATAACCTATACCTTTCATGAATCACTTACCTCACAAAAATCTTCCTTACTCGAACTACTGCAATACAGCGAGCGCCACTACTGCCAGCTAAATAAAAGATTCTTACTACTGAAGGCACTAACTACTGATAGGCACAGTTGGTAAATGAAAGATTTTGATAGAGAACAAACAATGTATTTACCTTGATAGTGTACAAAAGTCATCATATATATATATATATATATATATATATATATATATATATATATCACTTCATGTTATCCAATATTACAAATTCACTCTTTCTGATGGACACACGTCCAGATCATCCCCTCTCCAAACTCCGCCATCTCTCTCCCCACATCCACCACTGCTGGCGGCTCACCTCCAACTGCGCAACGCTACGCACTGTTCACATCCAACTGCCCAACACTACAATAGTGAATATTGCAACAATGCCAACCAGCCATAGACTGCACACAACACAGTTAGTGATTTTCATACAGGGCGCTACGTGGCGTTACCAACATAAAAACCTAAACAGCCTACTTACAATCTGTTATAGAATTATGCAAACTTTTTAATATTTTTCTCAAGTATTATGACGTTCTTGGAGAGTGAAAATTTACTTTGTAAAAATAAGCATGGGTTCCGCGAATAGAGATTTTGCAGAACTCAACTTACTCTGTTCCTCCATGAGAGGCATAGCGCTGTCGACAACGGCTCTCAGGTCGATGCCGTGTTCTTTCGATTTCAGGAAGGCATTCGACACCATCTCGCACTACTGTTTATTGAAAAAAAATACGAGCTTATGCAGTATCGTACCAGATTCACGACTGTATTCAAGGGTTATTTGTGGATATACCTCAACAAGTCGTTCGTAACGGAACGAAATCGACGATGTAAAAGTAATTTCCTGAGTACTGCAAGGAAGGGTGACAGGACCGTTGGTATTGACAAAGTATATAAATGATGTGGTAGAAAGTGTTGGAAGCTCTTTAAAACTGTTCGCAGATATACGCTATTCTAGCAACTCCAGAAAACAGTATCGATGTGCAGGATGACCTGCAGAGGACTGATGAATTGTGCATGCTCTAACAGTGGACCCTGATTGTAAATAACTGTAACGTATTGAGTGTACGTACATCAACGCTGTTGGTAACAAATTGCTGGGACCAGTATCTACCGTAAGATATCTAGTAGTAAGTATCCAGAACGATCTTAAGCATAAGACCATACAAAACAAATAATAGGAAAACCATATCCCACACTGAGATTCATAGAAGGAATCTTATAAAGCTGTAACTCTTCCACAAAGGTTCAAATGGCTCTAAGCACTATGGGACTTAACATCTGAGGTCATCAATCCCCTAGACTTAGAACTACCTAAACCTAACTAACCTTAGGACATCACACACATACATGCCCGAAGCGGGATTGGAACCTGCGACCGCAGCAGCAGCGCGGTTCCGCACTGAAGCGCCTAGAACCGCTCGGTCACAGCGGACGGCTCATCCACAAAAGAAGTGGCTTACAAGGTGCTTGAGTATTGCTGATCAATGTGGCATCCTTACCAGGTGGGACTGAAAGAAGAGATAAAGAAGATCCAACGAAGAGCGGCGCGTTTCGTTATAAGATAGTTTAGTTCGCGCGAAAGCGTTACAGAGATGCTCAACAAACTCCAGTCGCTGACGCTACAAGAGGTATTGCGAATCACGAAGAGGTTTACTATTGAAATCTTGAGAGAACACTTTCCGGGAAGAGTCGGGCAACATATTACTTTGTTCCACATACATCTCGCGAAACAACCTCGTCGAGAAAATTCGAGAAATTAGAGCTAAAACTGAGGCTTATCGACAATCATTCTTCCCACGCGCCATACGCGAGTGGAACAGGGAAGGGTGAATCAGTTAGTGGAACCAAAGTACCCTCCGCTACTTACGTTTAGTTAGCTTGTGGAGTATGATGTAGGTGTAGACAAGGACACAATCGTACTACAATCGTTTGAGAAGTATGATAGTGATCTCACGTTGATCTCTCGGCCTCTTAATTCACGTCATCTGAACTCGATGAAAGACATCTGGGACCCTGTCGGTGTCCAGCTCCGCCTTCGCCAAACACAGGCGCGTAACTTAAGGGACTTCTGCGACCTGTGCATAGGTATCTGGTGCCGCATACCTCCGGAAACCTGCCAAGGACTTGTCAAAACTATGGTACTCAAAGTCAATGTTGTATTGTGTTCCAAATGTGACCCAATACGGTACTAGCAGGCCGTCATAATGCTTTGGCTTATCCGTGTGTGAGAGTGCCGGAGAGTACTCTATCGCTGTTTCCGCCTTTCTGATAGTGCGGCATAAAGATGACGATCCTGCTACTCAAGTTAGAACCTCATCTCTCCTCGTCGGCTTATAGAATGTAGTGTAGAATTGTGTCCGAGAGGGAGGGAGTGAAGGCCTGACATTTGGAGAGACCTGCTTCCGTTCTAGGATATTAGCAATGCTCCGGCTTACTGCCTGCAGGTCTGCGATTAGGTGGGCTGCCTCGCGATGACGTGTCGGAGGTCTCCCTTCGTCAGAGAAGATTAGCTACGCGTTACAGTGGTAGGTGGTTAACGCACGCCTGTATGGTGGCGCTTGTAGGTAGCCGAATCGAATCCCGGTGATGGTAGAAATTGTCGCGTCCAGTATTTAGACGGAAAAAGTAGGAAAGCTTGTGGGGTATAGTTCCTGATTACCAGATTTTGAGCCAGGGTCCTGGATTAAATTTTCAACTTCTCTGCAGTGCCTCAACGAATGAGAGCATGTGACACTTGTTGGTGATTCGACCGTGCGATGGAAACGTTGAGCCCTGCTGCCCCCGTGGTGCTTCTGGAATGGAATTCACTATGTTCTAGCAGCGGATTCACCGTCTGCTTTCTCTCACCGTCATCAACATAATATCACACAACACAGGCATCCATTACAGTTACATACACTCAACAATACACTTACGACGCAAATCTCTCACTTTGCTAGGAAAAGGAGCCATTTTGTATGAAAGAAGACAAATTCTTTCAACACTACAGTGTTCTTAGCCGATGCAGTCTACTCAGATTTCGCTTTCTCAGAACTCACTATATCAGTAATTATCTATTTTATTCACCGTTAAAGTCTTCCTATATGATTACTGTTATTAGTGCCTCAATTATTATCAATATTAATATTATTATCACAATTAGTAGCAGTAGCTGCAGTAATACAAGTAATCCCAGTTTGTCAGTTCACAGCCTGTTTAATTTAATCACACTGCCACTTGAGACTCTCAGTTCATTTTAACACTGTTTGTCATATTAAAATTGTTATTTTTTAGGTAGCGACGATGTAATACATATTGTATGTGCGAAAACCTGGACCGATGGAAGAGAGGGCCTGATCGTCCTAATTAGATCACAGCGGCAAAGAGCTACAGGTAGAGATTTGATTTTGTCAAAATGGGTTGTCACGTCGGGCTGAAGAGATGACAGCAAGCTGATGAAGTGAATGGACGATGGGTTAAATACATGTTCAGTCTAAAGTAAATTTATCGGGTTAATTACAATTTAGAAATGGAAACACCATCATAACTGTTAAAAATAACAACGAAAGAGTAAATATATTTGCAACAAAGTTCCCAAACAATACAGAACGTAACCTCGCATCCTGCGATTACTTATGCATTGGCAGCAGTCTCTACGCCGCCTGTGCGAGCATAGAATTATTTTCATTTTAATGTCAAGCACAAATGTTTTTTTTTCGAAGAAAATAATTATAGAAATACGCAAAGCGGACGACCTACGTCATGTCCTAGCGTGTTAAGGCGCCGCTTCCCGGAGACGGGAAGATGAGCCTGCCCTGGATCGTACCGTCCTCGCTGTTTAACGACGAAGGCTAGTGATCTGGCCAGATGAGATGTCATTTTTAGGCCGTTTCCCACATCCTACTGGGCCAATACCGGGCTGTTACCCGCATCTCAACCTCAGATACAAGCTATTAAAACATTTGGGAATCTTTCTCACACGTGAACGTGAGATTTACTTCAGATACATACAGATGAGGAACACAGGTTCCGTCCCGGGGTGAGTGGTTAGTAACAGGAAGGACATCTCGCCACCAACTGTCGCAAACGCAGCCAAAATCGAGATAACAATGTCGACGCTGTAGAAGAAACGGGAGAAGGCAAAACAGGAAGATGAAGTTTTCTTCTGTTTAATTTTCCTTTAATCAGTACCTACAATATGTTGGCATGGTGATTATCAGGTGTGGCATTGTTAACGTTAGAGGATGTCCCGATGCCCTTCCTGTCGCCACCTCCTTTTCAAAAGGTTCAAATGGCTCTGAGCACTATGCGACTTAACTTCTGAGGTCATCAGTCCCCTAGAACTTAGAACTACTTAAACCTAACTAACCTAAGGGTTCGGGTTGGGTTGTTTTAACTAACCTAAGGAAATCACACACATCCATGCCCGAGGCAGGATTAGAAGCTGGGAGCGTAGCGGTCGATCGGCTCCAGACTGTAGCGCCAGAACCGCACGGCCACTCCAGCCAGCCCACCTTTTCCCCCGGGACGGAATTTGTACATCCCAACAGTTTGCATGTAGGGTTACCCATGTGAAAGTGTGCTAAAGTTTTCTAAATGTTTGCGAATCATGTAACTGAGGTGGAACACGGGTATTAGCCTGATATTTGTATAATCGGATGTGGGAAATCACCAAAAAATCACATCCAGGCTGGCCGGCACACCGATCCTCGTCAGTACCCCGGGCGGATTGGATACGAGGCCTGTGCGCCTGCACGAATGCCCGATGCGGAGTGCTAACACTTGCGACTGTCCGGACGGGTACGAAAAAGATACAGTGAGGCACATAAACTGAGGCGTCTTCCAGATCCATGGAAGCTATGAGATGAGGCATCGCTAGAATATATGCAATCATAAAGCCTATGGCAACATTGTGACACATGACAGACCGATAAGGATGAAAGAAGCAATATTAGCATTTTACATCAAATCGACAACGAGGTTGTTAGAGCCGGAGAACAAGTTCGGGTTGGGAAAGGAGATCGGTCGAGCCATTTTCAAAGAAATCAACCAAGAGTTTCTTTAAGCGAACTAGGGACTTCACGGAAAAACCTAAATCTACATGGTTCAAATGGTTCTGAGCACTGTGCGACTTAAATTCTGAGGTCATCAGTCGCCTAGAACTTAGAACTAATTAAACCTAACCAACCTAAGGACATCACACACATCCATGCCCGAGGCAAGATTCGAACCTGCGACCGTAGCGGTCGCTCGGCTTCAGACTGTAGTGCCTAGAACCGCACGGCCACTCCGGCCGGCAAACCTACATGACTGGACGGGGATTTGAATTACCGTCCTGTTGAGCGCTACTGCACTAGATATGTTTGTGACTGCTACGGATACGAGGTATACCGTGGAGTGGTGTTTACTATGTTTCCTTCACTCTCTCGCCCTCCGACGGCACCCAAAACGTCGACAGAGGGCGAGTTGTCCTCGCATGTCAGTACAAGAAGCACACGTCGTCCCCATATTATCCATACTGTAAATTAAAGCTACAGCACGGGTTGCTGTAACACGTACAGGAGTTTTACAGAACTATGGAAACACAAAACATTACCACGCCTAATACGGTGTAGCAAATTTTTGGTATTCAAAACAGATTCTTCTCGTCTCCCCAACAGCCTTGCCGCAGTGCTAACACCGGTTCCCGTCAGATTACCGAAGTTAAGCGCTATCGAGCTGGGCTAGCACTTGGATGGATGACCATCTGGTCTACCGAGCGCTGCTGGCGAGCGGGGCGCACTCAGCCCTTGTGAGGCAAACTCAGGAGCTACTTTATCGAGAAGTTACTGACACACGGCCGTTACAGCGGTGTGCTGACCAAATGCCACTCCATATCCGCATCTAGTGACGTCTATGTGCTGAGTATGATACGGCGGTCGGTCGGTACTGTTGGTCCATCATGACCTATTCTCGTGGAGTTTCTTCCAGTTTTTTCTTGTCGGCCCTCAATGAATAAATACAGGTCATATACGATTTTGAAGGGAATTCTTCCTTCAAAATAGTGACAACGTAATGTAACGATAATAGAGGTGGAGAGCTATCATGCACCTTTGTCTCCAAAGTGCACCACAAGGGCTAAATAACATTGGGATCTGGTGACTGCGGTGGCCAGGGGAGACGCTATAGTTAACTCTCGTACTCACAAAACCAGTCCAGGACGATTCGAGCTGTGTAAACAGAGGCCCTGTCGTCTTGGAACACCAACTTTAATTCCATGAGGAACTGTTATGCACAGCGACCGAAGACTACAAGGAAGGAGAGGCACACTGCAATTAGACACAATCCCATTAGTTTCGACTACTCTTGCATATCTAGATTTTAGCTATAAATAACCATCTTCAGTGCATTCGAGCTAAAATCCAACAAACTTGCGGCATATCATGTCACCATATGATCTTATTGGTGTACAGGCAGAAGGAATACTAAGGACTGATAACCTTGTAGTTTAGTGCCTTTAATGTCCAAACCAACCAACCAGTCAGCAAAAGGGGGACTCTGCCTATACACCAGTAAGATCGTATGGTGACATGTAGTGCTGCGTGTTTGCTGGATTGTAACTCAAATGCACTGAGGATGGCTGTTTATAGCCGGAATATAAATATGCAACGTTTATAAAAATTAATGGGAATGCGACTGATTGCTGTATGTCTCTCCTTCCTTCCCGTATTGGTACATAGCGTCATCATTGGGGAACCATTGTAGCATGCGATGGACCTTACCTGTCAAAATCGTCGCATAATCCTTGGCACTAATGCGAATTTATGGAATAACCATGGGGCTCATGGAATATCATCACAGAATCCTGTCAGGTTCCACTCGTGGGTAGTTAACTCGATCAGAATCTGAAAACAGTGTGAAACAACACTCATCTGACCAAATGACCTTTTTCATTGCGCCATTGTCCAGGTTTTACAGCTTTGATTCCTCGTTTCCCATTGTGGGCATTTGCATCACTGATTAGTGGTTTTGGAGTTCAAGTTCGCCCTACCATTTTCTGATTTTGAGCTCCCTTCGTGTTGTTTTGGTGCTGACGGGGTTCACGTGTACGACATTCATTTCTTCAGTGAAATTTGGAGCTGTCCTCTTCTTATTTTTCGTCACATTCACCGGCAATGACCGTCCGCCACTATCACTCGACCCATGCTTTCGTCCGTTTTGTGACTCATCGGATGATATTTTTCCGCTTTATCTGTATACAGTATAAATCTTGAAATACGGGAAACTTCGGCACAAACCGCACGAACACCAACAGTTTGTAGTTTGTGGGATGACCTCTACTCCCTTTATGGACATAAACGACAAACTCCAGGATTTCACTAACAAAATTACTCAACTATATGACAAAAATGTTCCAATAAAGACTAGAAAAGTGAAAAGGCAACCTGCAGCTTGGCTGACTGATGAACTAAAACAGCTCATGAATCTCAGAGATGCTGCACATCGAGCATACAAGATACACCCCACACCTGAAAATCATGCTGTATACAAGCAGAAAAGAAACAAAGTCAGTCAAGCGGTGAGAAACGCTAAGCTCAGACATGCGCGTACATTAGCTGACAATAGATGTAGACCAGCTATCCTGTGGAAAAATCTCCGTAGTCTCGGTTTAGGCAAAATAAAAGTTGCAGAAAATCCCATGGTGCCAGCTGAAGAACTAAACCGATTCTTCACATCACCTACAACCAAAATTGAACCGCAGAAGAAACAGAGAATCATTGATTACTTCATGGGGATGAACGACTGTGGCAAAGAAAAATTCTATTTACAGCACATCACTTGCAGTACTGTCATGAAAGCCATAATGCGGATTAGACCAGCATCTACTGGACATGATGGTATCACTATCCAGATGGTAAAACTTATAATTGACCAACTACTGCCCTCTATAACAGACATTTTCAACGATTCATTAATCACAAGTGTTTTCCCTGAGGCCTGGAAACTGGGACAAATTAAGCCACTGCCTAAAAAGGACATAGCCACAGCACCCTATGACTACCGCCCCATCTGCCTTCTTCGTGCACTATCAAAGGCCTTAGAATATATAGTTCATGACCAGCTCACCAACTACCTAACTACTAACAAGCTACTAGACGTATACCAATCAGGCTTCCGTAAACATCGAAGCACAACATCCGCTCTGATAAAGGTGACAGATGATCTGAAACTTGCCATGGACAGACAAGAAGCGACTATCATTTGCTTCTTAGATTTCAACAAAGCATTTGATACTGTCGACTTCGACATCTTACTAGCCAATCTTAGCGGTCCAAATTTCTCACCAAGTGCAGTGCAATGGTTTCGCTCATACATGACGTCTCGTCAGCAACGCGTCCTGTCTGGGAATATAAAATCACAATGGCGGCAGGTAATGTCAGGCGTTCCCCAAGGCTCAGTATTAGGTCCTATACTCTTCTCTCTGGATGTCAATGATGTGTCATCGGTTCTGACCTATTGCAAATATCATATGTATGCAGATGATCTTCAGTTGTATCTAAGTGTGAAACCAAGCAATCTCAAGAAAGCTATTGAAAATTTCAATACTGACCTCGATGTACTGTCGAAATGGGCACAGGACATAGGTCTAAAACTTAACCCATCTAAAACCCAAGCGGTACTTGTTGGTCACTCTAAGCTCATTAGCCCAAAACATCGGGAATCCGTACCACCTGTTATCCTAAATGGAACAAATATTAACTTCTCTCCCTCAGCAAAGGGTTTGGGAGTAATAATAGATGAAAATCTAAATTGGACAGAGCACGTAACTGCAGTGTGCAAAAAGCATCATCATCCCTTCATGTCCTACACAAATATAAAAAAACTCTTCCTTTTTGGTCTGAAAAAGACATTAGTACAAACGCTTATACTCCCAATCATTGACTACAGCGATATTATCCTACAAGGCCTCTCTCAGGAAAATTCCCGACGTCTAGAACTGGTCATGAATGCCTGCGTCCGATATATCTGTGACGTTCTAATTTTTGATCACATTTCACCAGCATATGCAAAATTGTCCTGGCTGCGTGCAGACAAACGCAGAGATTTCCATACACTCTGTCTCATGTACCGCCTTATAACTGTACACTGTCCCTCATGTCTCTCGTCGTCCTTAACGCTCATGTCGGAACAACACGACAGAAACACACGTTCCCATTATAATAAAATCCTATCCGTTCCACTGCATCGCTCAGTCACTTTCTCCAAGTCCTTTACAGTAGCGGGAACCCGACTCTGGAATAACCTCCATCGTTATGTGAGAGAACTTAAAAACATGTCCGGCTTCAAAAAACAGTTAATGATGTATCTACTTATGCAACAGTAATGCCTTCCTCTGTTACATGAATGCACTTCACCTCATTACTTCCCTCTTTCCCCCTCCATAAATCTCCCTTCCCCAAAACTCGCTATAATAGTAAACAGCTACTTTACAAACCAAGATATTAATGTACATCTGCACAAACCTTCATTACTATTGCCAATCTTTCTCATGTTTTGTCATTATTATTTGATTTTTTTTACTGTTATTATTATTGCTTTTATCATAATCCGTATGTATAGCACCTGTTGTAAAAATACTGCCGCATTTACTTTATTAGGTCTTAGTCACTACTCTTTATTCATATTGTCACTAGAGTAAGCTAATTTTCTCATTTAAACTGTGGTCATGATGTAACTCTGATGCGTGAAATGCTGCATGTGTGGAACACTGCTCCGATGTAAGAGAGGGCCAGATGGCCATAATCAGGTTAAATAAATAAATAAATAAATAAATAAAAATAAATATTCCAATGTAGTGACAACTACACAGAACACTATTCTGACCACGACTGACACACACAATGTATTGAGGACACTGCTCATGCTCCGCTCCTGGTCATACACAACACCGCAACCTGCAGTGTTAGCCAGCATCAGCATTTACGATCAAGCATGCATTTCTCGCATTACTGGAAAAGTGAGTTATGGATGTGAGCATCTTTCCGTGGTGACGGAGTTGTGGCTGTAAAACACCGATGTGCTCTTGTCAACAAGATAATACACTCGAATTCAGAAGGAACGTGTTGGAATCCACATCACGTCATCCAGATTTACTATGAAAAGAGCGTATTTGATCAACACCACAGTTTTCCAGACGATTGTAGTCAACGAACGATATTCACGGTCAAGCAACATTTATAATTTTCTCACACACCCCACTCAGCGATCAAGATACGACAAACAAGCGAGTGATTACCAAAAGAAAGATGTTCGGGAAATCGAGCTATCAGAGACCTGTTGGCTCAGGTGTTGTCCATTAGTTACTTGTCAGTTTCTTTTTCTTTTTCTGTTTAATGAGGACCACACCATCCCCCTTGGAGACATTTGCAGAGCTGTAGTCCATCGAATTACCCCTCACATCCTTCCCCATGTAAGATTGACCCCATAGTTCGATGAACATACGTAAAAATGAGATTTTAAAATTTTCTTTTAGACACTGATTAAAACACTTTCACGAAAGCATCTTTTATTTAGAAAGAAAACTAAACAGTGTTTTTAACGCATGATAAAATGTACTCTATCTTCAACGCTCCAACTCCGAGCAGTATTCGGACGGACAGAACAGCGACAGACGGACAAAACAAAAGCACAAATGCGGGAAAACTCCCCTTTATAAGAGAAAGCGACACTGGTCTCTGAGAGTGTTCTAGCAATAGTCGACACCGAAACATACTGAAGAAGATTCTAGCACGGGGTCGAAACGTCGATTATTTTAGAGGAAATATGACGCGGTTTAACAACCCAGAAGATTTTAACTTTAAAACAGTAGAGTTCTTGTCAGTAAACTTCAGATTAGCTTCCTTCTACAACTGTTAGCTTCATGCTCGCATTTGCATTTCGACTTGTCGGTATGCCACCTAACACAAGCACTGTAAAAGTTTGATACAAATTCGTGTTGAACACAATAACATCAGCTTTATATGTGCTGGAGAGTACCAAGACTGACTTACTGACACGTAGTTATTTTGACCGACGTGGCAGAGAACGCCCCATATGAAATCTAACACTTGTGCCCCACTTCGTAGCATTTCAATGTGTGTCACCTGCTGACAAGTAGACGGACACCATCCGTCCAATAGTATAAATGACGTCAAAGCAGTAACTACGGTGGTAGCTTTAAATAATAGCAATAAAAAATAGATACGCTTCGACGAGTCGGTTGCAACCAGGCAGCTTTAAGCTGCGGACGTGACTCAACATTACTGTGACGCAGATCACAACTGAGCGGTGTCCCTAAATCAAATGTTCAAGATATTCCCCCGAATGTTTTGAAGAAGAGAAAAGTGTGTGCAAAGTATCTCCCTCACACCTTGACTCCCGGACAGAAACGACGAACCGTTGATGTCTGCTTCGGCTTGATTCAACTACAAAATGCAGCCAATTATTTTCTGAAAAAGAATCTTTTGTCAATGCGAACCTACCACAATGCGAGAAAGTGCAGAAAATCCCATGAAGGGTAACTCTCAGTGTAGAACACGTGAAGCGTTAAAACCACCATCTCAGTTTTTTTTTTTTTTTGATAAATCCAATGCAGAAACCGTTTTGGACTGACTGGGTAAGTGTGATCTCATGAAAAAGTTTGGAAAAATTCGTTAGGTCCCAGAAATCTTTTGTTGTAGTCATGACTATTGCGAGCATAAGTGTGGATGCTTTCTTACTGGCTATCGACATATCCCCTCCCCGGGTATATAAATAAATGCCGGTTTCTCTCTTTTACACTAAACGGGTTATTGTGCATTCCAACGGAATGATTCCTAGTTCTTGACAACAGGAAACTGAACGTTATGAAAACAAAGTTGTTTACAGCAGTCGCCAGTTTGTTTGGTTCACATCATCGTTGAATTGTCAATAGAACGACGTTACATTTTTACACCAACTGAAGTCTAGACATCCCAATTCCTGTTTTAGGACAATGACTCACGGAAAAGAGATGACGCAGCGTTAAGACACTTCACTTTTATGCAGGAGGATGGTCGTTCAGATCCCAGTACGGCGATACACCTTTAAGTTAGCCATGATTTGCCACAAATGATTAAGGATGGTATTAGAAAGGACACTGCCGATTCCATTCTCCATATTTTCCCTTTCAGAGTTTGTCCTCCATCTCTAATGACAGTGTTGTCAACTGGACGGTAAACCCAAATCCTCTTTCGTATTCTTCTTCTTCTTTTAGTGTTCAACGCAGAAGTTGGTTTTCAGCAGAGCGCCATTCCTATCTTCTGTCTGCCTTCCTCTTTATTTCCATGTATGCGTTACATCTAACGTTATTCATGATCTGCTGCATGTATGGTACCCTTGGTCGTCCCCGCCGATTCCTTCCCTCAATAGCTTCTTTTTCTATTATTCCATTGATGTTGTTGTGTCGTAGGTTGTGGCCTACAAGTTTGTCTCTTCTAGTTTGGATGTGCCTCCATAGATATCTGGTTTACTGTACTCTTTTAAGCATCTCTTCGTTTGTTACTTTTTCTCTCCAGCTGATCTTTATTATCCTTCTACAGCACCACATCTCCAGGGCCTCCAGTCCTCTTCTCTCTTCTTTTCGAATTGTCCGAGTTTAACATCCGTATAGGGCCACACTCCAAACGAAAGCTTTCATGATACGTTTCCTTATTTTCAGACTGATGTTCTCTCTTGTGAGTATGTTCCTCCTCCGATTAAATGTCGTATACGTATTCAAAAACGCTAATGACTACAGGAAAGTCCTCAGTAATTTACACAAGTGGCCCATTCACTACATCCCAGAACACGATATTTAAAGAAAACTGCGGCCATCCTACAGCTATGCCTTTTCTGTGTCATATCAGAAGATGTTCGTGTTACTACTCTCTGAAACAGTTGTACAGGCATTTATGTCAATTATTGTGTATCCTTATAGTTGACTGTGGCATTCAAGATGCTCGATGTCGTCAGATTTCCCATTTATTTGATTTTGACCGACAAAACAACTACTTAAATTACTTGAGTATCTTATTTCTCTCATCCCATGACATGAAAAATGTCGTGTGACCAGGGCCTCCCACCGGGTAGACCGTTCGTCGGGCGCAAGTCTTTCGATTTGACGCCACCTCGGCGATTTGCGAGTCGATGGGGATGAAATGATGATGATTAGGACAACACAACACCAAGTCCTTGAGCGGAGAAAATTTCCGACCCAGCCGGGAATCGAACCCGGGCCCTAAGGATTGACATTTTTGTCTCGCTGACCACTTTTTTTTCATTTTGTTCGTTGTTGATCGTTGTGTTTGGTCGTTGCGGACGTACCTTGACATCCATTCGTTTTGTTGATACTTCCACTCGAACACACGCCCTGAGGATTGACATTCTGTCGCGCTGACCACTCAGCTACTGGGGGCGGACATCCCATTTCATGAAATAATAGTATATGGTTCAAATGGCTCTGAGCACTATGGGACTTATCGTCTGTGGTCATCAGTCCCCTAGAACTTAGAACTACTTAAACCTAACTAACCTAAGGACGTCACACACATCCATGGCCGAGGCAGGATTCGAACCTGCGACCGTAGCAGTCGCGCGGTTCCGGACTGAGCACCTAGAACCTCTAGACCACCGCGGCAGGCAAATAATAGTATACTACGGATATAAATTCTACACTCACCTAGGATATAATTTAGCATAATTCGCGGTTCCCCAATTTGCCGATGACAGGTTTCGCATATAATGTTATTTCAGTTTCTCTAATTCATCATTTTATTTCAAATAAAGTTCTTAACTATGATGAAAAACTATATAAGCATTGTAAACCTACGTTACTTTCAAAAAACCGGCCGGAGTGGCCGAGCAGTTCTAGACGCTTCAGTCTGGATCCGCGCGGCCGCTGCGGTCGCAGGTTCGAATCCTGTCTCGGGCATGGATGTGTGTGATGTCCTTATTAGTTAGGTTTAAGTAGTTCTAAGTTTTAGGGGACCGATGACCTCAGAAGTTAAGTCCCATAGTGCTCAGAGCCATTTGAACCATTTTTTACTTTCAACATATCGGAAATAATTCATAAAAAAACTTACTTCCATATGTAAAAAATGTACATTTATGTAGGTAAGTAACGAACATCACTTTTTCTGCAGTGTTGCGAAAATAGTTTATTTAGTTATTTTGCAGAGAGATACTGCAACGAGATATAGTTTATTAATTATAATTTTTTCTGACATGTAAACTATATATTTAAACCAACTGTGTACAAGTCCATTTAAATTAAATTTATGTCAATTTTAGATAGCGAGCTAAGTCCTTTCAAAGTTTTAGGGGTGGATGCAACAAGCTTTCGGCTGTGTAATGGATATTCCGCTGACGGAATGTCCATTTCAGTATGGTATTGGACGGAGTGCACATTTTCATGAAAGACAACCTCCAAACAAACTATTCACGAGAGGTAAAGTTGCTGGCTTCACGGAGCAATAAGCTTCCTCCATGCACTGTTTTAAGTCAGCTGGGGTTGTGGGTCTGATGACATAAACACGCTTCTTTAGAGACTTCCCTATCCAAGATATGTGCTCTTAATCATCAACTGTCATTCTGTGCTGTACACTCGACTGTCGCCTGAAACGCAGCCACCAAACGCACAGCGGTGTAATGCGGGTTGCTGTCTTAACAATATGCCAGCTGCACAATTGTTGGAGATCGACTTATGGCTGCGCCAGTGCTGCTACGATCGGCACCATATCGCCTCCGTGTGTTACGTGCTACCACCATGCTTCCGTGGTATTCTTCCGCTGGCCGGCTTTATAGGATGCCTCCCACCCACTCTCCAGTCAATCGACGTCAGGAATTAACGCTAACCTCTACTCGGGCCCTCAGAGTTCCGTTTGCCGTCCTTAGGTTAGTTAGGTTTAAGTAGTTCTACGTATAGGGGACTGATGACCATAGACGTTAAGTCCCATAGTGCTCAGCGTCATTTGAATCATTGTGTGTGTGTGTGTGTGTGTGTGTGTGTGTGTGTGTGTGTGTGTGAGCGCGCCCGCGCTTGTACACCGTGGTCAGAAACAGTGTGAAAAGCTTGTAAGGGTATTGCAGGGGAGATTTTGTTGGGAAATAATTGTTAAGAAAACATTTCGACAAATCCGCCGTTCCCGAGTTAATTAGCATTAAAGTTAGCCAATCAGGCCATTGAGCGTGCAAATTCAAGCGTACCGGCAGAGTCGGTGTCGGCAAACGTGCTTTTCGTTTCGTTTCCTACGAATCACGAATCTCCAGAGATTGTGGAGAGGGAAATGAAGAGGGAGGTGTGCCATAAAATGATGAAGTAGTTTTCAACCGGCATTTTCTACTAGTATGTGAAGAAATATCAACATCGAAACGTGTGGTTCACTTATTCAGTGAATCCATACAGTGGTGATGGGTGATATTCATTAGTGTTTTATTTATGGATGCTACTAGATATTTTTGTAGAAGATAGCTGAAAGCCTTCCTGTAAGCTTCGCACATACGATATACGTAACTTATTCAGTATAAAGTTTACACGGAGTATATAAACAGATACCTTCATTGAATCCTAAAGGGGACAAATTGATCTCAGATGGAGAAAAAGGTGCTTAAGCGGTAGCAGGAACTGATTTGTTCAGAGAAATAAATCCAGATCTTGGATTTCCAGCTAGACCTATAGTTACTTGTTGGAGGACATGGCTGGAAGGAGCAGTGTATTATACAATTTTGAAAATTTTAAATCTGTGATTGATGAACAATGTAAGGATGACGCTTCTTCAATTATAGTTCTTGAAGACTTACTCAAAGAAAGTACACTAAAAATTAATTGCCTTATATATCTGCAAACTTGAGCTTTTGTTTCACTGTCTAAAAAAATTAGATACATCAACCAGATTCTAATCTGAGACAGTTAATGGAGTGCATGCCATTGAAAAAAAATTCACTTAAATGACCAAAAGTGGAAGCTATTAAACAGGAGTTTAAAACTGTGTTCAAAGAATATGGTAGATTTCGTACTGTGTATAAAATAGCCGAGATTTTAGAAGGGGAGGTAGACGTTAGTACAGGTCAAAATATATGTGCAAGTGTCATTCCTTTGATGAAATATGCAGGAGTATCATCATGGGATGTTGAAACGTCCTTCTTCGAATATCGCGCTTTGATCGAGACAACCGACAGCTATATGTAGCGGAAAACCTGGAGAAATTTGCTTCAATACACCACTGTGTCAGCATTATATTATTCTCAAGGGAGAGAAATCTTCCGAAGTAAGAGTGATTTCAGGTGTGCCGCAGGAGAGTGTCATAGGACCGTTGCTATTCGCAATATACATAAATGAGCTTGTGGATAACATAGGAAGTTTACTGAGGCTTTTTGCGGATGATGCTGTGGTATATCGAGAGGTTATAACAATGGAAAGTTGTACTGAAATGCAGGAGGATCTGCAGCGATTTGACGCATGGTGCACGGAATGGCAATTGAATCTCAATGTAGACAAGTGTAATGTGATGCGAATACATAGAAAGATAGGTCCCTTATCATTTAGCTAAAAAATAGCATGTCAGAAACTGGAAGCAGTTAATTCCATAAATTATCTGGGAGTAGGCATTAGGAGTGATTTAAAATGGAATGATCATATAAAGTTGATCGTCGGTAAAGCCGATGCCAGACTGAGATTCAATGGAAGAATTCTAAGTAAATGCAATCCGAAAACAAAGGAAGTTGGTTACAGTACACTTGTTCGCCCACTGCTTGAATATTGCTCACCAGTGTGGGATCCGTACTAGATAGGGTTGATAGAAGAGATAGAGAAGATCCAACGGAGGGCAGCGCGCTCCGTTACAGTATCATTTAGTAATCGCGAAAGAGTTACGGAGATGATAGATAAACTCCAGTGAAGACTTTGCAAGAGAGACTCTCAGTAGCTCGGTACGGGCTTTTGTTGAAGTTTCGAGAACATTCCTTCACCGAGGTAAATTTCGCGAAGAGATCATGACGGTAAAATCAGAGAGATTAGAGCCCACACAGAGGTATACTGACAATCTTTCTTTCCACGAACAATACGAGACTGGAATAGAAGGCAGAACCGATAGAGGTACTCAAAGTACCCTCCGCCATACACCGTCAGGTGGCTTGCGTAGTATGGATGTAGATGTGGATTAGAAAATGATGTTCTTAACAATGTATTTACAGTTTTGTAATACTGAAAAAATATGTTTGACTTATTTTTCATTTTTAATTTTTCCTTGATAAAAATTGAGTATTTTTGAGTTTTTTAGAACATAAAAATCAGTTTCCTAGTTGTGACAAAGCCGTAAACGATGGAAAGCGTTCAATGCGTGACGTTTATAGCAACTAGGCAGAGTAACAGAAATAGGAAATTTGTGATAAGTTCCTATGGGACAAAACTGCTGAGGTCTCCGGTCCGTAGGCTTACACATTGCTTAATCTAACTGAAACTAACTTACGCTAAGGACAACACACACCCATGCCCGAGGGAGGACTCGAACTCTCAGACGGGGGAAGCCGCGCGAACCGCGACAAGGCACCTCACACCGCGCAGCTACCCCGCGCGGCTCTGAATGACAGGCTGATCGCGATAGAAGTGAAGTGTATTTAACAGGAGAGGTAATTTATGTAGAATGAACACATGTGGATATGTATTACTTTGTTGGAATCTGGGTCTTATTAGAGGCTGAAAGAGAGTATGGCTTCAGTGGCTACCTGCCGTGTGCCCACACCATCACTTATTTTATTCTTCTAACAAGATGTTCAAAGTGGTATTGCAACACGAAGCTTATGGCAATGTACAGGTGTCAAAAACTACCTCTTTCTAGCTCCCAAATAATTTTGTGCTCATGTCCAGTTTCTAAACTGAAAAACGGACGGTTACTACTAAACTTTCTGTTACAAAATGCAATTAGTACTACTATACATTTTGGTCACCAGGCGTAAAATTCAGTGTCGTAATTAGGTGGCATCGATGATATCATATGGAAATTTCACGAATTTTGAATTTGAGTGCATCCTGGAATGTACTAGTTGATTTACACGACACCCTCTCCAGAGACACAACACAACTGCTAACCATGAACAGAACCACAATTGTTCGTAAGTAGTTTCTGGTTCATTATTCAGGACTGTTACATTGACACGTATTCATTGTGAAATGATATGGATGGATGTAATGGATGACTTAAAAAAGTTATTCGGAGATACATATAATTATTGAACTTAAGCGCCTGCTGCAATTTCTATAGTGCAAAACACTTTTTAAATTTGGCAATACTCTGCGTGCTGTTATTTTACTTGTCTACATGAAAATTACCTGTATAATTGGGAGTTGTATGGTGGAACTGTGTGCAACGCAATTTCTCGCAAACAGTCTGAAAACTGACTGATTTCCAAACTCCTATTCAAGATTCAGATTTAGAATTGGCTTAGCTATCCTACTTTTGCGCATGAACTTATTTATACAAATAACTTTACTTGGAATGTGATTTTTGGTAATCTGAAATGCACCTGACTGCCTGTAAATTAGGTTGCATAAAAGAAAGATTCAGAATGACTAGTTGTCTCGCAATTTGGATGTGCCTTATAACAAAATTGCGTCAGTTGAATTTACATGAAATTTCATTAATTGAAAACTGTAGCCTAATATAATGTCAAAAGTGTACATTTAGGTCCTACAGCAAATTCTTACCATGCAACGGATAACCTGGCTCTTTTAAGGCTGCACAGCAAATGATGATGTGAAATAAATCACTGCGCAGTAGGCTGCCTTCTTATTGTTACTCCTTTCAAGTTGATGTTTTAGTAAAGTAGCTTTTGGTTCTCTTCTCCAAATGATTATGTATTGTTCAGCCACAGTTCAAGACGTAACAGTTCAAATGTCTCCGAAAACGTTTCTTTAGAACAGTGGGAATATGCTTTGTGAAACAGAGGTAAATGTCTGTAAATAACACAAGGAAGTACTTTGAAATTCTTTTAATGAGCAAAAGTGGACTCCAATCAACATTCTCTGTCTTTCCGCATTGTCATATTAGATAATGTCTACTTAAAAAAATATTTCTATTACAAAAATTTGTTTTCTTTAATTCCTAATACAATCCTGCGTCGGGCATGGGTGTGTGTGATGTCCTTAGGTTAGTTAGGTTTAAGTAGTTCTAAGTTCTAGGGGACTGATGACCTCAGAAGTTAAGTCCCATAGTGTTCAGAACCATTTGAACCTAATGCAAATTGTTTAACTGATCTATATGGGGAGGACTAAATAGAATTCTGAACACATGATTGATAGGTCTCCCAGATTACCAACTCGTAGATATTCTTCGACACAGTGGTATCCTTGCACAGCAATCATTACTGAACTCTTGCTTGCAGCTAGCATACTCAAAAAAGTTACGTTTTTATGAAGTCCTGTGTCTTTAAACAATCATCTTCAAAATCATCTTTCATCCTGACGCTACATATTGTGGAACATCTCAAATAGAAATCTCTGTGCAACACCACCCCTCCCCCTATCCAAGCTGCTCATTTCGCCATGATCCAGCACCCTATTTCCACGATTTCTCAACAACCACTGTGAAAAGCTGCGACTGCTCGGCTATTTATACTAGCCTGCCCTCGATTTTCTCAATAACGTGACCTCCGGAAACCAGAGACTGTGTAGCGCTTACGTGTTCAGCATACAAAGATATTTAAAGTGGCAATGTTCAGAGTGAACAGATAAGTTTCATTACAATTGCATTCAAAGATGCACCAAGTGGCAATATACCAAACTAACTGTTATTTACAATTATTTCACTTCATGTATAGACCTTTCGTACTGCAGTTGCAGTTCAAAAACAACTGCGCTTTATTTCAATTTCTAGAGTTATAATGCAGACAGCTAACTTATTACCGACTTTGAATGACATGTTGGTCAACCGGCACATATGACTTTTAGAGTGCGCTCTCGTCTATTCGTTACGTGGTGTGTCCTCGAGAACGTTGCCATTACGTCACCACTGCTTCCATTTCGCTAATGAAGCTCTTGCCTCACCTAGCATGACGTCCCGTTCTGTGTTACGCCTGGACATGTTTCATAGCCACATAAAGGGCTCTAGTGGCTCACTGACTGTCAACTCACTGCGACACGAACCTTCGGCAACAAGAAATTCTCTGTTCACTAGAGTAACGTTGCTTTGTTTTCTTCTTTTTTTAAATGTTACAATTTTTTTCACTAGCCTGATTTTCTGCTACATTTCTGCTTATTGTAAATTCCACAGGCAGTTCACTCTCTTTCGACAGTTCTTTGCCTTATTTAATTATGTTATATTTTGATCTACGTAAAGGGCGCTGTTGCAGCATTTTTGCAACGCAGTGCGCCTTCAATGTACGTAAGTATATAAGTACCGATATGCAGGCAAGAGGTTAGTGTGGTATTCGTGTCTTTCCGACGTGTGTGTGGTGGTGGCGTTATTACCAAATGCGTCTAAACAGTTTTTTCTTGATTGCCGAAGGACGAGCACCAGAAGTATCTATCGGAAAATAAAGGCTGCGTGTAATTAAGGCAAACCGTTCGCGAAAACTGTGACTAGGATTTCTGCTGCTTCATGGCAACGCACGTCCCCACGTCGTAAATGTCATAGCGCAGAATTTCCACCAACTCAAGTGAGTAGAAGATACTCGAGAAGCCGTTCCTAATCTCTCCCCACGGGATTAACACGCCTTTGATCTCCGAAAACAGGCCTTGAAGAGTCGGCAGTTCCTGTCGGACGAAGATGTGCAGCAGATTGTTAAGGACTTCTTTACGCAGCAAGACACGGTGCTTTACCAAATGGGTATCTTCAACTTGGAGCGCTGGTAGTGTGATTGTGTGATTGCCTCAGTGCTCAAGGCGATTGTGACTGATTGACATTCCGAATCTGGACCGTACGACCTTCGAACGGAATCTTTTTCGTGGTCCCTTAGACATTACTGGACAGAACGGCAGTATTATGAAGAAGTCGTCTAGAGACTATGATACCTGTCCCTTCTGTGTAGGAGGAAAACCTTTTTGTTTTGAACAAAAAACAAAAATAACTAAAAAACGTCGCATTTTATGAAGCTACCATGAGCTAAAATACGAGTTACTGTATATTACTATGTTTTTATTTCCTTATTTCCTGCCATTTGCATATTATTCTGCACTGAGTGGCTCATACAGGTAACATTTTTATGATGTTCAATTATACGCAAATGTATTCGAGACGATTATTAATTATTTTAATCAATTTCTAAGAAAGTAGAGTGCGTAATGATAGTTCTAAATCTACATCTACATCCATACTCCGCAAGCCACCTGACGGTGTGTGGTGGAGGGTACCCTGAGTACCTCTATCGGTTCTCCCTTCTTTTTGGCTTAATATAGGGGTATGAATGAATATAAACAAGACTGCAGGTTTAACGTCTACGAAATTGTAATGACTAGATATTTATCTGAGCAGTACAACAACCAGCATAATATTATGTGTGACGTAAATTAGTAGCATAGAAATAGGGTGATATGTAGAAACCCGCAAGGAGTTGTGAGTTGTGACGGCTAGAGCGCTACCGAAGCACACACTAACACAATGGACTCACACATTACAATAATATTCGTAATTTATTTATAAAATCTGCATGAAAAGTAATTTTAACTGTTCACGTAAAATATTTTCCCACTCGGAGGCATAGCGACTAGGTCGTAAAACGGAAAGTAGCAATAGAAATGCATAGAGGTGAACATTCTAAAAGAAGTTTATCACTTCCAAATCTTTGTATTTTGGTTCTTTTTGGTTTCATCAATTAAACATTATCACTTTAACTGATTCCTAATTTGCTGTAATTCAGTTTTTTCACACTTATTGTTAAGTTGATTATATCGTTACAGCTAGAATAAAGAAAATAAAACACCACTATCAGACGATAGTCATTATAATCAATGTACAGGCTTGGGCAAACAAGTGTGGCCCGGATGAGTGGATACGATTGTACGTATTGAATGCATATAACCACACCCCATGGCGCGCACGCTACTTCCAGCAGGATGGAGCAACTACCCACACAGCCGATCGAACCTTGGAGCACATTTACACAATCTTCGCGCTTGACAGAGTTGTTAGCAGAGATCAGTCTAATCGCGGCCCTAGCTGGTCACCCGTGTCACCTGATCTGTTAGTGTGCGATTATTTTGTGTAGGAAGCCCTTAAGCATAAGGTGTCTTGGAACAATCCAGTCTTCAAGCACTGCAGCAGAATATTTCGGATGAGTCTGCAGCGATTCCAGTAGTCCAGCAACTTGCTTACCTGGGCCCAGAAGTGCCAAGAGATGAATGGTGCTATAGTCAGTTCCTTTCCTCTGCTGTGTTTCTTTGTATGTGGAACTCTGTTTTCCGGGCAACTTATATTGGCCCCACCCTGTATTATACGACTTGCTTCAGACACTTAAGAGACAATGCTTTGAGCAACCAAATAAATAAGCGAGGTTAAAAAGGCACAGCTCTGACATTGCAGATCAGTGACCTGTTGCAGTCGGATTGCTCTCAAATACAGCCCAAGATTCGATCGTTGGTCTGAAAATATTCCCCACTAACAGTGTTTGTTTAGTCTCAAACTATGCTCCTTGCAAAGTCTCTGACATGCTCACAACCTAAAAAGTCGCTGGATGAGAACTCCAAGATATGAAGGCCACAAAAATTGCACCAAAATCAAACAATTCAGCCTACACATGCACAATTCAGTTTATTTTCGTACTAATAAACAGCACCAAGTTCGTTTCTTCGGCTAATACGTCCTCCAACTGTTAGTTCCTGGATCTGACACGCCTAACATTGTAAAGGAACAGTGACTTGGGCCAGATACACTTACTTTTGACTTTGAAAGTCGCACCTGCTGATACGCTTTCATCATAGTCGAGATGGCACTATTTTGGCCTGATTCCCTTCACTTTTTTGAAAAGCATCCCTAAAATTCATGATGCGCATTCGGCTCGAAATTGAAAACTGAGCATTTTTCATCATTATCTACAGGGTCCGCAAATTCGTCATTTCCTAGAAATCAAAGGAAAAAACTTTTGTGACTGTCGATTCCGTAACGATAAGATAAACACTGTTCAATGGAAGGGCAAGCGGCCAAGGCATCTCTCCAGGGAGCGGAGAATCTGTATCCGATTTCCAAATCCATTCTGCAGTTTTTTTATTTGTATTTTTTCGGGATCGAAATTCGTAGCAATAGGAGGGTTAATAAGGTATGTAAATCAGTGAGAAATAATAAAAACGTAAGCAAATAAATTTCCCAAACGACCTGGATTAGTACAGAATGAAACTTAGAAGCCTATCTATCGTACAGTAGATCTTTCACTCACTCTGTTGCATGACCTCAGTTTGGTGATAAAATCTTCTAGGGTTGACAGCCAAGCCAATGCGCCGTTCTCCAGCAACATTTCAGCAAGTTTCTTACATGACATGTTCTGACGGAGTGATGGGTTCACGTCTCGTCCGGGTCTTTATAGCTGCTGCCCCACGGGATTCTCTTCATCCTCGGCAGCTGTCGAACCAATCAGCCGCGTAGGGAATCGGCGTTGTTGAAGGGGGGGAGGGGTGGGGGAGGGTCGCGCGCGGTGGATCCCGGTGTCTCGTCTCGGTGCGTCTTGCGGCCAGTTTATTCCATCATCCGCCGTCGACGACTAAGTCAAAGAGAAAAATCCCAAAGTCTCCAAGTCCTTATACCAATCCTTAATCCTTAAAATACCCAACATCTCGCCAACGTTAGGCAAGTACAAGACACCACCAGAACACCACCACAATTCACAGACAGCCAAAACTATCCAAGATAATGACACACACACAACATACATTGTGGAGTAGAAGCCAACAGGCTACAAACTCTTCCACACACTTCCCCAAGGAGGGAAAGTAAAAGGTGTGTGTGTGTGTGTGTGTGTGTGTGAGAGAGAGAGAGAGAGAGAGAGAGAGAGAGAGTACCGTCCTGCTTCCATCGGTGCGGTCTCGTCCTATTCTTGCTAATGTTGTGCCCCACGCGGTGCGCAGTCGGCGGATGTCGCTATCGCAGTTGACCAGGTTATCATTAACTCGTACCTCCACTGCCTCTTTAATAATAGAGTCCCACAAACCGTTCTCGCTACATCACAACATGGTTTGTTCAAACTGAAACGTGTGTTCTTCACCGAGACTGTGCTCCGCTCCCACGGATTTTTCCTTTTGTCCGAGGCGGATGCTTCTCACCTGTTCATAAAGGCGTTGTGTGATATTAAGGTGCGTATGTCCGACATATTGTTTCCCACATTCACAGGTAATGCTGCAGACACCTAGTGTTCTTAGATCCAAGTTGTCGTTCACTGAGCCCAGCATATTACTGATTTTTGTTGGAGGATGGAAGATGGTTTTGATCTCCTCTCCAGTATTCTGGCAATCTTTGCCGTGGGGGCCTCAACATACGGGAGGAACACCAAGCCCTTGTTGTCCTCTTCTTCCTGGAGGTCCTCCTTCGTCTTCTTGCTCGTCTTGAGAGGACATCTAACCTGCGCTTCAGTGTAGCCATTCTACTCGAAGGTCTTCTTCAGTTGCTGGATCTCAGTACGTAGACTGCACTTGTCGCATACGTCATGCTCTCTGCGACAAGGTTAGTGAGCACGGTTTTCCGTTGTGCTGGGTGATGGCAGCTGTTGGCGTTGAGATACAGACTAGTGTGTGTTCTCTTTCGGTAGACCGAGTGTCTCATTGCGCAGTCCCTTTCCTTCTTTATTAGGATAGCGAGGAAGGGTAGGCACCCATTTTATTCTAATTCCATTGTGAACTTGATGTTCTCGTATGCTGTTCGGATGGTTGAGAAATTCTTTTAGTGTGTCCTCGCAGTGAGGCCAGATCGCGGAAGTATCGTCCGCGTACGGATAAAAGGCCATGGTTTAAAGGCGTGCTGTTTCTAAGACGATATCCTCGAAGTATTCTGTGTACAGTTTGAGGATACATGGTGCCAGTGGGGATCCAGCAGCGACTCGATCCACCTGCTGGTAAAACCTGGACCCCGACCGAAAATACGTGGTTGTGAGCGCATGGCGGTATAATTCCACTGTGTCTTCGTCGAAATGGTTCTCAAATATCATCAAGGAGTCCTCTAGCGGTACCCTCGTGGAGAGGGATGTGACGTCCAAACTGACCATAATATCATTTTTGTCAAGACGCCACTCCTGTGGAATTCTCATATGACCTCACTTTCCTTGGAACATTTCGATGAATGGTACTTCTCGTATAAATATTGGAAGTAAATATACCAGCAACACCAAGAACATCTAATGAATGTAGTCTTCGCGCAGTTACGTAGTTCTTTCCGAAGATTCGGTAGAAAATAGACTTGGTGTACATTTAAAAATATCTCTTTTTCGGAAATTAATTTTGATGCGTACTACTCATAAAAAGACATCACCTGAAAAAATGTGCTGAAAGCTGGTAATGGACTATACTACGAATCATTATTGAATCCGAGCGGTTGTGGAGTTCCCGCTCGGTTCTAAAAGCGGTGTTGCAAATTACAAGTCCCGAAATAAAGTTTTTAAGTTGATGATAAAAATTTACATCACACTCCTGACACATAGGTTTGGGGTTAACCAGTCTTACTTTCACTGCACAAGTAGGCGACTGTCGTCAGCTATGAACATGGTATCATACCCCATGAACCATAGACCTTGCCGTTGGTGGGGAGGGGCAACAGGCTGAATGATTGACTGATCTGGCCTTGTAACAACAACCAAAACGACCTTGCTGTGATGGTACTGCGAACGGCTGAAAGCAAGGGGAAACTACGGCCGTAATTTTTCCCGAGGGCATGCAGCTTTACTGTATGGATAAATCATGATGGCGTCCTCTTGGGTAAAACATTCCGGAGGTAAAATAGTCCCCCATTTGGATCTTTGGGTGGGGACTACTCAGGAGGACGTCGTTATCAGGAGAAAGAAAACTGGCGTTCTACGGATCGGAGCGGGGAATGTCAGATCCCTTAATCGGCAGGAAGGTTAGAAAATTTAAAAACGGAAATGGATGGGTTAAAGTTGGATATAGTGGGAATTAGTGAAGTTCGGTGGCAGGAGGAACAAGACTTTTGGTCAGGTGAATACAGGATTATAAATACAAAATCGAATAGGGGTAATGCAGGAGTAGGTTTAATAATGAATAAAACAGTAGGAATACGGGTAAGCTACTACAAACAGCACAGAGAACGCTTTGTTGCGGCCAAGATAGACACGAAGCCCACGCCTGCGACAGTAGGACAAGTTTATATGCCAACTAGCTCTGCAGATGATGAAGAAATTGAAGAAATGTATGATGAAATTAAAGAAATTATTCAGATAGTGAAGGGAGGCGAAAATTTAATAGTCATGGGTGACTGTAATTCGGTAGTAGGAAAAGGGAGAGAAGGAAACGTAGTAGGTGAATATGGATTGGGGGTAAGAAATGAAAGAGGAAGCCGCCTAGTGGAATTTTGCACAAGGCACAACTTAATCATAGCTAACACTTGGTTCAAGAATCATAAAAGAAGGTTGTATACATGGAAGAAGCCTGGAGATACTGACAGGTTTCAGATAGATTATATAATGGTGAGACAGAGACTTAGGAACCAGGTTTTAAATTGTAAGACATTTCCAGGGGCAGATGTGGACTCTGACCACAATCTATTGGTTATGAATTGTAGATTAAAACTGAAGAATCTGCAAAAAGGTGGCAATTTAAGGAGATGTGACCTGGATAAACTGACTAAACTAGGGGTTGTATAGAGTTTCAAGGAGAGCATAAGGGAACAATTCACAGGAATGGGGAAACAAGTACAGTAGAAGAAGAATGGGTAGCTCTGAGGGATGAAGTAGTGAAGGCACCAGAGGATCAAGTAGGTAAAAAGACGAGGGCTACTAGAAATCCTTGGGTAACAGAAGAAATATTGAATTTAATTGATAAAAGGAGAAAATATAAAAATGCAGCAAATGAAGCAGGCAAAAGGGAATAAAAACGTCTCAAAAATGAGATCGATAAGAAGTGCAAAATGGCTAAGCAGGGATGGCCAGAGGACAAGTGTAAGGATGTAGAGGCTTATCTCACTAGGGGTAAGATAGATACTGCCTACAGGAAAATTAAAGAGACCTTTGGAGAAAAAGAGAACCACTTGTGTGAATATCAAGAGCTCAGATGGAAACCCAGTTCTAAGCAAAGAAGGGAAAGCAGAAAGGTGGAAGGAGTATATAGAGGGTCTATACAAGGGCGATGTACTTGAGGACAGTATTATGGAAATGGAAGAGGATGTAAATGAAGATGAAATGGGAGATACGATACTGCGTGAAGAGTTTGACGAAGGACTGAAAGACCTGAGTCGAAACAAGGCCCCGGGATTAGACAACATTCCATTAGAACTATTGACAGCCTTGGGAGAGCCAGTCATGACAAAACTCTACCACCTGGTGAGCAAAATGTATGAGACAGGCGAAATACCCTCAGACTTCAAGAAGAATATAATAATTCCAATCCCAAAGAAAGCAGGTGTTGCAGATGTCAAAATTACCGAACAATCAGTTTAATAAGTCACAGCTGCAAAATACTAACACGAATTCTTTACAGACGAATGGAAAAACTGGTAGAAGCAGACCTCGGGGAAGATCAGTTTGGATTCCGTAGAAAGGATGGAACACGTGAGGCAATACTGACCCTACGACTTATTTTAGAAGCTAGATTAAGAAAAGGAAAACTTACGTTTCTAGCATTTGTAGACTTAGAGAAAACTTTTCACAATGTTGACTGGA